>NC_134459.1:117315731-117921565 GCF_047948215.1 Lycorma delicatula
TTTTGCGTACATCAGTATCCTCTATTACAAAAGGTTTCGAAGTACACGTATAAAACTCTAAACGAGGAAGAAACGATCAAAGGCGAGAATAAGAAACAAATAGTGAGAAAGAAACACTGATTCATGGAAAAATTATGCAAGAAATAAAATATCCTACTCACAGAATCTTCAAGACACCTTCGGGTAATGTGTTAATACGCTAAATAAAACTCTAGGGGAGAGAAGCATTTTTATCCTAGATAAGTAAAATAATTATACAAAATTTTGCGTTTATTTGATTAAATTGGCTGTATTATGCATTATAATTCAGTATACAACAAAGAATTTTTGCAAATCTGTATCTACAAAACCTGTATAAAATTGCATAATTCGTGGTACTTTCATTTCAATGAGTCAGAGAAACCCCATTTACGGGCGAAGTGTCGGGTTCACTAACAGGTTCCGCAAGATGTTATGAAGAGTGCGTATGTATGTGTGCCTGCGCCCTACCGATTAAACCTTCTATCTCACCTATCCTCCCCTCCCGGGGCCGGACCCGTAATTAAGCACACTAAACCCCGGGAGGCGCCATCGAGCTCAAGGGATTCAGAGTCTCCTTGCCTTATCACCATCACCGATCCGCCCAAACGCGGACCAACTACGGCTCAGCAGGAAACCATCCTCCACCCCTTTGTTTTCCAGTCGATTTCCTCACCTTAGAGGTCTTATTCCAGGCATCTATGCTCAAACGTAGGTCTTCCATCCTGGCTGGTACATCCGCAATAATTCGTGGTACTTAAAATTATTGAAATGCTCCATAAAAATATTCAGTCGGTTGTCCACTTGACTGTAGAGGGGAGTGAAAATAAGCCTTGGATCAATAAAGTATAGTGTTAACCCTTCAGGTTTTAATGTTAGACAGTAGGTTTGTGTTTTAAAAACATTCGATTTCAGACGATATATAATTTTTTTTAAGTAATTGATTTTCTGGATGCGAGAAAAATCCTTAAATTTATTTACCATTGCAGTTTACAAGAAAATAAATTTTAAATATTGTAATTTTCACTTTTTTCAGATTTAACTTTCAACTTCGGTTTAACTTTTTTCAAAAAAAAAAAAAACTGAAAAAAAAGAAAAGAACTAAATTTATAAACTCCAATTTAAGATTTTTAATAAACAATGTTTAAATTTAAAAACTCAAATTTAAGATTTTTAATAAATATTAATGTTTTATATAAAAAAATATTATATTTATCACAAAAAAATACTGTTAACAAAATTAAAAGTTAAAATGCCTGTAATCTACGCCACTGTAATCGTACACTCCAGTTTCTTAGTATCACATCAACAATACTCTAAGTATCTTTTTCTGGTGTAAAGATGTTTAATTTTCAGATTATCTGAGTAGATTGAAAAATTTCAGATAACATAAGGAAACTAATTAAAATTAGACGATTGACTTCTGAAATTAATTATTTTATTAAAAAATTTTACAATTTTTATACATCTATTATCAAATTCATTATATTCAAGAGCTCTAAATTATCCAGATAATAATTTTCAACTAAAATTTTCACAAAAATTTTAATAAAAGGAAAACGTCTTTCATTAAATTATATGCCCTTTTATTTTATCATAAAGTCATATTAATATTTGTATAAAAAATTTAATTGGGTAAATAATTGGATAAAACCCATGTCTCAAAGAAAATGAAAAACTGCAAAAGTGTTCTTTTTGTTCTATTCTCAGTGAAATAAAAGTATAAAATAAATGCCATAAATACTGAAAAAATTTTCATTCTAGAAATACAATAAGTTATATTTATTGTGCCATGAGGAATATTCATTTCACTTAATTAAATTCTTATATTTAATAAGATAAAAAAGAAATGAACGGAGTTGAAATTTAGTTTACATTTTAGATATTATTATATTTTAATTTAAGACTTATTCCAATCGCTTTAAAAAATATTTTATATTTCTATTATTTTTTATGTCTATGATAATGTATACACTATGTATATCGTAAACAAAATTAAAGGGAATGTTAGGTTTTGTTCTTATTTTTTGTTTTAAGTCGGATAATTATATACGTAAAGAAACCTTTCTCAATAATTAATTTTTCTGGACATTATAAATGAAAAGGTATAAATTTAAAGGAATCATATTATTTATCGAGACACAAAATCAGTACCTTTCTATTTTAATATTATTCAAATTCCAATAGAGCTTTAGAAATAAAAACATTAACAAAAATCTAACTTTGATTTTAGAAAAAAAAACTTGTTTGTTAAAATTTTATATTGGGTTCCTAAATTTTTTTACATGAAAACAAAATATTTTATATAATAAAATATTTTTATTATTTATATATTTTGCAGAAGTGTTTAATTTACAATCGGTTCCAAGGTTTTCGAAAGTACTTTCGAAAAAAAATTCAATGCAGAGAGGGGTTTCTGTAGAAATCTTTCAAACAACCTGTAAATGTATGCATATGTTTTTTATCGTTTCAAAGCTTATATTTAAATAAACCTTTAGTATATTTGATCACATCCCAAATCACATGATAAGTAGTACTCAGCGAACTTCCCAAAAATTAATAATATAATAAAAGCTTTTATTCCAAGCAATGCGATTATTAATTATAACTGATATTTAACACAACTAGAACGAAAGGAAGCAAAATAAGATGCAGTAAGTGGAAGTGGAAAAAAAAAAGAATGATGAGCCAATGAAAAAAAGGAAAATATATCTAACAATTTGAAATTAAATAACGATAAGATAACGCAATTCTCATACTCCAGTTAAGTATATACATATTAAGACACTACAGAGACACAACTAGAACGTGCAATCGGTTCAGCCTTCTAATGTCATTTCTATTATCGACTACATTTACTGCCAAGTAATTTGTGTGTTAGTTAAGCCGAAGTTCGTACTTTGAACACAAAACATTGTCTCCTTCCGAACGGACCGTAATATATAATACAATATATATATTTACAGTAATATACACAATATATATTATAATATTTATTGTACGATGCACAACACATTAGAGTAGCTGTTTCATCTTAAATCTCGGAGAACTTACAGATCTAATACATACAGTCGCTTTAGGCGCCTTAGGTCCTCGGTGTTACCCAGGTCCTCGCGGTGTCAACCGCGAGGCAGTTCATATGTCTGTTTAGTCTCATTTACTTAGAATCTTCTACCGAATCGCTGTCTCCTTTTGAACGGTTGGCAATCCCAGATAATCGTGTATTTAAGTGTTTTTCGCAAATCACGGTGCTTCTGTTGTATTTCTTAAGAGTTTGTACTTGAATCATTGGACAACTTCTCGATTGTTACCCAAGTTTAGATTCCGTTGATCCAAAACGGTTCAGGACCGCTGAGTACAGCCATGTCTTGTTAGTTAATGATAGTTGCGACTCCCTGCCTAGCAATCAGCAGGGGAACTAATATTAATATTAAGCTGCGTTCTTTTCTCCTTAAAATAACTCCGCGTACGACGGCGATCAACATGCAGTCTTAGGTTTCTCACGCTGTTTTTGTTATTATATAAATAAAATTAATCTGTTAAATATTATTTACAGATCTCTTGTGTGTTTATTTTTTAATCGTGTAATGTAAGATTTAATTCGCACTGTTAACCCGGAATGACATATCTAGACGAAGAATTCTAATGAAGGAGCATATATATTGATAGAAAAGAATTATTTTTACATGTTTGTACTTGTCGATATTTGTGTAATGCAAAAAGTATCACTATATTTAAAAACATAGTTAATGCTTGGAATAGATTGTTTAGTGCTCAAAAATTATTTTCAACTGTATTATGTATTAAATTTATTAAGATATTTATTTAAAATTTAAAAAAAATAAAATTGATGGGAAAAATAATCTGGATTCTGAAAATTTATTAAAAATGTTCAGAAAATAAGGAATTATATGATGTTGATAAAAAAATACAAACACAATTCATTGAAGGAAATTTAGGAGGGCATAAAAAAATTTAGTTTAAACACATGGTATGGTTACTTTCAGTTCTATGAAATAGAACTTTCTTTTAGCTTTGAGATTTTTAATTCATTTTTTCGTCACAGCAGATTGCATTTTCAAAAATGCGTTTGAAATATCAGCGATTAAAAACATCGGGTAACATCTAAAATGGTAAAAAATGAACGTAGTGGTCAGGTATTTCAGTATACATTAACGAATCCTCCTCTAAGTATATGTAGGTTATTTTTATCATGTTAAATTTTTCTACCTGATAATAAATCTACAGAAAACTGATTGTTTGAAAAAAAAATCCTTTCCTGTAGTACCAGAAATCTGACGTATGATGTGAGTGAAAGCCAAGGTTTGTTTGATTTTATAGTTTGTTTAATAAAAATTGATTGAAAATAGTTAAATCTTTAAACCATTTCACTAATTTATTAAAAGGAGAAACCGAGAATCATTATGTAAAAGAATTTTTGAATTATTTTTATATACTCGTAATTTACCAAATATTGTGCGTAATTCTTTAGTAATTGAACGGATAGATTTAATGTAGTGTAATAATAACTTTGTTTTAAACTGTCTGCATTAAATTTAATAATTTAAATATTTAAAATTTGAGCAAACCAATAATGATACTTAATCAAACCGGTAAAAAGTTGAAAAACTGGAAAATGAAAAACTGACTATTCTTTTGAAAATCGTTTACGCAGTTTTATACGCATGTTCTGAAAACTGTGTAGAAATTTATTGCCTATTACTTTATTAACTTCTTCAATAAGCTGCTTGAGGTCTGCACTGGAGTTCAAATATACTCTATAAAATAAAGTATTCTTGAAATATAAGATATTGTTGGTTGATAGTGTGATTAGTTTGTTGATAGTGATGTTATAAAATACTGTTCACTTTTTGCAATGTGAATTGAACTTTATTATATATGCTTATAGACTAAAGCAAAACGCCAATTTGTTACATAAATAATAAAGTCCTACTAGAGTTGGTTTTAGTTTCAAAAATGTGTATGTGTTATCACATAATTTTTTTATGATCACATGGTGACAATTGAATTTTTATTAAATTTTAATTAGGATTGGAATGCACCATCTCTTTTAATGATTATGTACACTTATTGAGACAAAAAATCAGTCATTTCATTATTGTTCCCAATTTTTCTTGGTATAAATTCATAATCCTATTACAACCTCTACTCACTTTTACAAAGTGGTAAAATTTCATAAACCTTTTACTAAGTGGATATGAGAAAATAACGCGAAGTTGTATTGACAAGTTAATTGAAAAGTAGGACAGATTAGAATATTACATTTAACCATGAGAAGTACCTTATCAACCAATTAATAACAAAGAAAACTAAACTTCCTTAAAGGTTGTCATTATATTTATTTTCTTAATATTTAATCTGCGATTCTGCAACGTTTTTTTATTCAACGGGGAATGAATTACATGGATGGTTTAAAGGTAATTAATCGAAAGGTTAATTAAGTTTTTATAATTTTTATCTTATGTGAACATTTATTGTAAGATATTGTTATTACTTTAATATAAAATCCTTCCAGATAATATTTTTGTAATCGAAGCTAGCAGTGTAAAGCTTTTTACACTGACAAAAATCTTCTTTTTTTTTGGTAGTTCAGTAAAATATTCCAGAAAGTGAAAAAAAATAAATGCATAGAACGTATTTAGTACTGGATATACAGTATTTTAAAATTTAGGATTATGAAAATAAATAAGCATGTCATGTAACAAGTTAAGAAAAAAAATTAATGAAAGCAAAATTAAATTCTGCAGAAAGAAGTTTCAATTTTAAATTATATTGTAAAAAATAAATTTTTTTTTTGACAAAAAAAAATATATCCTCTATCTAATGATAGAGAGGATTGTGAATTTTAAGAGAATAATAGGATTTCAACAAAAATCTAAATTATAATTAAAAATTGTTACTATGGGTGATGCAAATTCTATATTTTGGATGCTGTATGAAAATCTCTGGGGGCTTGGCAGTATGAATAAATTCTCTCTTGTGGCTATTGTTCTAAATTTTAATAATCTTTAATTTAAAAAACGTCTGACAAAGAGATATTCCGAATACGTTTAGGAATAATCAAACACGTATAAAATTAATTGTTTTCCAGTGGTTGAATTTGTTTAAAATTAAAATTATTTAATATCTATAACAACAAATTCTATATTTATTTTAAATATACTAAACTCTTTACGGATAAAATAATTTTATAATACATTTAAATTATTTATTGCCAATATACTTTAAAAATTTCTTTCTTTAATGGAAATGTAGCAGGTTTTCAACGTAGGGTAGTACTTTAAACCAGTTGAAAATATTCTACTTTAAAATTTTCCATTGGTTTTACTGCATGAATGATTTGCTTTCCAAACACGATTGTATATATATATATGTATATATATATATATATATATATATATATATATATATATATATACATATATATACACACACAAAGAGAAAGAATTGGTTAATCTATTTTGTAATCAATTTAGTATGATAATTTTCTCTTCGGAAAAGTTTTACAGTTAAAATAAATGGGTGTAAATAAATATTCATTCTGTTTTCTTTTATTTTATAATATCGTATACATTAACATTTCAATCACATTTATTAAAGTAAACTAATTTAATAAATCACATAGGATTGTAGAGAGACCGATCAAATAACTTTAAAACAATAGATTTATCTCTCGTTTTAAAATAAAACTGTTTCATTGTATTTTTAAGTTAAGTTTCAGGTCGTGATCAAATTGAAAAGAACGAGTTGGTTTTAACTCACTTCTTTATCCACCCTATTTAAATTGAGAGTGGTAGTAGATAAAAGGAGAAAACAGTTTAACTATTCGAACAGACCTAATTTCAAAGAGGTATTTCGATTTGATCGAGTAAAAAGTTGTACATAGTTGTGCTGATTTATACGTCATCGGTAATATGTATAAAAAAGATACCCTACTTTTACAAATATGCAGTCGATTAAATTACTTTGATCTGCTTGCTATTTTATTAGAAAATGTACGTTATTCAATGTAATATAAACTTTTTTTTTTTAATGAAAAAAAATAAAAAAATAATAAAATTTCTCCTACATTAACTGTATTCATTCATAACTTGTTTAATAATAAATTTTATAAGCTTTTTTCTAGTTATAATACCTATTCAATATAATGTTTTATCATATGGTAGACGTCACCATCAATAAAATTTAATTCAAATACACAAAATATAAAATATATTTTCTTTATCTAGATCATCATTATTACTCTGAAAACATATTTGACGTTTAATATTCTTTTACCTTTTAAAAATTCACATTCCGTATTTAATCACACACAACATTTTAATAAAAAAATACTTTTACTTCGTATAATATTTTAGAAAGTAAAAAATTATTTGTTATATGATTGTGTTTTATCTTTTTGTCAATCCTTTCTATATTCTTTTTTTCTTAAACGTATTCTAGTTTTTTGCCTCAGTTTAACAGTTATTCTTTCCATATAACAAATAGCATTGTTTATGATAAGTTTAACTAATTTAAGTTAACAAATTCGATAGTTTCATTCAGCATGATTTATTTAGAAAGAGGAGTAGGCTATAAATACTGGTTTTTTAAATGTTTTATAGATTATTAAGACGATATTACAAATTACAAATCTATTTCAAAGCTGTAGACTGTTTTTAATTACGATAGAGGCAACTATATCCCGGGTACATTTTATTTTAGCAATTAATGTCTGCCAAGATTAACATTGAGTTTCACGTGCAATGAAACATAGATACATGTTTGGTATCAGAAAGTATGGAAAATATTATAAATATACTTTTACCTTTCTCCATAAATTTACTAACCATAGCTCAGTCCTATGTGGTAAGTGATCAAATTTATAAAATTATTCATTGGTGTTTTATGAGAGTATTTTTCATTAAAAGTAAATAAACTCAGTTTTTAAAAGAAATCCCGATAGAAGACTAATATATTCGTAATAAAAATTATGCTTTGAAAATATTAAATTACGTTTTAAACACCTGAAATTAAATTTTCATTAACTTTATTTTATACATTTGCTTTTCTGAATAAAAGTATATAGGGAAACAAAGAATTTGAGATATCTAGAGAGCGTTATTGTTGACCTGTTTAATAGATAAAGTGATGATAACAACGATTTATTGTTATTGAAAATGCATTAGAGAATGATAGTGTATCCATTGGTCCAATCGAATGCGGTTTATATTTACGAGTGAGATATGTGCTGACAAGCAATTCTGGCATTGCACTAGAAAAGGAACAATTATTGGAACGCTGCTGCCGGGGTCTAATACAAACACATACATACACACATACTAGTACTGAGTCACACAACCTCTCTTTCTAATTCCCTTATAGGAATATAGGGTTGTTTGAATGTGTGAATGTGTGTGTGTATGCGTGTGTTAGTGTGTGTGTGTATATGTTTAGGGCAACGTATACGTGGGTTCCTAGGGAGAGAAAGGGTCGTTATTTGAGGGTTGGCAATGGCCAGCATGGCACGAGTTAAAAGACTACTGGAGTGAAGCTATTTTCGGAGGTAAAGGGTGGAATAGCGGTAGCGGTGCGCTGCCCTGTTCAACCATAAAGCATAGGCTAAATTTGGCCCCAGGCCCATTCGCTAGCAGAAATCATCATTATTAGAAACCGCTAGCACTGCAAAGTGCACAACACATCAGTTAAATTTAAATTCTCCATTCAATAATAGTGTTAAAATGAACACTAAGCTAGACCGTTCTAAAACTTGTACTATATTCCATCAAAGAACTAATACTGCAAGTCCAACTGTTATACTAATCCAAAACTCCACCTACTACAAATTTAGTTTGCAATTATTGGCGTATATTTTGTAATTTACATGTACATGTAGTTGTACATGTCCTTATATAAATGCACATTACAGAGTTTGTATTATTATTAAACTTATGTTGTCCTCTGAACCTGTTTTTGTGTCTGTTTATAGGCATATATATACACACACATATATGAGAATTACATAATACGTACGTACGTGTGCGTACATAATAAGAACGTGAGTGCTTCAGTCATCAATAGTCCTACTGCATCAAAGATTCATTTTTTGTCTTAGGTTTCCTTCAGTAAAAAAATGCATGAACTGATAAATATAAAATATTTAATTTAACTTAAATAATTATTTAACTGATAAAATATTTTGTTTAACTAATTAAAACCCGTAAAAATGATTATCCTTCGAAAGTCATTGAATAATCAGTGCATAGCTATTCAATGTATATCTTTACAATAAAGTTGAAAAAGAACTAATTTTGAAGTAAAGATGAATAAATTATAGCTATAAAATCAATTCGTACTAAAATAATTATGGAAGTTTACCGAGAAATAGAAAATATAAACGGAATTTTTTTTGAAGGGACTCCCACGTGATAGATTTTCTGTAAATCTATCATGTTATGAGATCGCCAAATTATTATTAATTTTGTAAATGTACATTGATACATGAAGTACAGATTTTACATTACTGTTTGACCATAGTAAACATGTATTTCTACATTGGTTTCATATCTATGTTTACAGTATATAGTATTGTACTTTCAAATATGTAGTATATACAGTATATTAAACTTGCTCAATACTATGAAGTTATGAGTCGTTCTCTGAATATCACTACGTTGACTTACAGTGTAATCGATCAGAACTCGTTGGTATACATAGAAACAGTTATAATTGAGTTTTCTGGTGTGATATGTCAAAACTAAGTAGCAAACTGCCATTTTGGTGAAAAATCTTGATTACATATATTTTACGCACTAGTTCAATACCTTCTTCTTGATAAACACATCAATAAATTTTTATTTTTGTACTTGATCTGTTTTAATTATTTTTTGATAATTTATTTTTATAATTATAAACCATTTTTATTGTTATATCCGGAATATTACATATTAATTAAATTACAGTGTTTAAATTTACTGTTTTGTTCAATATCACACAAAAAGCGTGCATAATTTTATTATGAAATAACGACCACGGACATCATATAATCATCAATGATTAATCGGTCGATTAATATAATTGAGTTATTATTAATCAATTCTAATAAATAAAAAAGGTTATATGTCAATTTAACACATATGGTGAAATTCAATAACCTTAGTTTTATTTATTGTAATAATTTTAGAAATCTTACAAACTCGTTTTAAAATAGAAAACATTTTTACGCAACTACCAGTTAACTATTTTTATTACAATTATATTTTTCAACAGTCGTGTACAAATTGATATAATACTGAATTACAAACACAAAACAAAAAAGGTACAAATATTTATATAATTAATTAATAAATATATATATAGTCAATTGTAAATATATATATTTATAGTCATATAAATATAAAAAATAATCAACGTATTTGAAAGTATGCGCTAGTAAAAAAAAAAGTAAATGAGAAACAATATATATCTGATAAAAAGACCCATTAAAATCATCCAGTAAGTTAACAGAATTTAAATTCATTCTAATACCATTAATAACAATTGAATGGTATAAAGTACGTGCTTGGTTTTAACTGGCATGATTTTTCAAACCATCTAGACACCATAAATTAACCCATATCTGGTCACTGAAGATTGGATTATATTTCTTTAAACAAGAAGAAAATGTAAATAGCTCACTTAATATCAAAAATGATAAATATGAGATATAATTAATAAAGTTAAGAAATACAAACAAGAAAAACTTTATGTTAAAAATTAACGTTGGCTTGTCAGAAAATGGAAAAGGATGTGAATTTATAATATCATAAAATATACTTTATTTATTTATTTTCTCATAATATGAGTTAGTAACATAAACATCTCCCTCTATGAATCATGAGACCTTGCCGATGGTGAGGGGGTTTGAGTGCTCAGTGATACAGAGTTGCTGGACCAAAGGTGCAACCATATTGTAGAGGTATCTGTAGAGAGTCAAGCTAAGGAATGATTCCTGAATGAGGGCAGAAGCTCTTTCAGTACTATTTTAATTTTAATATATTGATTTATTAAGAATTATTAACCTCTGATTGTAAAAAAATTAAGATAAATATTAATTCAATAATAACAATTAAAAAAAATAAGAATATGAAAAAATATCAGAAGTTATTAATGAAATAAAATTTTATGTACTTTTCTTTTTAAAAAAGAAAATGTGTATATGTAATTTAATAGGCGTACAATGAAATCATGTAATGTCCACATCAGATTTTTATTTAACGTCTTTCATTTGTGTAAAACGGTTTATTGAATATATCTTTCGGAAGCTGGATTTTAATTCTTAATTCGCTTTCTTGAATTTTTAGAACGATAAACTTAGATACGTTCCAGAATTATTTTTAGACAGAGTTATTTTTACAGATCAAATTGAACATGTTTTGCCCTAGTAAATATGTATCAGAAAGAGCTTGCATAAAAAGTGGCATAAAACATTAGTGATTCATTGGCATCCATCAGAAAAGCATGTTTCGCTGTTAGAGAAATGTTACTGCATACGGTACCAGGCATCTATGTTGATATTTTTTCTGGACTTATTACAATATTAATTATGAAAATAATATAACTGTGAACATATTTTTAATAATTGTAAACAGTTTTTAAAACATTTCAATTTTACTGATTTCGTAGTAATAATGCATGACGTCCAGCTAACATTTAGTCCAGATACCTGTGTTTATTGCTGATACAACTTATCTCGGAGTTCATAAACTTGGTATGTCTTTCGATTTTAAAAACGATTAGAATATGGAGAAAAAAATTAGTGATGAATAAATTTATTTAAGTTGAAAAATCGTATCATTACAAGTGAGCTAATTTTAGACACTTAAAATTATGAATTAAAAAGTTATTCTCAAGACAAAATATTTATAACTATTGATAAAATAGTGTCAAATTTTAATTAAAAATTTAAATTCCAAGTAATGCAATACATTTTTTTAAAGTATATTTTTTAAGGAATTTTAGTATATTATAATTGTTTCATAAAATAATATTATAAAAAAAAAGTTTATCCCTTTTAACGCTGTGCTGAATATTTAATCTGTAAAATAAAAAATAAATAAAAAGTTATAAAATTTTATAGAATATTTTATTTTTATTTTTTTGTAGATATTTTAATTATATTCATCTTTTGGTAGAATTTTATTTTAAATAGGAATGAATGGTTGAATGGTATATAAATATTCTGGAATTTGATGAAAAAGAATGAGGATAAAATTTATATTTAATAATCGAAGTGTATATAAAAATTTTAGTTTTATTTCAGAATAAAACTTTCTAGTAACGATTGATATCGAGAAATGATTTGTTAGATATTTTCAGTTAAAAGTTACTGTTGGACAAAAGAAAGGCCTAAACATGTAATATCAAAACCAAGAACTTATTTAGGCCTACTTGTTATCTGTATGTGTTTTTTTTTCATTAATATTTTTTTAGGGATTTACGGGATTTGTACTTTTTATGAAGTAAATCTGTGCAAGTGCATTTATACAAATGAACTAGAAAGCCTTACATATTTAAATATTGTGTTACATTTAGGCTATGGCATATTGCCTGTGTTACTTTTGCTTTATCCTTACTAATATTATAAATGTGAATGTGAGTTTGTTTGTTTGTTACGCTTTCACGCAGAAACTACTCAACCGATCATCATGAAACTTCGTACACATATTCTCAAAGGTATTGCGAAGGACATAGGACATTTTTCAGTAAAAAAAAAAAAATATTTTTTCGGGAGGGTAAAAAAATTTATATTGGAAGGTATGATCGTCCGACAAAAAATTTGACCAAATTCAACGCCATCTGGCGTTCCAGTAATTAAATGAAATAAAGTGCCAATCCAACACTGTAATACCGACGGTCAAGTCACTATTCAATTGAGTATAGTGTTTCCGCTGTTTCGAATCCTTCTATATTTGTTGTTATTCTTCTGTCACTTCTAAGCAATACTAAAACTTTTCCAGTTTTTGAGGTTAGGTGCCTGTTTATTGTCTAACGCTATTTCAGTTTTTACTCGGTCTTTTTTTCTAAAATGCCTTGAAAGCGCAAATCTAACCTGTCCAGGTATTCATCACGGGCCCGGGCAGAAAAAGTCGCTCGAACTCAAGAATCATCCGCTCACGCAGAACTAAGATGACAACAAGCGAGGCGACAATGTGCTTTGAGGGCTGGTGAAACAACTTCAGGTTAGATGAGCAAGCTGAACGCCAAGCTACCTTAAGAGCAACTGAAAGGCTAATTCAAACACAAATTTGTTTGGAAAGACAAGTTGAACACCAGGCAGCTGTAAGAACGAGAGAAACTCCAGAACAATCGCAGGCGAGAAGAATCATTCATGCAGAAATGCAAACCGGGAGCTGTCGAAATTTCATGCGTAACAATTGGTCTGTATTTAATAATTCTGGATTTCAATATGATCCTTCACTTGAATACCGTAAGCATTCAAAAAAAAAAAAGAGCCAACAAACAAACAAGAAAAATATAAAAAAAGAAGAGAAATATTTATAAAAAAACTGTAACAAAAACTAATATAAGGAAAAAAAAAGAATTAGAAGAAAATAAATAATAAATCAAACGTAAACTATAAATAAAAGTAACACCAAAAAAAAAAAAAAAAAAAAAAAAAAAAATTCTATAATTAAATTTAAAAAAAAAACTCTAAAATAAAATCCTTAGAGTAAAATCTTAGAGTAATCAGCTTACTTCTATATATGGGGCATTGATGCCATTAAATTTTTAACTTAAAAAGTCAAGGGGGTGAGGTTGTACAGCAAGATCATCATCCCAAAATTTCCCCTATTTAAGGTCTTGTTTTTCTTAGGCACAGTTGTTAACAGTTAAAACTAACACCCCAAAAAGTGCTCTAAATAAACTAGTGGCTAAGTAAGTATACTATGTCAGTGGGTACCCCCTTTCACCACAAGGAATGCTGGTGTAGCACTGACGTACAGCTGTTGTAGTCTGCTGTGTTGTGATGTTCCCAGGTAAGCGGTAGAATTAAATAAATGAATAAAGTGAATAAATAAATATTTTACCTGTATTTAAAATGTAAAGTATTTAAAGTGGCTGCTAGAACATAGGCAATTTTTGTTCTTGGTTTGAATTTTTCATTTGATGCGATTCTTGATATGTATATGAATATAATTATTAGTCCTCCTACTGTTGTTAAAAATATAATGTAAAGATATCATGATGATTTAATTATTATTGAATTATTTCTGCACATTAAGGCTATTTGGTATTGGCTCAATGAATAGAAAATGTCAACATTGCGATGCTTTGAAATGGAAAGATGAAACTGCTGGAATGTGCTGTTCCAGTGGTAAAGTTTCGCTTCCTTTACTCGGTGAACCAGAGGAGCCTTTGAAAACTCCATATTTAAGTGTTACAGATTAGTCGAAGCAATTTTTAAGTAAAATCAGAAAGTATAACTCTTGCTTCCAAATCATATCCTTTGGAGTAGATAAAGTGATAAGAATGCCCGGATTTTCACCAACTTTTACTGTACAAGGACAGATATATCATCAAATTGGATCACTTTTTCCAGCAGATAATGAAAAGCATAAATTTTTGCAGGTGTATTTTATGGGCGATGAAGAAAATGAAGAAAACCGTCGTTGTCAGTATATTGAAGGAGTCGAAAGAGATACAGTATTGAAAATTCAACGAATTTTACACACCCACAATTTGTTGGTAAATACCTTTAAAAGTGCAATAGAAAACTGGCCTCCGGAAAGTTGCATAGTGGTTATTCATGCTGATCGGACTTCACGTGGCGAACATGAGAGACGTTATAATGCGCCGATGATCAATGAAGTTGGTGTTTTGGTTACTGGTGACCCATACTCTCAACGAGACATAGTGTTACGGGCACATTATAATACGCTGAAACGCGTAGCCGATACTCATAAATTTTATGATGCTTTGCAGTACCCGTTAATTTTCAGTAAAGATGAGCCAGGATATAATTTCAATATTCCAGTCATTAATCCAACAACAAGACAGCCAGTTCCCAATAAAAAAGTTTCCTGCATGGATTTTTATACGTATCACATGATCCTTCGAGAGCACGACTTCAATCTCCTTTCGCGGTCAAGGCAACTCTTTCATCAATTCTTGGTAGATATGTATATTAAAGTAGAGAGTGAACGCCTTCGTTACATTTTTATAAACCAAACGAAATTACGAGCTGAAAATTACATTCATCTACAAAATGCGATTAGCGCAGATGGAAATATTAGACCTAACGACATAGGCAAGATGGTTATTCTGGCTTTTGTGAACAGTCCCCGTTATCTGCATGAATACACTCAAGACGCTTTCACTTATGTACGAACTTACGGCAAGCCTGACCTCTTTGTAACCTTTACCTGTAATCCTTCGTGGCAGGATGTAACTAAAGAGCTAATGCCCGGGCAAAAAGCTACTGATCAACATACATATAGTTGCTCGCGTATTTCATTTAAAGGTTCACCGCGAGCGAAGCCGCGTGTAAAAGCTAGTCTTTTAATATTATTTGTTTTTTGTTAGTTTTACGGACTTTTATAATTTTTATTGAGTGAATCTCTGAAAGTGCATTTATGAAAATGAACTATTGTTTTATTATGTATGCATGTTTTATTGAGGGGATTCATTAAAAAGCCCTCATCAAGTGGTTGTTGTAAGTCTATTTACTTATATTTATGGTTCTTTATTGGAACCAATTGTAAATAAACGTAATGTGAAAAAAAATTAAACAGAAAGCAGTCTATTGTGTACTTTTAAAAATTTAATTTAATTTAGATATAAAAATATATTTATAATTAAGAAAATTTATTTTTATCTTTAATTTTTTCATACAAATTTTTTCTCGTTTTTTATTTTAATATATTATGAACAAATAATATTAAATTTTCTCATATTTATAAAAGAAATCTCTTAATGTTAAAATTCTAAATATTTAATATAAATATTTATATTATATATCTTAATTAAGTATATATCTTACTTAAAAAAAAAAGTTGGAAAAAATAATAAAGTACTTGGATGAGAATAGATAATTGAGAACAAGGAATTATTAAAAAATAAATATATAAATAAATAAATATATATATATATATATATATATATATAGATATAGATAAGCGTATCGTATATGAAATTCTCACTTAAGCTTATACAATCTGTCAAGATTTAAAATGCCTGTTAAAATATATATCCAAGAGAAAACCTATTGAATTTTTTTTTTTTTTACAACCTTATACCTTATTTTATTTATTATAAAAATATGATATCTTTCATGAATTATTAATTTTCTTTTCCTCTTTTTTATCTAAACAAAGTATTATTTTTTAATAAAAAATGTGACTGTTTATTTCTATTCTCTCATACCACTCTTTTTTCACGGTTCCCTTTTTTCATAACCCTCTCCTCTTCCAGCAAAAAAATACTATATAACAAACCAATTACTATTCTAAGCACAACTGAGTCGAATGCAGTTTGAACATTTCCAGTCCATTTTTATATCATCTTTGTATTCATAAACCGCATTTCGTTTTACACGCTCGAACAAGCAGCACGCAGTTTTTCATAGTGCTCTTTCTCACAAAGTCTCTCTTTTTTTCTCTCCTGTTACCTTTCTATCTTTCTGTTTTGTTCATAAATTTCAAATTATCATATTTTTACACAATTGGTTAACATACAGTTATTATAGAGTATATTCGTAAAATTTATCGAGTTTAACAATAAAAACGTTAAAAAGGGTTATTCGGGTAGCGGAACCGAATATAACAAAAATTAAAACTGATTTTTTAATTAATTATAAGTCAGGAAATTACCTATCTCACGAAAAAGAAGAAAAATATATTATTTTTTTAATAATATAAAATATTAATTTTTAAAAGTTTTGCTGAGATATTTTAAATAGAAACAAAATTAAAAAGAAAAAAAATTATAATTTTGTACTATGGTTATATTCCTAAAATTGGAAAACTGAAGCCTACAACTATTTTTCAAAGAGCAGATGTCTGACTAATCGTTACTCAGCTATCAGATGCTAGATTTTAGACTGATTTATATTTAATGTAATAATAAGACTACCAGAATGTATATTTATTTAATCCTTAGAAAAGATATGCGTATTTTTGTCTAAATTACATTAAAAAAAAAACCATTAACTTGTACTGATCAACAAATTAGTTCTAGTATATTTCATTTCATGCTATTTTTGTAATTACTGAAAAAGAATTATAACAAAATAAAAACTTTAAGACTGCATTCTTCAGCAATTTTACTAGTAAATAAATTAGTATTATGAAGAATAAATTAGATAAAAACCTATTAACAATTTCATGTTTACTACTTTAATATTAATTTTGTTTTTTTTGACCAAATGTTTTTTCTGCAAATTACTTGGCTTCAAATTTATATCATTATATTTTTAATAAAATTAATGGAACGTATTAATTAAATTTAAATTACGAGTTATACCCCAGAGGAAGGAAATTATTTTACTGAAATATGGTTAAAAAATCCCAAAAACACTAATTACCAAAATAAAAATGTAAAACGATTTTTTATTATCAATTTTATTCTCTTAACGATAATAGTAAAATTTACTTGAATCTAAACATAATAAATTAATAAATAAATTCAATAATTTAATTTAATTAACAATAAGAACTTTAAATATTTTTTTTATATTACTAAAAAAATTAAATATAGCATTTGGATTAGGTTCAAAAAAAATAAAAAGTCGAAAATTATAATCCATGATTATAATAATCAGGAAAAAGTAAAGAAAGATTATTGAATAAGAAAATATATTTAGATTTAATAAAATAATTATTCCTAATTTTTAGTAAGGCGCATCTTGCTTACAATTAGACATTGATTGAAAAGGAAAAAACTATCAGTAATCTAGATATAGATTTTGTACATGGATATACAATGACGAAGAATGATTAAAAAACGGAGTGTAATAAATAAGTACGGAATGTAGAGCTGAATTGCTGTAAAGCAGAATCTAATAAGGAAATTAGAAAATAGTAGAATAAGATATTTGTCACTTCATGTTTTCGTTTCAATGAAGCTTATGGATTTTATTGAGAAAATAGTTAACAAAATATAGTTCTGGAAGGAAGATACGTGGGCATGCAAATACGGAAAACTAATGGAAATAATTAGAAGACGACAGGACGAAGAATAATAATAATGATATCTTTTTTATGTGGGGGAGGGAGGTGGAAATGCATTTACGCACAGAGTGTCTGGCTCCCACTAGTGGTTTATTATCCAACCGCCATCAGCAGAATACTGACTAAAACCACCCAATTTGCAATTTTTGTAACTCTTTTTGCAATTTTTTGCACCCCCCGTTTCTACCAAGACTCGACCCGGAACCGTTTAACACTCTACTTCAGGCTGAGTCCTCCTATCCTAGCCTGAGAAGGCCGCTACTTAATTTTTATCTGGCTCAGGACTATCCAGGTCGCCCAAGACTATCCAGAACTACTTGGTCCAGAGAATGCCTTCAAGGAATCGGGCCACACTCTCCTAGCTATTCAGGTCACGGAGCATCATCGCAAACACGTTGTGGGGACCAGTGCTCCGAGATCCACCTCTAGTGTACCTGGATCTGCCACTCACCAAGCACATTTAAAAAAAGTGTGCTTAACGTTATCCCATCAACCGGAGCAATAGAGGAAAACAGGGACGGCACTTTCCCTATGGCACGGAGATAAGTGCGGAAGTACCCGTGACTCGTTAAAAACTGGGTCACGTAGTACTCTACCTCTCCATGCCGCCGCTCTATCGACGGTCCATCGTTCTCTGGTCTCGCCAGCACTCTTACCACGTGAGGTACGGGCGAGTCCGTTCCTTCTCGACGATGTTCTCCCGGTCTTTGCCTGCCCACCACTTCCTGTAACCCACCTGGCCGCTCCCTTGTCAAAAGAGCAATGGGTATAACACCGGCTTCTACTAGTACGTTAGGCTCAAAGATCACCCGATACGTGGAAGTAACTTGCAAGGCCGTGGTGCGTTGCACCTGCGCGACCCGCTTCCAGTTTCTCTGGAATCTTAACGCCTGGGGCTACACTTTCGGCCTGTACATCAGGACGAAATGCACCGTGGACATCACCAGTAGCCGAGGTGTCTTCGAAAGTACGACCTCTTATGGTGCATCCGTTTGGGCGCATAGGCTGAAAAGAAATCGAGCACTTATTCAAGATTTAAGAAGTGCCCAGCGCAGAGCCTTAATCGTATGCATTGGTGTGTTTAAAACAACATTTTTACGAGGTTATCATCGTATTGGAAAAGGTTCTCCCTATCGATTTGGTTGTGTTCGGGCAGCCATATGGAAATTGCGAAGCGTAGGGAGGCCTAGGTATCTGGGATGCGGTTTCGAGCCGGGCCTGTACCGGAGCAGAACAGTGATCGCAATACACCGGTTCTAAATTTCGAACAGTTGCCCATTTCCTGCCTGGGGAGAAGGCTTTACAGCCTCGCGACGGAATCATTCCAGCAAGAATGGCATGCCACAACTAAGGGTAGGTCGTTGTACAGATTTATACAAGACTTGGGGGGATGGTACGTCTCTAGTTCGTTTCTAAGGGCAACGGGAGCCCAAGGGCTCTCCAACCACACAAATTTGAACCAATTTTTGTTTCGGTTCTACCTGGCAGCTGATGAGCTGTGCGTCTGCAGGGAGGTCCAGTCAAACAAACACATGATGTTCGTCTGCCCAGCTCTTGGGGGAGACCAGAACTCAGTCCACCCTGGAAATTAGAGATCAAGGGGAAAATTGGCCATTCATAACCGGCGAGTCAATGTAGCGTGAGCCGCATTGTCGGACCGTGTGGGAGTTCCTTGATGTTGTTGCTTTGTTCAACCGACATGAGTAGTTTGCTTGCCGGCATTAGTACCGCTTGCTGTAGAAAGTTATCGTCGAGAAATGGCTGACCAACGGTAAAATATAGCTCCAAGTGCTATAATATGGTGGACAGGTACTTACTGGCATTCATTGACATAGGCGTGGTAGAAAATTTCTGTCCTTAAGAGAATAACTTTTAATTTATTGACAAGTTATATATTTTAGTCTGTAGGCGGGGTGCGCCTACCCATTTTAGTAATATATGACAAGCGAGCAGTTAAGGCACCCCGCTTATTCCGCTCACGCTGTTAGGTAATCTCTAGGAGCTAATTAGTTTACTGTTCGCTAAACCGTTTTGAGGAACAGCAGCCGTTTGTGATATGGACATTTGGTCTTATGCTTTAGGGCGACCGAATGGGGTGGTGGTGGTAGTGGAAGAAATGCCAGACAAACCAAATTTGTCAGCATATGGCAACTGCTGACCTTCGATCCACCTATATTCGCCATGAGCCGGCTAAGAGCGGTTTATAATAATAATAACAGTAATCTATTTTATTTATTTATTTGAGTCGTATTACAATCATAATAAAATTTCCTCTACGCTACAATATGGTTTTTGAGGAATTACATACAGAAATCTATTTCTACTTTTATAATATTAATTGTAACAGTATTTTCCAATATACAATTATACATTAAGTCATTTTTACATATTTTCTTATTGGAATAAAATTTCTCTTATGTTATAAAAATATTATCTTTACAGGAAAATTTTAATGTCTAAAATGAACATGACTATAAATTAATAGTATACAAATCATAGCTCTATTTTCTAACAGATGGAACCAAAAATCAGTAAAATGTTAGGTTAGTGCCAGAAAGTGATGTCTCAGTTCAGTCTTCAATTTCCGAAAGCCATTTATAATTTTTAAATGTATCGGCAGTTCATTTAAAAATGAAAAAATAAAAAATCCTTGCGTAAATATCGCCGCACATTGAAAGATATAGTCGTTTCTCTGAATTCATAATTCGTTCTTTTATATTTTTGTAAGTGCCAACTAAATGTTTCTTCAAAAGCACAATATACATCAACAAATTATACAGCTTCATAATTCCCACGCTAGCCATAACAGTATGCTCAAAATACACTTTAAAAATTCTAATTACAAGATTTTCGACCGGATTCAAAATGTACTGTGGATCAAAATAATAATAAATGTGTTTAAAATTATAAAATCTAAAATCATTAAAATGAGATTTTATTTTTTTTAATTTGGCTTTCGAAAGAATAATTTAGGGATAATTTAAGAAAGACACAAATACAAAAAAATTGTATTTTTCTTGCGGAATTATTAGTTTAGAAAATAATATTCAAGAAGAATAATATATAAATTAAAATTAACAATTGCAATTTGAAATGACTTGATTCACAAAATATGATGAAAAAATTGATAAAAATATCGTTAGTTTATTTTACAATAAAAACGGAAAGGTGACTGCACTTATAAACGACATGCCTATTTATTGCTAAACAAAGTTTAATCATAATACCTAGATAATCATCTATAAAATCGTTTGCTTTTCCTATAATTAATGTTGTGCATCTTACGTTATCTTTAAATTAATACTTTTAAAAGTGTAATATCTTTTTATGGATTTTAATACTAGATAATATTATAGTGGTTTTTAACTAACCACTCATCTCAGGAATAGTCGCCCTTAGTCATTATTAAACTACTCCTCATTTATACGGCATATAAACTAACATCTTTTTTCTTTTCTTTTTTTAATCTCCGGAACCACCGTTAGGTATTACTTCAAAGTATGAGATAAATGAAAATTTTTGTAGGTGAGAAAATTCCATCCCTGAATACCATCGTCATCTAATTGGACTGTAGGGTTACTTATTCTTCACAAGCTGAACACATTGAAACAAATACATTAGGAATAGAAAACAATCTTTTAAATGGTTTAAAAAGAATTATAAAATTAATTTAAAATTAAGTGTTACTAGGAACACATTACAAGCGGGAAAAGTGTTTTGCGTGACTGAATCAAATAGAAAACAATGAAAAATTTGTTGATGGAAGAAACTGTAAGTGCATGCTTGAAATCTTATAACTTCTGTTTAAATTTCATAAAATTGTTTGAATTTAAGAAAAAAGAAGTGTATTCAATAAATCTTTGTTTTAAATTTTTATTAATTTTCGAAAATTTAGTGAAATTTCTTGAAAATATTTTTATTTATACCAAGATAACATGTAAAATTTTAAATTTGATCTAATTTCAATATCACAGCTATAAACAATCTAAATTTCCAAAGAATTCAAACAAGGCTTGTTTCTAAACGAAGAAAACAACAAAATTTTGAAGTCTTTAATTAAAAGAACTTCCATTTTTTTCAATTCACCAAAGTGTTTGATTGACTGTATTGTAATCCTAGAAAAAGCAAATTGTCTTCTGTATATCAGATGCATTTTCTATGCCAGAATCGTACGAAAGATTGGAACAAGTAATGTATAAAACGAATTAATGCAACCTACCTGTAAATAACTGAACAATTACATGCATAACTACTATTCAGTAGGAGGTGAATTTTATTATAAATTATTTATTACAAAAAGAGAAAAAAAAACAAAACAAACTGTAAAACACAAAGGAAATTATGAATTTTTACGGATTATATCATCGGATTAATTTTTAGGTTTGAAAAACCTGATATCACCTTTCGTATTTCAGCTATCTTCATAAAATGCATAATTTTTTATAATACCTTTACATCTATAAAAAAAAAGAAGTACCGTACTTTTATTAAAAATTTAATAAATTTAGTTGCGTAAAAAAAAATTAAGTTAGAATTCATTTTTTCTATTTTAAAATAATCATTAAAAAATTATTTAAGATCTATTACATAATTAATAATCTGTCTAATAATCTATTTAATAATAATAATTATTATTATTTGATCTAATTAATAATTATCTATTAATTAAGAACAATATGCAGGAAAATATATAGTGTATTATTAGATTAATTTTTTAAACTCGTGGATTACAAAAGCGATTAAATTTTTGTGTATCAATTGCAAAATAAAAACTAATCAATTGCAGATAAACTGATTACTGTAATATGTTCTTTGTCTCGTTTTAATATGCAATAAAGGTAATTAATCCAATTTACTATTGAAATAATGACAAAAGTTTAATTCTTCTAATGAACGGCACGCTACGGTACTCAGGCTGCTGCCTGAAATTTCTTATTATTTTAAAAGGACTTCATATCTTTTGTTTTTGTTCTTATTGGAGTGAAGCTACAAAGCATGTTCTGTACGCATTACACAGTCTAGTACTATACGGTAATACGAGGGGAAACGAAGAGGTTTAACAGTGGAAAGGGGAAGAACATTGAACCGGTGAGAGTATACTAAGGAAAGGGTGGCAGGCAGCAGCTGTTGTTGTTGTCGTTGTTCTTGGTTGCCCTTTTCAAGCCTTCCTTGTACAACAAATATTCCATTTCAGACAGGAACGAGCGCGTCTGTACCCCTACTTTTATACCCTCTCAGTGAGAATTGTTGTACGTATTGCGTATAGAAACAAAATAGAGACTAGTGCTTTTGCTCAGGAACAAAGAGTAACCTTTGTGTGAGTGTAGATATGAATGTGTGTGAATGAGATTACCTCCGAAATAAATGCTCACCACTAACATTTACTTATACGTACAAGATTTAAAAATAAAAAAAAAAGTTAGAGAAAAAATTTACTGCATTAACAAAGAAAGTGATAAAAATAAATTAATGGAGATAATTTTTATATAGTTTTTGAAATAAATTTATTATTTTTATGACAGAATTAACAACTCATAATAATAATAATTTAACAAAACGTTTCTAGTAATTTAATTAAATTATATCTAATGTCTGTACGTTTACAGAAATTTGTTTTAAACTGCAAAAGGCATACAAACTTACATGGAATCATTATAAAAAAAGAGCAATGTCTCGCAATGAAAAACTACACATTGCAACACAGTTGTCTTGCCGAAGGTCTATATGCAACAGAAACCACAGTAATCAGAGGAGTGACCAAAATTCATGAAATTGAGAAGCAAGAACGGAAAATCATTAGGAAAATCCATCGTGCGATTCTCAGAGACAGAACCTGGATCAAACGATCCACAAAGGAATTATATGAAAACACAGACTCCATCACCGACAAGTTTAAGGAAATCCGTTTACAATTCTATGGACACTTATGCAGAATGGAAAAGACAGACTCACTAAGAAAATTTTCGACATCGTCAAGGCAAGTAAATTAAAGTTCATTTTTATGAAAGAAACACAAGACGATCTTGAACGACTAAACATCTCACAAGGAGAAATCAAGAATGGAAGGAAATCTAGGGATAAATTAGAAATAAGAAAATTGAATAAGAGCAAAAAAGAGAAACGATACAAAAAAGATGAACGGAGGAGAAGAAGAAGAGACAGAGTGTACGGATTAAGAGGTTTTGGGAAGAAAAGAAACGCGAAGAAGGAAGTAAAGTTACTAAGGTCCAGGACGTGTCCAAGAACGCTTGATTTTTCTAACCTTTTTGTGTACCGCCAAGTGGTAAAAGTGGCCATTTGGCTGAAGTTCATATTTCAAACTGAAACGTTGCATTTCTTGTTTGACGTACAGTACACCAAAATATTTGTGTATTTCACTATTTTTAGCAAATCATGGCGCTTCAGCTATACAGCTCGCTAGTTTGTTCTGAAACCGTTGTATTATTACAACATTTGACTTGTTTGCCGTGCCCCACAGTTGGGTGCTACATTTCTATATTGGTTTCAAAATAGCTGAGTATAAAATTCGCTTATTAGAGAACGTTAACTCAGACCTCCTGCCCATCACCCGTATATTTCCTTGAACTTCATGTTAAGTTTTATGTACTTTATAGACATAATATTTTTATGCATTATGAAGGAATTATTTAAAATCAATTCCGGAATTAAATATTGTAATTAAATATTTAAATTCATTCCACGCATTAATATACGTGAAAAACTGTTTCCTGTTTTTAACTTGAACCAGAAACTATGGTAACAGTCTATTTTATTTGATGGAAAGAATAATATTTAAAATTTGTATTATTTAAATTACCGAATTATTACACATTCTATTCAAAATATTAATTTTGCTATCGTAGTTAATATTCTAATGTCAAGCTTCAGAAAATATCTTACATGCTATGAAAATATTTAACGTGGATGACAATTTCCATAATGTCAACAGGGTTTTATTCAAAACAAATTCAAATGAAGGAAACACAAAGATTTTGTATTTTACCATTCACTTTTTACACATATTTTCAGTTTCAATATTTTTCTATTTTTTTTATTAAATATATCGTTTAAATTTCTGTTTTCCTAATTCTCATCACATTAAACCAATTCATGTTTTTATTAGATGGCAAACAAGTTAGAATTAGTATGAATGATTTTAATTTTGTACACCATCCTGGGTCACGTCATATGGTGAATAAGAAAATTTTTTTTTCTTTTTTCCTTCATAAGGGCATATATATATATATATATATATATATGCCCTCCAGGCGGATCTAGTGGTTAATTCGTCATCGAAAATCAATTGTTTAACAGTTGATTTTTGAAGTCGAAGGTTCTGAAATTTAAATCCTAATAAAAGTTAGTTGCTTTTATATAGATTTGAATATTAGACAGTGGATACTGCGTGTGGATACAACGTACGGTGTACATTGGAAGTTGGGGTTCAATTAACCACACGTCTCAGGAATCGTCGCTCTGAGTCTGTACAAGATCATCATTTACATATATAATTATACCTATCGTCCTCATCTCTTGGGCCGTAAGTGAGGGGTGGCTTTTTGCTCAATAGTTGAACAGAATACAACAAACACATTGAGCAGAATAAACAACATATATATATATATATATATATATATATATATATATATATATATATATATATATATATATGTTTATATAGTTTATATATATATGTTTATATATGATTTATTACCCCACCTCAATGAAATATTTAAATATATCTAAAGATCTCATTTTTTAGCAGTAATAAATAATAATAGTAATTATTAAATTAGATATCGAAATAACTAATTACTGCTTGCTCAATTATTTAAATTAGATAAAACTTCAATAAGTCTGTTGTGTTTTGGTAAGAGCAATAAAAAACAATACATTTATTTTTCGGGTTTGTTTTGGTATCAGATTAACAAACTTGTATGAATAAAAAGTCCAGAATGATCTAGTAGTTTTAAAATGAAAAGTAAAGAAAACTAGCAGATTAATATTTTTAAAATATAATTTATCTTAAAGAAACTTTAATGGAAAAGTTAAGAAAGGTTAAAAAAAATGAAAAAGTTTTAAAGAAAACTACTATTGCATAGAACTGTTTAAAAGAATACCAAAGGAAAGTATTTGCAATAACAATAAAATCTAAGCAAAAAATAAAGCTTTATTGAACTTTATCGAACACATACTTCTTATATGTTTCAGTACCCTACTTGACAATATCGAGGCAAAATCTGAACAATCAAATAAAATAAAATAAAATGAATTGTTAATGCTTCGTTGAAAACGATAAAATTTAATCAGTCTGAAAAATAAAATCATGTTTTAAAATCAAATGAAACAATTAAAAATTACTTTAAAAACTAATGAATTCTAACTCTTTATTGAAATATACGTACTATTTATTTTCTTTATTACCACTTTTATTTGTACAGAAAACTCAGATTTAAATTTAATTTTGAATTTATTGATATTAATATCAAAATATAATTTCATAAAGAATAATAATAAACCCAGAATAATAATTTTTTAACGCAGAAAAATAAAATTTAAAACGCTAATTAATTAATTATTTGTTAAAGTATTATTCATTTGATTGCAAACTTAACTACTATTGGTAAAGTTACAAGATATTGAAATAACTTTAGTGTCAGTTCTCATTACCAATTCACTGACATAACCAGCATATGCGTTATATTATATGGTGTATTATGTCTCTTGGCATTATGTCTCGTATGATGGTGATTCTATTTTCTTTTAAAGAATGTGACGAGGGCTAATGACCCTAGCAGTCGATGCCCGTAAAAAATTCAAGAAAAAAAAATAGAAATCAAATTGGTAATATGTCTGAATTATAGCAGACGAACTGAAAAAAAACCAGATAAAATGGACCACACATATTCACTTATACATCATACCTATTTTACAAAAAAATAATATTTAACAAAAAAAAAAACAGTATGCTATATTTAAGTTTTTGTAAAGAATAAAATGATAAATAGGTCAATCGATTAACAGAGAAATCAATTAGATGCGATTCAATATTTTATTAAAAGAAATTTTATTAAAATTTAAAAATAAATCCGTCGATCTCAATGACATAAGATAGATAATTTCATACTGCTGCTTAACATAAAATCAAAATGTAATTTTCATTAACTCTAATGGTTGTTATCAATGAAAAATGGCAAAATCAGTTAAAATATTTACTAACGAACAGTGAGATGACAGTGTATTATTATTTATAATAAATTCTAATATGAAATATTTATAATATGTATATTAACTAATGTAATAGAATAATTTTACTTTGATGAACAGCGGTATAACTAATTTGATCTTGCCTACGAAATTAATTAGTCTGTATTTAGTTATTAACTCAGCTATTTTGAAATTAAACTAATACCGCTATTGTGGTTAATTAACTCATAACAATATTAATAATAATTATGAGTGCAAGAGCTTTAATTTATCATTACGCAGTCTATGAATTATAAATCCTATCACACAAAAAAATTATTTTACATTATATAGATTAGAATATTTATTAAAATAATTCATAAAAATTTAAAAACTGATACCTTACGTTTTTTAAAATAATATCAGGCAAACATGTAAATTAAACGAATACTAATGCTTATACAAAAGATATTTTAACAAAAATAACGGACGACGAAAATCCGTACGCTGTTGTTATCGTAAATGGTTTTATTTAAGTAACAAACATACTTGTAGAAAAATAAATTAAATATGGCTTATAATTTGAAATATGGGATCAGACAATTGTATTTATTTTGTTACCCGGAAGCATTGAGACGCAAAAAATACCTTTTTTTTTGTAGCTACGAACACCTTGTATCTAAGAAAAGGACAACACTACCTGAGATCTAAGGAACGTATTAAATTATTTTTGAGGGGTCAAAAACATCAATACTTATGTAGCTCTAAGCACCCATTACTTTTTTTTTTTGGTAGGGAGGTTGGCGATTAAGTTTAATTTCATTATACCCGATGCTAATTTTATATTATGTTATGTAACTACGTAACAAAATAAACTATGTAATTATAAATATATATAGTTATATATACGTGGGTTCGTAAATATAACTATATTTACATGCCCACTATGGATGAGGAGAGTTGGGGATATGTGGTTGTTTCTGACAGCATAACGTCCCTGTTTGCTTGAAAGTTTGACATGTCTGAACTTGCATTAATTAATCAATAACGAAATACTACTTAAATGAAACAAGTGATTCATAAAAAAAAATAAAAAAAACATTATGTAACTTATATGTTTACAAATTTTACATGACTGGTATAATAATTATGTAAGTCTCAACATGAATTTTTTTCTCGTCTGGACACGTCAGTTTTACACATAGGCACCGTACTATAATGATAACTGCAAAAAATTCACTCTATTTAGTCTAAATTCATTGTTTTGTATAGTACAATGTGGAAAATCAAATAGAACAGAGCAAAGTCTAAGAAAATGTAGCTTTTCCAATAGAGAAGGTGTCAGAGATTGGAAATCATACCAGTGCCGCCGAGAATAATAGTAGTGACTCTTATGAGGTTAGTGGACCAAGGCAAAAGGTATTCTGCAGCAAGCACAAATATACTTTTTAAGAATCGAAAGATTCAGTAGACGGTGGATCTCCCACAACAACACGGATGAGAAGCTCCCAAAACATTATCAAAAAGGCAATCCGGTGTCACGAGATAAGCGTATTCCAGGTTAACATACTTGGTGGGCTTGTTTCATTTTATTTTCAATTGTATCGAAAATGAAATGATAAAAATGACTAACATTGAGGGGTCTCAAGTTTCTGGAGAAAAACGGAAGAATTTAGAAAATCTCATTTCAGGCATATTATTATTACTGGCAGGGGTATATAAAACTCACGGGGAATCAACAAAAGCTTATGGGATCCAGAGATAATGGTCATCCCATACTCCAAGCAAATATGCACGTTGAAATGTTTTGTTCAATATCTCGAGTTTTACTTTTTGTTGATAGATCGACATGTCAAGAACTAAGGCGTACAGATAAATTAGCTCCTATATTTGAAGTCTGGAAAAAGTAGGTACAAGTTCTACAAATATATTATCCTGATGAAAATATAATGTTTGCTGAACAATTAATTGATTTCCGTGGCAGTTGTCCGTTCAATCAATATATTCCCAGTAAGACTACAAAGTATGTTTATAAAGATATGGACATTATGTGATAGTATTACTTCTTAAGCGCTAAAATTGTAGGTTTATACCGGAAAAAAACTAGATGACCACCAGAGAAGAATCGGAGAACAAGGGTTATGTGTGGTTTGACTACTGGCCTCAGAGGTCACTATGTTAAAGTAGATAACCTTTTTCACATCTTAAAATTTAGGCTAGCTTCTTCTACAATGTAAAATCACTTTGGTTGGTACCGTAAGAAAATAAAAAAAAATTTTCATTGCAACTGACAAATAAGGACGATCATAGCTTATCATTCTTTTCTGCTAATAACATAACAGTAGTGAACTATGTCCAAAAAAGAAGAAAAGTGACGTATTTATGAGTACTTTAGTATGTTAAGTAGTCATTGTTTACTCAGAATTAAATTTTTTACATGCTTTAATAATAAAACTTATGTACACATTAGTCATTTAACAAAGTTATTGTGCATTCAAAGCCTAAAAAATAAACCTGTTTTCGCATCCAATTTTGCTGTTTTACGTTGGATATCACAAAAACTAAGAGAGATATAGCTCTGGAACCTGTTTTATCGATTTTTCAGGTCAACATACGTAAGAAACCATAAAATTTACTCTTTATAACGTCTTGAAAATTTCAGTATGACCGGGTGAAATTTCATTCGGGCGAAATTTTTCACTAGCCATAAATCGATAACAAAAGCGTTTTAGGACGTATATTTGTATGAACGTTTTTCCTTATTTCAAGGTGCAGAATCAGTTTTCAAATTATTTCCCTTTCTCCTGAATCACTCTGTAATTTTATTTGAACGCTTTAAATATCATTTATATTAGTCGATATATTGAAGACAGCAATGGGTTGAGTTTAAAAACGGCAGTTACTACTATACTGACCTTCAAAAAGAATGTCTCAACAGAATCCAGAAAGACTTTATGCATGAATTTTCACTCAACGTATTAAACATTAAAATACACAAAAATATGGACTGGTGAAATGATTTTAGTTTTTGAAAGTAAAAAGCTGGCAAAGTATTGCACGACTTTCCCAGCTACACCGATCAAGTCATGATTGCTAAATAACATTTAGGCATCAAAGTTCCCAAATTCTGAATAAATAAATCTTTGATTTTAGGGGCTTACCTACTCTTTGGGGAAAATTTAGGAAATATTAATTTACGAGGGTTATTTTTTTTTAAGGTCCGATCGGTCATGAAATTAAAATCACAGTGAAAATAAAAAATTTTTTAATTGTAACAAGTACTTGCATAGTTACGCTATTTCTCTACATAGTCGCCACTCCGATTTAGACATTTGTCGTAGCCTGGTACCAACTTTCCAATACCCTCGTCATAGAATTGAGCCGCCTGTATTTTCAGCCGTGTTTCTACGCTGGATTGTTCTTTTCTTTCTTCAGTTTCGAAATGGACCCGTGTCTCGTCCCCTGTGACAATTTTGTTCAAAAAATTTTCTTCTTCATTGTGGTAGCGCTGGAGAAACGTTACGGAGGCGTTCCATTCTCATTGTTTTGTGTTGGTCGGACAGCATCTTGGGAACCCATCTCGCACACAGTTTGCGGTACTGAAGTCTCTCACTCACAACGGTGTAGAGTGCTGACCTTGAAATTTCAGAAAACGATTCAGTCAATACAGAAATTGTGAACCGACGATTTTCTCGAATCGCCTCATCCACAAGATCGACGAGATAATCGGTTAACACTCGCTTACTTCGCTGACCGCCTGCATCATGAACATCTGTTCGTCCTGTTTTAAAGTTCCTGCACCATTGTTGCACTTTGCTGTCGCTCATTGAAGTTTCACCGTATTGAAATAACCAGTCAGACCAAGTTACTTTTTCACAATCTAAATATTATTCATTTATTTATTTCTACCACTCAACGATGACGTCACAATATAGCAAACAACTACAACAGCATTTTTTTTTTTTTTGGTGAGCGTGCGATTTTTTAAAACATTTTTGATAGTATTATCATATTTTAATTGTTAACAATAGTGAATAAGAAAAATATGACCTTAATTAGGCGAAATCTCGAGATACTGAGGGTGACTTGCTCTACAGCCTCAGTCCCATGACCTTTTAAGTTGAAAATTTAACGGCATCAGTGCCTCATATACAGAACTAATCTAACCAAGTTTGGTCAAAATCGGTCCAGTAGTTCTAGAGATATAAGGTGATTAATAGACGAACACCAAATACATGTACATACGAACGTTAACATCAGGAAAATTTTCATCCGGTTTTTTGGGTTCCTTAGGTGTGAAAACGTCAAGAACCGGTGAAAACCGCATATTTCCAAATTAGACCTATTACAATACTTTCTCTTCTAGAGCTATAGCGCTATCTAGACGAGAAAGTAATAAGGTAAACTAAAGTATAATGTAAGTGCCAAAGTTACTTTAATCATCTGCCTTTAAGAGATGAGGAATAATTTAAAAAAAAAAAAAAATTACTAATACAAATTAAACGTGTTTCAGCCAAAAAATAGAATATATGTTTGTATATATACTAGAAAACAAATATTTTTCTAAAATATTCATATAAAGGTTAAGCTTATTAAATTTGCTAAAGTTTCCTCTAAATCTAACACTCCTTCAGTAAAGGCTAAATTAAATTGGGGCATTTTCAAAAACACTTCTCTGTTTTTAAGTCCGGGGTCTATAATTTAAAATAATTGTAAACATTTCTTGACAGCGCTATATATTAAGTATAACGGTTTAAAAAATATTTGAAAAGTACTTAAACCGAAGGGAGATATCCAAATTATCTTTTAAGAAAACCAATCATATATTTAAATTATAATATATTTTAATTTATTGATTTAAAAATTTTTTTAAAATTATTCTTTATATATGCAATATAGGTTGCAAATTTGATTTACAACCTCCCACCAAAACGAATTAAAAAATAAATTAATTTGTTCAGTGCCCAACATATAGAAATATTTGAGCCAAATTTGAAGAATATCTATTTGGTCAATCCTGAGAATCAGTACGATAAACATACCAACATACACGTACGCACATACTTCTGTATATATTTTTTTTTTTTTTTGGTTTAGATGAACGATTTGGATCCTAAAACATAAAGTTTAAATAGAATTCTATACTCCATTTGTTACATGATATGACCATACTATTCCCATTATATACCTATTTTCGCTGGAAAAGTCGATTTATTCAAATATTCAATTTTAATTAAAACAATTTTAACTGTTTTATTAGTTATAGATAAATGACAAATAAATAAAAATTTATTTAATATCAAATGTGGTGGTAATGAATTTTTATTGCACTAAAGTGAATAGAACGTAAAAAAATATCATGAAACTTATCAATACTTTGAATGCGCGGTGTAAAACTACTTTACACGGGTAGAATAAGTAATGAAGAGTGTCAACAAAGAATGAATTGAGGGAGAAGATATCTCCAAAAGCTATACTACACAAGAGAGAGAGAAGTATTCTGCATCATGATATAATAGGGATAGTAATCATAGGTAAGAAAGGGAAAAATCAATAACGTACTGTTCGTTTCTAGTCTACAATATTACTTCAATTTATATTCAAGTGATGCTCTTTCATACTTGAATTAATTAATATTATTAATGGATAACAAACGATTCATTAAAATCTTCCTTAAGGAAGTGGCAATTTCATAGCGTTGGAAAGACAAGAGAATATGTTAGTTATATTCAAATATAACTAATATAATTTCTTGAAATAGTATGTGAAACGTTAATTAAATAGGGGAAGCCCAAACTTCTGGCTTGCTACTAGGTGAATTCGGCTGGATATAACAGATGACCTGGTAAATTGGTTCGAATTACAACAATGGAAATTCAGAGTATTAGAAATAGTTTTAACGTCAAGATAAATACGTTCAAAGTACACCTTAATAATGTCACAGTGATGGATTGTTATCATTAATCTTACTTTTCCGTAGACGAAGTTAAACATCTTTTTAAAGGAAAAATGAAAATAGAAAACGTGAGTTGGTGATTCGGGTAGATAAGGTTGCAATTCATACAATAACGATGTTGATAATTTAGGGTAACAATTCAATCGTGAGAAAGACAAACTAAAAAAAAAGGAATTTATTAGTAAATTAACAATAATACATAAATAGTCGAAATGGAAAAAAATAAAGGACTATATTTTCCACAAAAATTCTGGTTCTATCGCTGTTAGTTTTTTACGTCAGACAATACTTCATTGGTTTGATACATTCCTTTTTTTTATTTTACACTAACCTTTGAATTTAAAAATTTTGTTTCATACCTAATATTAAATTTATTGAATTATATCTTAGGCTCTAAAACCTATATTTTAAGTCTTTTCTGACTTTTATACTGTCCCATCTTTTCTACTATCCGCACAAATATTTAAACAAATTTCTTTACTTTAGCAGAGATATCTTTTGGGTATGCGTCTTTTAATATATTTTTTACTTCGTTAAAATTTTTTAATTTGTAAATTCTTAGTAGTTTATATTTTATAATATTTTCTACCTTAACACATTTAATCGATGTGTATTTTACTTTTGTGATATTTCTCTAACTTTGAAAGGCAATGGTAATATTTATGTAAAGTTAAATATTTACCCTGCCATTTTATACCAATACAGACTTTTCAAAGGAAAGTACATTATGACTTTTGGTCATATGGTAAAATTGAGAGGGGGGCTGAAAATTAATTTTTTCTATGTTTTGAGGTATGCCGATGTATGCGGATGTATGCGGTCATTTTCAATTATCCATTACATAAAATAATATCATTCTTTAAATATCATTTACTTAAAGTTTTCTTATACATATATATAGGCATATGAATAAAATTTGTGAAGATCTCCGAAAATACTATATTTGATTAATTTCATTCTGAGTTACGCTCAATTTAAGGTTGACAATAGACAACGTAACCTTAATTTACTTCGTTTGCATTGTGGGATTGGTGGATGGGGTGAAAATGAATTTTCTTTTCATTTTTAGGTATGAACAGCACGAAAATATCATCGACTTAAAATGGGGTTTCCTCATATTTTGTAAAAGTTGTGCATGCGAAGATTTGTTGAAGATTGGTTTAGTTGTTCTTCAGTTACGCTCAATTTACGGTTCAAAGATTTGAAAATCGTGCGTCTCAAAAATTTCCAAAACTACTCGATCAATTTCAATGAAATTTAGATATTCTCTAGCAGTATATTTGATGTAAATTGGTTGAATCGTTCATGAACTAAACTCTTTCTCAATTTAAGGTTAAAAAATCTGAGCGGGGAAAGTTAGAAGCGTGATTCGTTATGGTGCTGCAAGTTGGAACATTGGCGTTTCTTTATTTACAGTATCTATTGTTAGCAATAGTATTCTGCGTATTCAGGCAGTGTTATCTACTTTGAGGTTCATAATGAATGGGTATGTGTTTGAGCGAGGCAAAAGCAAAAAAAATAAAATAATTGGAAATCAGCCTCCTTGCGCAGAATTGTGCAAGACTTTTTTCTATTTTCTCGTTTTTATTTTTAATCAAAAAACAATATCGTAAGTAAATCTTTCTTTTTTTTTAATCATTTTTTGCTCTCATATTTTTCTCATGAAATTCGGTATGCAGACTTCATCTTCTACAATTAATGGATCGTAGTTTCAACTTTTTTTACTCAAATCATTATTGTTCAATAATAAGACGTGCAAATAGCTGCACACTCTACGATACGATATGATACGTACTTCGATTCTATGAATCTAAAATTATTTTAAATTATTTATTTATTAATCATTTTCCTTTAATTTTATTATTACTTCTAATTAACCAATGTTTTATTAAAATCAACATATTCTATGTTGGTAACGATGTTTCTCTTAACCTCCCTTTTCAAATCAACTTTGAGATAAGATTGCATCTCTTGTACCTATGTTCTTAGTAAACCCAGATTAGGCTTCATGAATAGATGAAAACGAGATGAATTATTATCCGGGTAGAAATTGCTCATTTTACTCTCTATTCATATATAAATTATGCTAATTTATTACGTTATTAATAATGTAATTTGTAATATTTTATATGAATGAAATGTTAAACAAATGAGTTGGTAATTCTTGTATTCATAATTTCCTTTGGAAATTCAATTTTAATGTTTTATTCAAATCTGAGAAGCTCTTTACAGTTTCATATAAATTTTATTCTAACTTGTACGTCTTATTTAACCTAAGTTCATTTAAACAGCTTATCAATGCTGATCATACATCAAATACTTACCTGTTTTGCTTTTGAACCACATCATTCAAACTATAAATTCTGATCTTAGTATACAGTAATTCTTAAACACTGTAGATAAGAATTGTAAGAATCTGAACAAAATAATTAATTTAAACTTTAGACAGTCAAGTATTGAGCTAACCGTAAAGAAAAAAAAATGAATTTATTGGATAGTAGTTTACTGGAAACAGATCTTAAAAGAAATTAGATGTGAACAGCGGACCTACTAAAGAAGAATTAATTAAGAAATAGTAAGAATAATTAATTAAGGGTGAACAAAGTAGCGTTGATATATATATATATATATATATAGAGAGAGAGAGAGAGAGAGAGAGTGAGAGGAAAAGAACCCAAGAATGTTGAAGAAAATTCTCTTTTTAAACACGGCTTGAAAAATTTAGTTCTATACTGTTTTTGTAACTAGTATTCCAACTTATTTGCGTACAAGGATTTTTGAAAGAGTACTGGAAAAGATTATTGAGGTAACCCGTAGAATTAAAGCTATGAACCAACAATCTAAGATTTTTGCCATTATCAGCAACGTTTCTCAACAACATGTTATAAATTTTAACTTGTAGTTAAGACTACACAGTTTATTTTTTCATAATTTAATAAATAATTGAATAAAAGAATTAAAATTCTGCAACTAATTTTAACAGTAGTTGTTGAAATTGAATTGTCCAATAGATTTTTTATCGACATTTAATTTTAACTCACTGATAAAACTAAACAAGTTAGTTAAATTTCAACTTTATCAGCCTGATGAAAGTTTTTTAACAAATCTATTATTAGATACTATAGTGTATTTAATCGTACAAACGACACACCAATTTTTTTACAAAAAAATATTAATTTGTTAAATTAAGAATTATTTGAATTATTTGTGTCATTGAAATGACTGGAAAATTAAAATAAAAGTAGAATTTTTATACAAAATTATATCATAAAACATAAGAAAAAATTATTTTTTTTGAAAATCCCATTTTTTATTTATACTAAAAATTATAATACTTTAGAGATATATCAACGATTTTTGTATCTTGTTTTTTTTAATCAAAAATATATTTTATTTTGTACTTTAAATAAGAATTTTTATGAAAATGTTTCCATGCATAAAGTTTATTTTTTTTTATTTTGTATACCTACCCAAATGAAGTACACAATATAATGTGTGTTTTCATTATCATTCAGTGTTATTTTATAACGTTTGTAAATAAAATTCCTCTTTGGTTTGAAAACAATACAAGTGTTGAGTATTTGAAATGTATACAAACAAAATATAGAGGTGCTGAATTCAACTTAAATCATTGTGAATGTATACTCAAAGGTATAATATAAATTTTATTTATTTTAGAAAAGAATACGTTTCCATTTATGTTTATGTATTTTTTTTTTTAAATTCTATACATATAAAACCACAATTCGAAAGGAATTAATGAAAGAGTAAATGTTTACAATTTTTATAATTCTAGCATGAATTATTTACCCTATTAATCGTTAAAAATAATTATAAGGCTTATAAAACCAACTATAAAATGTGGTGTTATGAATAAACAATTTAGTTATCAAATATTGACCCACCGGGTTGGTCTAGTGGTTAACGCGTCTTCCCAAATCAGCTGATTTGGAAGTCGAGAGTTACAGCGTTCAAGTCCTAGTAAAGCCAGATATTTTTACATGGATTTGAATACTAGATCGTGGATACCGGTGTTCTTTTGGTGGTTGGGTTTCAATTAACCACACATCTCAGGAATTGTCGAACTGAGAATGTACAAGACTAACACTTCATTTACACTCATACATATCATCCTCATTCATCCTCTGAAGAATTATCTAAACGGTAGTTACCGGAGGCTAAACAGGAAGAAAGAAAGAAAGTTATCAAATATTGAAACTAAACAATTGAGAAAATATGAAATGATACACAGCTATTTATTTATGAAGGAAAATTTGGCTGCTAAAATCTAAAATTATCGAAGTGAATAAGCAAAGGAAAATTATCCACGCATCTCTCATGTAGAAACAGCAAATATATAATAAATACTGTAAATTGATAAATATCAATTTAGTAATTGTTTGGAAATTAATATTTTCATTTGCTATCAAATACTATAGTTTATCGTACTTCGGTATTTAAATTGCACATATTTTATAAAATTTATGGCTAGAATTAATAAATAAGTTTAGCGGAAGTAGAAATTCTACAGTGCACTAGAACTAAACTGTAGTTTCTTACGATTGGTAATTTTTTGGAGTGAGACAGTTTTAAATGTAACCCCACAATTAACTGTAAATTTGATTCTGTCTCAGACAGTTATTCTAGTTCATTAGATTATTTTTATGAATATTTTTCTCTTTTTTTATTATGAAAGAGCAGGTATCAACAGATTTAGTCATTAGTCCGGTGAAGATTGGTAGTGTATGCAAAGGTGCAATACCTGACCGGGATTTGAACCCGAGACCTCCACACGAAATGCCAAGACGTTACCTACTCAGCCACAAAGAACGGCGAATATCTTTTTATTCTATCAGAAGATATAAATAAATTTATTTAAATAAATAGAAGTAAATGACTTTAATAAACTTAAATTAAGTTAAAAAAAGACGTAAAAATGAAATCAATAAAAATTAAGAAATTGACACTTTTACATTTCTTCTTTATGTTTTGTGTTTTAAAACAGCGCTAAGCTAAATGAAAATGACTATTAGTATTCTACATACCATTAATTTAGGTGCTGACTTCATAAATTAGATATTTTCAGCAAGTGAAAAATAGTTATTTATGAATTTTGTTGGAAGTTCTTGGAATCAAACTTAAATTTTTTTTTTTTTTTTTTTAATTAAAATTTTTTAACTTTAATCCTGATGGGCTTTACCGAAGGTCGTTTATTAGACCCTCTAAATTTGATAACACAACACAGTCATCAGTTTGGCCTCAGTCAGGATTCCATCGATGCATAGGTCTCGGCAGACATTTTCAACATTGTATTTACACAGCCTGCTATCGGTCTTCGTGTGGCCTTTTCCAACCACCAACCATAATTAGGAATATACCACCTACCATAACTTACAATCCTCAAGTATCAAATTACCCGATTCGCGAAAGCGGGATCCCTCACCTTCCGCCAGTTGTTGCTCCGACAATCCATCCCCACTACATGTGCCAATTGAACATTCTAAACTTTGACGAGTAATATAAATGAATTTTCTACACCAATTCATGTTTGATAAAATTGAAACCTGAATTCATTTTGGTTCAATATGTATTCAACTAGGGCACGTGTAATTTTAATATGAAAATACATTTATATTTTTGTAGGAAACATTCTTTCCACATCCATAATGATTCAGTTAAAAATAAAATATATATATATATAAATATACATATATACTTTTTTATTAACTGAATAAAATTACTATTAACTCATCAGAATTTCCTAAGGCGTTAGAAAGTTTTGTAAATATAGACCGTAGAAAGTTTACATATTTGAATTTTTTTTTTAATTTGTATAACTTAATTCGTTATTTGAAAATTAAAAATCAAAGATTTGATATTTAAATTTTATTTTTCTGTTGAAATATGTTTTGCAAAGTCGGATTTATAATTGTTTTTTCTTTAAAGCATTATTTCCTTTAAAGGAAATAGAACCCTTATCCCTGTTCTATATTTAAATCAATGATTGGTGATAATCATAACCTTCTTAATATTATTACAACTTTTACTTTTATAAAGTTACAATTTTTGAACTGTTAAATCATTCTAATCTAATAAATTAAATGAAAAAAAACTATGGTTATTGTATATCATCGACCAAATTTCAGTTCTTTAGCGATTACATTTAAAATCAGCAATTAATTTTTTATGTAAAAAATATATCCTTAACTTAATGATTAAAAACCAGTCTGCTGATGAGGAAAATATTTTATCAAAACTAATTTATTAAATAAAATAATGATTAGTGATATATTTATAAACAAACATAAATTATACCGCAATTAACTGGAAAATAATAACTGTTTATCGCTGTTGCAATTGATATAATAAATTAGTAATAATTGTTATCATGATATAACTGAAAAAAACAATTAAATAAAAACCAATCTGATCGACAGACGGGGTCGTCAGAAACCAAGTAAAGGCTGAACACAGACTGAAAGTGGAACTTGCATTTATATCTGGTAATAAAACGAAAGAGCGGGGTCAGTTTGTATAATACATATAATACTAAACGATATTTTTTTAAAAATCAAACATCAGGTAAGATTCACAATCAGCTGGGATAAATTCATTGTTGAAGTACGGTTTATAATAAAAATAAACTGATTTAACAAAAGAATTATTCTGATTAAACAGAATCAGATAATAATAATTGCAAAATTAATAAATGGCAAGAAATTAAACTAGTCATTGATTTATAAATTGTTATATGTTTATAAGCAGTACGCGTTGAAGACGAGTGATGTTGAGGAAACTTCCACTAAAATATTAATAATGTGTGTTTTCAAACGTGAGTGCACATCTTTTGACTGATAACACTCTATGGGAAAACTTACTAAGAAAAATCTATTCCCGAGAGTTTTCCTTCAGTGAATACATAGCTATTCTGTTCTAACCACCTTTCCCTTTACTCTTTACCTATATAACCTCTTTACTTGTATAGACTATAGAATTCTCTATATACCGCTTGCTTATGTGAATAATATATAAAGATGAAAAATTAGGTCGGTTATAACGCCTTCTAGATATAAAGTATGAATTGTACAGAACTGCTGATTACATATATATAGACTATAGTTCAATACATATTTTAAACATAGCTATAGCACGTGGGATTTGATTTAGAAGATTTTTACGTTTGTAAAAGGAGAATAGGGTAACACTACTTTTTCAAAGAGATTTTTTACATTGTGTAAAAATCAATTTTTTTTCTTTTTAAATTATGGAGTAATTTTTTTTTTACTTTTTGTATTAATGTTCTTATTTTATTTGTGCTTGTGATTGGTACCAAATGCATCATAACAAGAAACTTACAAGCATTGTTGTTAATATTTCTTTACGAACTATTATTTTAATGTTCCCTTTGTTTTTATAATAATTTAATGTATTTATATATACAAAAACACACACAAACAGACTATCTCCTCTCATTAGCAAAAAGCACTTATATAATACATATTTTTAGAGGTACGAAAATTCATTTGAAACGCAGATACATCTTTGATAATAGCTTTAATAAAATTTAATGCAACCTAATTATTATTTATTTCTGTAATAATGAGATAAATTTGTTCATACACAATTGAAATAAAATAATAGCTTTTAAATTAGTGATTAATTTAAAGATTTATTGATAAATATTTGGTTTTTTTTTTGTGTTCGATTAATTAATTGTTACACCAGAATCATATTTCTTACAGTTATTAATTTTAAAACCTGACTGATTGTTATTAAATCATAAAATTACTGGTTTAATTTTATACCTCTTTTTTTAGAAAATATATCAACATGTATCTTGAAAGAGTGTAACATACGTGCATGTTTAGTTGAGTGCTGTTTAAACAGAGAGCAGTTCAACTGTCTTGGAAAAATTTAACTTTATTTTTGTGCACATAAATCCGTATAGGTTTTTATACAAAGTGTAACAAGTTTCTCCGGGACTTTCATAATCTATTCTACTCCTGAAAATAATGGAAAAAGATCATATAAACATGTCCTAAAACGCTTCGTTTGCGCGTTACGGCTAGTTAAATATTCCAATCACCGCGGTGAAATGAGGTAGTATTGAAATTTTTAGGATATTAATTAAGAAGCAAAATTAGTGATTTTATGAATTTTGATTAATTTTCTACCGTAATTACTAAATTCTGAGGAAAGTTGTACCTAAATAACTTCATTATTACTTAAAATAGTAAGGCTAAAAACGCGAGACAGGAATACATATTTCTTTGTTTATTTAGTAATATGTTTTGAGTAGATAACTAAGTCACGTATTGTTTTAGACAAACAGTTTTCGTAAATAGAATTGGAGATAAATTCTGAATTAAAATTTCATTTATCAAAATTAGATAACTTTTAACAGCATATCAAAGATATAATAAATTATTATATTATATCATAACTACTGTAGAATAAGACGTAAGTTTTCTCAAAAAAATTTAACCTAACCTAAAATTCTGCTCATATTTGATTAAAATTCATTATTTTAACGAGGAATTTTTTTAATTTAATAATTTATTAACGAAGAAGTTTATTTTATTTTATTTTTATTTTTTTGGCTGGAAACCCTTTTATATCATCACCCTTTTATATCAGCTATTAATAAATTATAATTAACTAAAAAACGTAACAGTAAATAATAATATTTTACATAAAACCTACTGAAATTCAATAAAAATTTAAATTACATTAACACTACTATCATAATTTTACTAGTCCATTAAAATGCTTTGCAAAAACGATTGAATAAACATATTCGGCTCACATAATCCATTCCATTATCAAAACAATAAATTGTACAACACGGTTCAAGTAGTTCAGATATATTACTGTAGGTTTACAGCGCACAACTTACTAAAGAAAATTTTATTTTGTTAAATATACTTTTTTAAATATTCCACACACCATTATTCTAAATCAAAAAATAATATTTCAGTGCTTCAATAAATATTTTTATAATGCAATGTTTTTAATACATATACTAAAATCCATTATTTATTTATTACTATAATAAAATAAATTTAATGTTCTTTCGTATTACAGAATGAAATTTTTTTGTAATTTATATTTTGATAGAAATATGTTATTATCTTTGTAAAATCGCTAGAACGGTGTATTTAAGATATGATTAATATGAACTTTAAAATACTTATTAAAACTTAACCTCTTCCTCCCCAAAAAAATATTTAAAAAAACTTTTTTAATAGATATTTATAAATGTTCAACAAATATTATTACGTTTTTTTTCTTTTTTTTCTTGAGTGCATCATTTACTTACTTACTTGCATCATTTACTTACTTACTTGTGTGTCCGGCTCCCGGGCGGGAGCCGGACACACAAGTAAGTCTTAAAATAGCTCAAATTGCCTCGTCGAGAACCAATGTTCCCGTCAGGTGGCGGGGACTAGGTCTTTTGGTGATATGCCATGCCTCTAATGAGGGGACCCCGGATGTATGCCTTGCCACTAGTGAGGAACCCCCAGAGGGATTCCCACCGGGACTATGGTCTTACCTTACCCCCAAAAATCCGAAGCTACAAGGGAGTTCCCGCATAATCATCGAGGGTGGCTCACTCCTCCTGGACGGGGAAGCCCAAACCCTAAATTCATCTCAAGAGTGAAGACAACAAGATTCATTTCCGGGCGCCAGCCCTGCAGCCAGGCCCCCAAGAGCGTGCCCACGGGCATTGCAGTGCAAACACTTAGCCTCCGTTGGTTGGGCAGTTCTTACGGAGATGTCCCTCAGTCCCACAATTGAAACATCCCCTCCTACTGTCAGGACCGCCGCAGGTCCCCGTCCGGTGCCCTATACCCCAACATCGATAGCAACGTTCTAGTCGGATTTTCTGTACACCCGACAAGAAACTCACACGACTCTAATTCGGATGTGTGTCTTTATCTTTATTAAAACGTATTATTAATATTTATAAGTACTCAATAAATATTTTTACAGTTGATTTCATTTTATAAATTAGAAAACATTATTTTTTTAAAAAGAAGAAAGTACACATGTTTTAACAAAATTTTGTAAAAAATTATTTTCTTGATTCTTGTCTTTTAAGAGTGTTTTTAATAACGTGTTGTCATAATGTTCAATAAATAAATCACAAATACCCGCACATAATCAACAGAAATAGTAGTGTTTTGCAACAAGTTATTGGAGAGAATAAGAAATGAAGTAGTGCCTTCCTGTTTCTTTTAACATGAGTCAAATAGATAGAGTATTGCATATCCCTTTCTCAAACCCAAGAAATGCCAGTGATTTTCATCCCTATTAATAGTGTATTTCAGAAGAAAATATGCGACCCGACTTTATCAGACAGAGATTTATTATGTAGAAAAATAGATATGAAGAGAGATCCAGAGTAAGTTCATAACGGCTCTCCTCACACCAGATAAGAAAATACGACCTCTGTACTTTGAACCCCCGTATTACGGAAATTTAATTCACTTAACTTAAAACAAGGAGAAAGGAATCCATGACATGATAAAGGGGTGGATCCTTCTAAAAGGACGACACGACCAATTAAGGTCCAGAGTACAGAATAAAAAATCCACCTTGACAAACGGCCAAGTTCTAACAAACAATGAGTGCCTATAACACCCGGAATTCCTTGCGAAATACAGAAAATATAGTTTAATAAAAGCAGTTATCCCTTTACTCTTGTAAATTAACCAATTTGAATACATGTAACAATCAGTCGAAATTGATATACTTAAAGTAAGTTTTTCTCAAGAAATTAAAGAGCAATTCGAGAACAGAAAGAATGTTTCCGAAAGACAACCTACCTTGATCATGCCTGAAATTGTTTGGCAAGTGATATTCAATTAAACTATAAAATGATCATTGGAAACTTGTTTAGAAACCCTACAAATGATATGTTCTCACTAATCTTTATAGTAATTTAGCTAAAAAATACATAATTAATTTAAAAAGTACGTATATTCTTATGAGTATCTCGTGTAAATTAGGTTTATGCATCGCTGTCATAAAATAGATAATACCATCAATAGATCTTTCTTTGTTGAAAAACTGACTCAGTTGTATCAGAGTTCTCACGTGTTTGGAAGCTGTTACTTCATTGTTCCCAAAATATTGTTTAAAACAGGCGAGAAAAATTAAAAAGGGAACTAGGTACAGCATCATAACGTGTTATTTCCTTAAATAACACATTATGATGCTTTTCGATATGAATTTAAAAAACAAGAAAATTGAATAATTTCTTTGTCTTCTATACATCTCCTTGTATGGTGATATATATAAATAAATATATATAAAATAATTTTTGCATCATTATTAGTCTGAATTTTTTTTCAAATAAACTTTTATTAAGTTCTATAAAGGTTTCTTTCACTCTCTATAAAAATGGGTAATAATAATAATAGTAGCTGCATAAGCCGAAATTTTGAGAGTTCCGTTAATTTTTACAGTTTAAGATGGACTAGAATTTAGTTTCCTCGGTTATTACAAAGTTATTCTATTTTTTCCTGAGAATTCTGACTTTGTTTCAATTGTTTAAACGGTTTATTAATCCATATATAATTTAAATGAGGAAAGTAATACTTTATACAGAGTGAGATGTGGAAGTTAATTCTTTGGATGAGGTTTGAGCTTAAAGAGACATACATCTTTCCCCTTACCATATATATATATATATATATATATATATATATATAAGCTTTCTCTTTCTCGACTGTATTATGAGAACCACAGAAGAAGAAGAAAGACCTTTTCTCAAACCCCTTTTCAGTTAACCTCCCATCCTTTTACTCATGTTAACCATTTATCCTTTCTCTGTCCGCTTTACTCTCTCCACGTCAGGCGGTCCTTCATACTGAACAAGAGGCACCAATCACAGTGATGCTGTTAGTAGTTCCTACTCATTATAATTACATGTAATCATCTCCGTGTTCTCGCTTCGTAATTACTCTCATTATAGACTAAGCTTTACGATGTTCAAAATTCTGCTTGTATAAAATTTAATACTCCATTCTTATTAAAACGTTATGATAAATTTTAATGTTACTTTACATTATTATTATTATATGTACGAAAATAAAGTTTAGAGTTCCGTTAGATTAATTTATCTTAATTAACAAACTTATATATACATAATTAAAGTTAAGAATTTGAAATTATGATATAGGAAAAATATTTATTTTTATTGATGAAATTATACCGAAGCTTTGAAAAGTTTAAAAGTATGTATTCATTTTTACGTTTGTCAAAATAAAAACGTTTTATAATATAAAACAATAATAATAATGCTTATTTTATTTAAAAAAATAAAAATAAATAAATAACTTAGGATCTAACATTTAGGATTTATAATATTTATTTATTCATACGAATAAATAAATATTATAAATTTACATACGAAGTCATGTGCTGTGTAATTAGAGATGATGTGCCATTTATACATAAACTAACCACACTGTTTGTTTTCCATTAAGAGTTTTCCAGTAAAAAGAAAGATCATATTTTACGAAACGATTCATGCAAAGGATAACAGTATTTATCATATTCTGGTCTAAAAGAATTAGTTAAAATTTATTGGTTCTATAATTCCAAAAAAATAAATTTAATATCAGCTTACTTAAATAAAATAAAATAAATTATTCAGCTAAATAAATAAATAAATTATTATAAAATTATTCAGCTTTACATTTAATATAAAATGATTCACAAAGAATATAATAAACATTTAGGAAATCTTCTACTGGTGAAAATAAAGAAGAAAGTTTATATAAACATATGCTTGAAAATCCTTCGTTAGTGAATATCGGCTGGCGAAAGTTTTCCGCCTTGATTTCTGCGCCTTTGGTAAAATAAGCAAGACTAAATTCTTAGGACACAAATTAAGGGAAAAATTTAGTGGTTTTATATGAAATCTGATGTAAGAAATAGAAATTATAAGTTCCAGAACTGTATTTCTAGTAAGTTTTGAGATATCTTGATTTAAATACAAAAGATTGGGATCGAAAAACACACTATTTCATGTTAGGCGTAAAATTACTTTGTTAAATGGGCAATAAACGCAATACTAACAGCTGATTTTTAAATTATGAGATACATATACTATTCCATTTACTTAGTTAAATGTTTTTTGCTGTTTAAACTCATTAAATTAATTTGAATTGTTGGAATCAGCTGTACTGCCAACTTATGAAATAAACTTTTTCAGATAAAATTAATATTTTAATTTCCTTTTAGATATCTGATAAATTATTATTTTTTAAAAAATTTTGATTGTTTATTTTTCTAAAATGTTTAATTATTTTGTTTTGTAATATTGAAATTTTATTTCGTTTAATATCTATTTAAAATCTAACACATTTTGATATTTTTGCTTTTTATAAACAAAATTCATAAGTTTGTATTTAGTTTCTTTGATGATATTCATACAATTTTACTGAGAATATAATTCTCTACAGTTCTGTTTAAAAGGTTTTATGTTTATTAGCACTTTAACAAAGTTTTTTAAAACATTACTAATTTTCCCCTTAATTTTGGTTCCAAGAATTACAATTTGGCTTTATTTTACCGAAGGCGCAGAAATCGTGATGAAATCTTTCGCCAGCCGTCATACAAAACAAAGCGTTTCTGAACATATATGTACGTTATAAGAAATCTTTCTTCTTTATTTTCACTAGTAGGATATTCCTTAAAAACTTATTACATTTTTCGGAATTCATGCATATATATATGTAGATGGATATATGTGTGTATATATATATATATATATATATATGTGTGTATTTATGGATATATCTAACACATATCATTGTCTGGGAATAGATAAGAAATAGTTTATGAAGTTAATATAACTGACACAACCCACTAATATTAAAAATACATTAGAGATAGTCACTTTAATAGATATTAATTCAGGCTTCAAAATCTCGTTATTCAGTGTAATTTAGCATTAAATGAAAATAGATGCAAGATTTTAAAGGAATAATAACAGTAAAAGGTAATATTACTGTAAAAGCTAATGAAAGGTTTTCATGACTGTCGATTTATTAGATATAATGATTTATGATCATAACCTCCTCTGGTATCACTAATTATGAGATTACGTTTGAAAATAAAAAAAGTTTAAATATTTTTCTACAGTTGATAATGAGAGATTATTAAAAAAATAAATTGATTAGAGTACGATAATCTCTTACGCATAAAAATCAACAATATTTTGGAATCATTGTTTAAAAAAAAAAGAAGAAAATATATGAGTTTGCAGATTAAAACAATGATATATATAGTAGATTCAACAGTTATATTGTTCGAATAAGAAACTATGAAAAAAATGCTTGCAGGCAATTTAATATCAATTAGTAATGATTTAATGTAACAATATACGCGTAGGGGGAACAATTTCCTCCACCACAGAAATAGCCGCTGGAGTTACCGAAGGAGCAGTGCTTTCGCTGTTCTTGTACACGGCCTACATCAACGATATGCCGCTGTCGGAAGGATTCAAAACAGCTCTATACGCAGACGACATGGCACATTATTATTAATCCAGAAGTGTAGATTACGCGATCAAGAGACTCCAAAGGCAATTCGATGTAGTAGAGCCTTGGAGCGAATTTGTGGAGAATCAAGGTCAACGGTGAAAAATCGGTGGCAGTCATTTTCACATACAAGATACGTACTCCAGCCAGGCAGCTGGAAAACTCAGGACAGAAAATCCCCTTTGGGAAAACAGTCCAGGAGTATTCCTGGATAATCGACTTACCTTAGGAAAACATGTTAAATATGTGACCCAAAGGGCAAAGGCCGTTAGGGCCTCACCATACCCAGTACTGAACAGTGCCAGTCCATATCCATTGGCGACCAAACTATTCATTTTTCGACTATACGTCTTGCCGATTCTAACGTATGCTTACCCGGTATGGAGAGCTTTGTTGAACTCCACGCTTAAAAAGAAATTAGAAGCCGTCCAAAACATAGCGTTGCGGACGATATTTGGAGCACCGTGGTTCGGCAGAAACGCCACTCTTCGTCACGATACGGAACTACACACCGTATCCAAGGTGGGGGTGGCGCAGGCACCCAGACTGTTCGGGAGATCGGCCGTGTCCAAACACGGCCATCTCCGGGACATCTGCCGAGAGGACCCTAATCCACAGGGTATAAGAAAACAGCCTCATGCCGTATTAGACGAACACCGTGAAGAGGCGGTACAGGAGTCAAAAAATGACAAACCAAGCATAGGAGTCTCTATATCCCGTAACCTATAAATGGAAACCGCGCGAAAATTCCGCCTGCGAACGAAACCGTTTTCACAGTTAAATTTTGCTAAAACTATAAAAACCTAGACAACACCTCACACTGTCCCACGAAGAGGACCACAATTTAATTCAGTCAGCATATGCAACTCCCTCCGGGGAAGGGTTGATTACTCTCTCCAAATAACTAGGGCTCTGCGATCTGTAGAAAGAGATATTGAAACCATTCTTGCGTTCCGTTCCGTTCAAATCTAACAATGATCTTTTATTGTTTATTTTTGAATCAATTATCAATCGTAAGCAGACCATTTTAAGAGAAATTTAATTACAGATAATTTTAATACCAGAAATTGAACACAAGTAAGTTTGTAAAAATGCATAGAAAAATATTATTCGAAAGTTCGCCGTCTGATGTAGCGTCAAAAGTTCATCGATTATTAGTAAACATTGGTGCTTTTGATAAATGAAAAACTTTTAGTAGGTCTAGAAAACTACAATTTTTAATATAAAGCTTTTATTTAATTGAAGTGTAGTTTTACTCCTCAAAATATGTACATACCAAAAATAATTTACAAATCTATACTATTAAAAAAAATGTGTATGTATGTGCGCGCGCTTAACGCTAATATGAAATCGAGCAAAAGAAATGTTATATTATTTTAATATAAGACCAAAGATTTCCTAATGACACCGTTTGACACTTTGCAAAAAATCTGGTAGTTTTCGAAATAAATTAGGTCAAAGGTCAAATAAAATTAATTTTAATGGTGTTTATTTGATTTTCTAATAAATTTTATTTTAAATAATTTTATTCAATTGAATTTAATTTTATATTACTTTATTTTGATTTGATTTGTTTTATTTTAATTTATTTTATAATGCCTGAATTCAATAAGATGGCGCATATAGCTAAGCAGTCCGTGAAGTTACTGCAAGAAATTTTCCGAGCTCGAATTATTTCTAAGAATCTCTTTGTGGCCACCTGGTATTCTTTAAAGAAAAAAAAGAAGAATCCTTTTACTTCATTATGTTTCTGGTACCATGGAAATAGAAATATTATAAAGCAAAATGACTAATTCTTTATATTTTAATGAATATCTATAAAAGATTTAATATTTACGTAATTGAGGATAACGAACGCGTCTGGAGTCCTGACTAGACGGTCCGACGAGTGAAGCGAGCCGTGACCAGTTAGTAAATTAATTATTATTTTGAGATTAAATCAGTATCAATTTTTTGATTCACCTAGCAATGTCACCAAATCATATTACTAAAAATAGTTGGAATATTATCTTAACATTATTACAGTTTAAAAGATTGCTGAGCTAAAAGCAATAAAAAAGCGGTATTTTGTGAACGAAACAATCATTGACAGTTCATGTATCATATTAAAAGAGCAAACAAATGAAAGAAAATAATGTGCTACTAAAATGTTATTTTCAAATCGGTCACGGTAGAATATTGCTCAGAAAAAATTTAAGGGGCTTAAACTAGTTTAGTGTTAAAATATTTTTTACAAAAGAATTATACGTACTGCGATTTTTAATAGAATTTATATCTCAAATTATCTGATGATAAATGAATTTAAGAATATAAGAATTTTCTATTCATTAAACATAAAATAACATTTACAGAAATAACATTTTTAGTAAGAAAAAAATTTTGGAAGGTGAAAAGTATCAAGTTGGCTGCCTTTTTGCCATAGGTACGAAGACAGAAATTATATTAACATGAATTTTCAATTAAGTTGAAAAAAATTACAAATAAAATGGATTTAATTTGATTTAAAATATAATTATGAACTGGAGAACTATCTTTAAGAAAAAAAATCAACCTTCTCAAGCTATCCTTTTTTTCCTAACTCTTATGTAGAATTATTTTTTAAACTATTTATATGGGTTTAAAATGATGTACAATTTGTTGTTATTCTTCGGAAGCGTGGAGAAGAAAGATGGGCGGTCTTTTTTCAATAAAAATATCACAATTTTTTTCACCTTTTTATGAAGAATCCTAACTCATTTTTAATAAAAAATTATTTGATGAAATATAATATACTACAACAATCTTGGAAACACGCCGCCAACACACTGTAATAACAATAACAACGATGAATCGATATAGTAGTCGATCAAATAAATGTACTGTTTTATTTTAACATTTAGAAGCAGATAAATAAAACTAAATTCAATAAGAAACATTGTATATATATGAAGAAATTTTAAATCAAAGCCGCTTTTTCAATAATGAGATATTGCGCTTGTATTCTGGTGCAGCTTAATGAGAATGTTTGGTCTTACATTTGTATATCACTTGAAAAGGTTAATTTAAAAAAAAAAAATACAATATAGGGTACAAAAGGCTTTAAAAATTTTAGTAATAACATGATTTTTTTTTTAGTTTATTCTGAAAATTTTTATGAGAAAAAAAGTCATATTTATTATATATTCCAACATTTCATTAATTTTTTTTAAGGCATAAATAAAATTAAACATGATTTTGATTAAATTATTCAATAAATATAAGACATTAGTGACTGTATACATCGAACTATATATATTTTTGTATACACGTATTTTTTTTTTTAATTCATGTTTCTGAGACAAAATCATACCCGTAAATTTTAATTTTTATATATTTCTTTACTTTTTTCCATTCAACCTTAAGAAAATACAATAAAAAGATTATTTAACCTTCTCATTATTTTATTTGACATTTAATAAGTTTAAATTAGTAATAACATGATTCCAGCCACCAAGGGAGATGATGCATTTATATAAACGTAAGATAATTTTCCAAAGAAATAAATTTAAGTCATACGTTATAAGCTTAATGTTATATTATTTAAACTTTTTAAGTTTAAAATATATTTATGAAGCCCTTAAAACTAGTTGGTTAAGTGAGGTTGGATAGTGTTACGGGTTTGAAAATGGTGTCACATCTCGAGAGATTAGATGTGTCGTCTGTAAAGATTGCTAAGGATATGAATCCACTGAGTAAGAAAATGTTCACTAAAAAAAAAAAAAAAAGAAGTAAGCTGTAACCAGTTGATGTAATTAAAATAATTTAAATTACTTTTAAACATTAAAAATATAAAATTATAATAAAATGAATGGAGCAATATGAAAAAAAATTATGAAAATAAACACATTTAGTGTAGTACGTAAAGTAATATTTTAAGTTTTATCTAACAGATAAAATTATTGTGAAGGTATTAGACTAGAAAAAATGTTATTATAATAAGCTAGTAAACTTGTTTAAAACTTTAAAAAACCCACCATTTGAAAAGCGTCATCCGGTCCCAAAAGCAATCTTTTAAAGCGTACATTTACAAAATACAAAACGTTAACTAAACAATTTTTTTAGTGACGAAATTTATGTAACAAATAATGGAAAAATAAGTGTATATAACAAACTTTATTTTTAGGCAAACTAAAAGTAAGCACATTCACACAAAACTAATTTAACTTTATAACGCAATATCAGTAGGAAAATTTATCATTGATACCGTATTCAAACCATGATTATTGGTCTATTATTACGATATAAATAAGTAAAATACAATGTAATCTTATCCATATTTGGATGGCACAGTACGCTTTATCAAAAGTAGTGTTAATTATTAATACAAAAGCTAATTATGAAAAAAACAAATAAAAATATCTAATTTGATAAATTGTAAATATGTATTTGATAAATATTTTTAAGACATAAATTACGTTTACAAAAAATACCAATTCCGCGGAATATTACACGGAAAGATTCTGAGTTAAAAATCAGGAGTTTCAGAAAACTACTACCTAAGGAATCTTTCTGAGAAAAAACAGAAATTTATTGTCCTTTCATTTCTTTCTTATTTAATAAATATATGAAAACTTTACCGGAATATTGTGTATAATAGGAAAAAATATTAATTGTTCTATTAGACAAAATTACTTAGCTTATTTACTAGTTAAAATCACAGAGTCTAAAACGAAATACTTGGTAAAATTTTTATGAAATTACATAAAGGTTAATATTTAAAAATAAAGTGATATATCGCTGTATATTTTTAATAATAAATTGAATCTCTTTTAATTTAAGACAACTTTGTTCAAGTTCAAGAAATAGATTTGTTACTTCCTTGTACGAAATAAAGGACGTATTGTGATCGCGAAAAATTTCGGTTTAAGATTTTAACGGAAATATCCATTTTGACCATCCCTAATACATTTTGACTAGTTTTGGTGTGATGTCTACATACGTAAGTATGTGTGTATGTATATACGTACGTATAAGTACATAACTCAAAAACAATTAGCCGTAGTATGTTGAAATTTTGATTTAGGACTATTGTAACATCTAGTTGTGCACCTCCCATTTTGATTACAATAGATTGAACCAAAAGTGTCCAAAAAAGCTCAAAATCCCAAAATATTTGGATTTAAAAATTTTTCTTAACTGCAGTAATGAACCGTCATTGAGAGCATTTAAAGATATAATATAAGTAGTACTTATTTTCATTGGTTCAAGTGTTATAGCCAAATAAAGTTTAATTAATGAAATAGTTTGATCTTACAAGGGAAGCCTGGTTTGAATATCGGTTCGAACCAGACTTCACCTCCCGTTTCTTTTTTAACTGTTTTTTAATTTAATTTTTTTAAATTTGTTTTTTAATTTAAATATTATGATTTATTTATAATTATTAACCCGTGATTGTAAAAAAAAATTGTACAATAAATTGTTAATCAATAATAACTATAAAAAAAAATATTAAAAAATAGAAGTTATTAGTGAAATAGAATTTTATGTACTTTTAAAAATGGGTATGTGTAATTTAATAGGCATTATTACATATGCGTATATGTAGTACATTTGATGAAACGTCTGATTATTTAATATTAACTGAAAATTATAATTTAGAACGTACAATTTTTGGATTTTTTAGTTTAATTTCTGTTTAATTTTATTTAGTTTTTCTGGAATTTCTGCTTAATTTATCTACATTAAAATGAACTACAGAGTGACTGAAAAATAGATCCTCAGAAGAACAACATATACACTGAGACATACATGTTCGATCATTAATAAATTGCAAAAAAATTCTTATCTTTCAGTTCATTACTCCTCTGACATTGTCGGACAATATTCTCCCTAAGTCGGAGTTGATCATCATTTCGTTTATTTGTTTTTTGTTGCCAATTATTTATTTGCTCTTTGGTTTGATATAATTCTTCTGATCTTAATTTGTGTACACGTTCTCATGTTTCAGGAATTCTGTAATTCTCCACTTTATTAAGTAATTGGAGAATCGTATCTCATTTTCAAATGAAATAAGTTTAAGTGAAGTGCAGAAAAAAATGTGTATATGTAATTTAACAGTCGTATAAGAAAGTCATGTGGTGCTAGATCAGATTTTTTAATTTAATAGAATAGAATTAAAAAACAAATTCACCGATCCTTTTATCGTTAAAAATTTATATCAATTTCGATTTTCGAACAACTTAACGAATTTTTTATGATAAAATAAATGATCAAACTTCCCCATTAAATGGTTTTTTTTTACATATTTTCTTACAACTGCAGAACTATGGTTCGAAATTGTAAAAAATTGAAAATAAGATCAAAGAAAGGAAGATTAAAATGACTAAAAGGTATATTTGAGTAGACTATCTCTACCTAGAAATTAAAAACTAATAATTGAGATTTAAAACTGTCTAGTTTAACCGGACATGCTTTCCATCTCTAATTTAACGATGTATTTTTAATATTTATAGAGGATTGAAAAGTAGGTATCGTAAGTCTTAGTCAATTACAATTTATTTTTTCTTAAAATTAGTGTATATAAGGTAAAATTCGTTTTACTATTTTGGGTACATAAATTCCATATGAATGTTACAGTTGAAGAGGAATGATAAGAGCCTAGAAAACATTATTTTTTTTTTAGTTATTTTCACTTTTTCTGGCAAATAAATTTTATTGTAGTATAAATTTTGTTGAATACATAAATTTTTTTTATATCTGTTATATCAGAAAGTTACATTTTATTTATTAGAAATGGTTATGATCAACAATTAGTTGCGGTTTACACAAATCAGTTTTAAGAACGATATTAAAACCTGGACAAATGTTTAAAGTGGATGTTTTGAGGATGTAAAATAAAAGAACAAGCCTACTTGCATCTTGTGCCTAAATTTTAATGTCGATATCAAATCAATCGTTTATCAATGTAAAATCCAAGGATATTTTATCCTTTCGGTATGAGATAAGGGTGCGCAGTCCAGTTTAGCAGAGTACAATTTTGATTCTAAAGTCAAAGTCCCAAGCTTGGGTGCATATTTAATTAAGACAGCATTGCATGTAAGAGGGTGTAATAATTTTGAGAGAGCTAGCTGAAAAGGTTGCTTTTTTATTACTAATTATTTGGTCTTTGAAGCAGTTCCAGCCGACCGGATATCACGTAAAACAGGATAGTAAAGGACGAGTTTACTGGTGAGACTTGAACTTATTAAAATATTAGAAGGATCAAAGGAGAGCTTATCCATAAATTCATCAGTGAATAAGTTAACGTTATGCTTCGTATAAAATTAAGAATATGAAATTATTTATTAGAAAATGCAGATCAGTAAGTGTATTCTTGTGAAACAATAACAAACAGATGATATAAACATTTGTGAGGGTAAGAAAGTAAAACTGGACTATCATGGTTTATCAAATAAAAGCTCCAATTCTGATACTTTTCATTAAAATTTCTCCCAGCAATAAATTTCTTCCTTGGGCAGAGAGACTAAAAGAATGGAAAAAATGAAATCAAAAATAGTTGTAGCGCTACACTGCAGAAAGTTTTAAAGGAAACTAAAAGAAAATAATGAAGCAGTTAAGCGAATCAATCGGTAGCAAGAAGTAGGCTGATTACTGTGTGCTAATACAGTTGACCCATCTTATTTTATGTGAAAAACGTTTACTGTGATATTGCTGTTGACATTAAGGTATAAATGGACGATGACCTTCTTCGCTAGATTTCTGAACTTGCTGAAGAAATTGAAATCTTTTGTAATGAATTATATTCTCTTTTATTAGAACCGATCTCTTTACTTTCCTTTAATTGGATTACTACCTCTTGTTTTTTTTTTTTTTTTGTTTAGGCGTTATTGATCTATGATTTCTCTTATTTTATTTCACTGTTTCTTTTTTTTAGATTTTAGTTTCAGCCTTTTTCAACCGTTGGAAGAAAGGTTGCTTATCTCCCAGTATAACTCTCCTTTCAAGTCTCTGGTGCAGTCTGAGTAGTGGTCCCAAGGGACTGTTGAAATCTGACAAAGTGTCGAGGAATTTTCCAATTAGGACTTCCAGCTAGTAGATAATCTACTAGCTGGAAGCTAAAAATTAGTAGATAATTTTTTGCTTCGATCTTTTCTGTAACGGTCGATTATGCCGATTATGGTAGATAACATAATAGGTAAGCGTCTCTTGTAACAAAATATTTATTTTTTTGCAAGCAAACCAAAGTGTGTAAGATATCAGTTGAGATTTCGTATCGCAAGAAGAATAGAATCAGGAGAATATTCCGGTTAAATCTTCTACTCCACCTACAGATTCTAACAATACTTCTTGTAATAAATGATAATAAACAAATAAGTTTTCTTCGGAAAATCCTGATATTGATAACAGTTTTTATCAAATCTAAGTGGTAACGGAATTATATTTATTGATTCTCATCAGGATCTTTTTTAATTTGATAATCCTCATTAAATAGCACAAGTTTAAAAAGTTTATCGTATGATTTATTTTCTCTTTTCAGTATGGTTCATTCCTCAATTCTTTACAATCAGTTATTATATTTATTTTATTCTTGAAATATCAGTTTTTCACATGGATTTATAAAGAATCCCTCAATTCTAACCATTTCTCATTCTTCGTATCGTCTGCAATACTAGTTATAGAAAAGTGATGCAAAAATCAAGTCACTTACTACGATTTTCAAGTGATTGTTCGGCCCCAAGCTTTTATCACCATAATTAAATCTATATTCTTGATTACCATAAAACTAAGGGTTTTATCGACATTTAAACATAAGGTTCGACAGTAACTTTGATTGTTTGATGCAAAATTTCATTCAATAATAATAGAAAAATCTGATGTGGACAATTCATGACTTGCTTGTACGCCTTTTAAATTACCTATACGCATTTTTTGCTACACTTCATTTAAACTTATTTCATTTGAAAGTGAGTTACGATCTTCAAATACTTTTATAAAGCGGACAGTAATACAATTGCATTGTGGTGGACATCACATTGCATCACATTTTTTGTAGTGTCCGTTTCAGCATTTTATGTTAGTTTATATATTAATTTCGTTTCACGTTGCTGAAGTAGATATGTGGTGTAAATGAGATCGGGTCGAATCCGTAATCATGCACAAATCGGTTCGAATCCGACTTCATACACATATATTTTTTGAAGTGTTTATTTCAATATATTGATTTATTAATAATTATTAACCCGTAATAGTAAAAACTTTTTAATTAAAATGAGAAGTACATAAAATCTTATTTCACTAATAACTTCTGATTTTATATATATATATATATATATATATATATATATATTTTTGTATTGTTATTATTGAATTATTATTTATTGTTTATTTTTTTTTTACAATCAGAGTTACTGTTGTTAATAAATCAATATATTTAAATTTTCAGATTCCAACCGATGAGTGTTCACCTTGTAAGATCCAAATAATTTATTAATTAAAATTTTGTTTGACTATAACTCTGTAATTAATGAAAATATGTACCACTTATGATATATCGTTGAAAAGCTCTCAAAAAGGGATTATTATTGCATTTATGAAAAAGTCCAAATTCCAGATTTATTTAGAGGTTTGAGTATAAGCATTTTTAGCCCAGCCAAAAGGGCTGCACAGCTAGATGTTACTGCAGTCTAAATACAAAATTTCAATATTCTACGGATAATCGTTTTTGATATATGTGAGGTACATAAATCAAAAACGTTGTTTGTTACGTCTGTACACGTACGTACAGACGTCAAACCGAAACTAGTTAAAATGAATTCAGGGATGGTCAAAGTAGATGTTTCCGTTGAAATCTATAAACCGACATACTTCGCGATTACAATACTTCCTTCACTTCGTACAAGGAAGTAAAAGTTTGTAAAGTTTTTCCTTTGTTCCTTTCGTTTGTTATTTTTGGGGGATATAATTGTTTATTATTATTGTTATTATTATTATTGATGTTGTTTATTATTATTGTAAAGCATGTCATTAACAATTGTTAGTCGACATAAATCTACTTCCCTAAATATTAACATTTATTACTTTTTAAATACTTTCTAATTAGGCAAAAATAAATTATTTTTATATAATATATATATATATATAATTTTTTTTTTTTTTTAAGAAAAATCTTCATTCTCATTTTTATCTCAATGTCAAAATTCTAAAACATGATTGCCATTTGAATAAAATCATCAAATATACAAATATACTATACCTTTAATCGTAAAGGTAAAATGTATCTTTTTTCCCTTCACCCTCCTGGACCGGATCCATAGTCAAGCATGACTCAGTCTAGGACGTGACCTAATGATTCTAACGGGCCTCCCTGCCTGCCGGCAGTAGGTTCGATATGGCAAGTCGGCCTGCCGGTTCTGGATCTTCTTATTTTAATTTACCTGCCTCTAACTTTAGAGGCGGAGGTAACCGGTCCCGGCTACGCCGTTCCCGGGAGCCGCCCCCCCACCAAACCGCCGGGACACGATCTTTTCTCCAATATTTTTTTTTTGACCCGGTGGTTGGGCGTCCCAGAGCCTCCTCACTGCTGCCCATCCGTGCAAGCACGGACGAACGGCAGCTCAGCAGGGGACTGTCCTTCCCATCCCGTATTCCACCCGGGCTTCAGTCAGTTCCCCATTCTCTGCAATCTATTTTTTCCTCTTTAGGATGTCTGCAATCAGCTTCTTCATGTTTATTCATTCCCTTAAACCCTTTAACATGTACAGGACAGCGGTTTCAAATGTCATCCATTCGAGATTACAATTTAACCTGGCCCCATCCCACCGAGGACAATCAAAGAAGATATGGTAGGGGGTGTGTGCACCCCGAAATATATGCAATTCTGGAACATCCTCCTACTAAACAGGTATAGATATTTCCCAATTTCGCCTTGACCGGAATGGAACTATGTGACATGATATCCAACCTCTCCATACCCCTCCCTAGTCACGGCTCCAACCACGGTATGAGCCTGCGCGTCCAGGCACCAATCGTCGTTGTATCCCATGCCTGCTGCCATTCTTGAGTTAATAGTGGCGTCGTTTCTTCTTTGGTCATTTCCTCATATTGCCTTTTGCTCTGCAAAGCTCTGAGACGAATAGGCGTGGATCCCAGCGAGTACTCCCACCGCCTCTGCAGACACCATTCTGTGCGCACACGTTATATTTAACGCGGCTCTTTACTGTATAGATGTCAAACATTTGACGTGTTTTTCCTGTTCAAGGCAGCAAACCACGACGGTATCGCATACCGGCGTGCAGCAGACATGAGCAGTCTCCTTTTTGCTGCTCGAGGGCTCCATCTGGTTCCCATTAATTGGTTCGAGATTACAACCATACGTGTCACCTTGCCCGACACTTCTTTAATATGATTATTGAACAGCCCTGCTTGTTCAAACCTTATATTTTTTAGTCTTTTGAGGCGCTAAATTCAGTCAGTTATTCCCCAGCCAAACACTCAATCGTCGGATCGCTTTTTTACCTGTTCTCTCGACATATTCTTCCGAGTGGCCCGATAATACGATCAATAAATCATTCGCATACGCGAGAAAGGCTACATCCTCCGGGAATCCCATCCGCAGCACCCCGTCGAAGGTGATGTTCCAAAGCAGGGGGCTTAAAATTGACCCTGCGGCACTCCTACCATCTTCTGAAAATTTACATTACCGTCTTCCGCTGCTGAAATTCGCTTATAGTAGCTGTCCAGTAAGAACTGATATTTCTATTACTTAATTCTTCCGTAATACTCGCCCTGGGGATGCTGTTAAAAGCATTGCGGACATCCAGGAGTACCACGAATGGAATCTTTCTGGTCTTCCTGGAGCCCGCTCTGCATGCATTAATCCATTCCACTACCCGGTGAAGGGCGTCGACGGTAGATCTTCCTCGTATAAAACCGTATTGCCACTGGAACAAACCCCACTTCCGCCCAAAGCCTCACCGCTAGGAGACTATCGTATAATTTATTTAACGGGGCAGTAAACAAATCGGTCAGTAAGCCTAAGCTATGTCTGCAGCTACTGGTTTATCTAAACCACAAATTCATTAAAAAAATATAAATCTATTTATAACTAGTAAATAGTCGGAGATAACTAAAATTAACAAATTTTAAATAAATACTTGTAATTTACTATTGAAATTAAAATTAAATAATTACTAATAATCTGAGACAATAAGGGGTCAATAACAGTATGCTAACATTTTTGTTTTCAGGTAAGAAAATTTAACTTTTATGTTATGAACGTTAATTTTAAAAAGGCAATTGGTTTAAGCACCTTTTCCACAATCGCAAACTATTTTTCAATTGATATAAAACGTAACTTTTTACATTGTATAATTAATAAAGAATAATTAAATAAATGTACTAACAAAATAGAATATATATTTATTCGTACTTAAGAATAAATTTTATGTCTTTTCATTTTTTTTCTTTACAATTGGTTTGCAACGATTTTAGCAGTGAAATATTGTGTGTATGCGCGTTCGCGCGTACTTAAGAACAAGGTACTTTTGTATAAACGTGTATGAAAGCGTAAAATGTGTTAAAGCAATGGGGAGAAAAGGTGATATTGAATTACTAGCTATGAAAAGAAGTAATTTAAAGTTTAATGATGATTAAGACTTTCTTTATATTATTTTCCCTCCCAGTTGTTCCTTACATCTAATTTGTTACATTTACTTTTTTCTTTTTTTATCTTAACCTCAGCTATTTTTCTTCTTTTCTTTCATTCTTTTATTCAATATTATCTGTTTTTTAACTTTCTAAAAAACTGTTTTCTTTTGAAAAAAAAAATTATTTTAAAATAAGAAATTTAAAACCTTGTAAAAATACTGATAATAAAAAACTTGTAATAAAGTTAATATTAAAAATATGAATGTAACATAAAATTTCTTTTTCTTTTTAATAATTAAAAATAATTATAAAAGTAAACTTCATATACATTCATATTAAATGAAATTAAATCCACATTAAATATTAATAAAACTTATTAGGAATTTATTTAAACTTTTATTTCTTTTTTTATTTAACAATTAAAAAATTCAAATAAACATGCATGTGTAAATTGTTCACTTCATTTACGGGTATTCTATAAAAATTTGTTACAAAACCCATTAAAAATTCAAAAACTGTCTTAGAAGAAAACAAATTGTATTTAATTTAAAAAAATGTAAAAACCTGGAAAAAATTATTAATAGAGTAATAATTAAACGAGTCACCTGAAACTTTAGTTAACTGATTGTAATCTAACTTTACTGTTACAGTTTAGATCATCTGGATTAGGAAGAAAAACTAAACCTATTTAATTGAATGAACCTATTTCTTAATGATACCTTCCTGCAGGAGTCGGGTAATTGGTTTATAGTTTTTCTAGATACAAATACATGATATATAAATCAGGATTGATGAGGGTTATTAAGGTAATTTCTCACCTTACTTAAGAATTAAGGTTTACTACTTAAATTTTTTTTTTCGAATAATTCTTTAGTACCTGAGGGATATAATTTTGATAGAATATATTTCAGTTTGCCAATAATCTTTTATCATAAAAATATTTGGATCTTGTGAGGAATAATAAGCCTCTGCTTATCATACTATAAATACTATAAATTCTCCGGGGAAGACCAGTTAAAAATCAGTTCTACGTACCAATCTAGGGAGACTTTACGTCAGTTCCGCGAGGAGAGTCTGCAATGTAAGTCTGCAAGATGAGAATTTGCAAATGTGAGTGTGCAAGATGCAGCGAGTCAGTCCGCGAGATGTCAATCAGTCAGAGTATTTTGCGGGTAGGTCAGTGAAGGAGAAAATTTCAAAGTGTACTAAGTCAGCGCGATTAAGGTAACGTCACAAGTAAGGATTCGGTGAGTTATTTCAGACTGTAAATGAAAGAGATAATGTACTAAATTTCATTCATAAACGGAGTAGTTTTATTTACGAAGAGCAAAGGTATTTGTATTTAAAGAACTTTATACGTGTCTTATGTATTGTACTATTGTTATTAATACAAGACTCGTTTTTAAGTGTTAGAAATAGCGGTCATGTTATATCTTTTGCCAATGGGACTGAATTCTGGTTCTCATTATTTATCTACCTGTGAATTAATCTGGACAATTATTTTAAAATGTGTTTAGTACGTAATCTCTGTTTATTGACTTTTTTACTTGTTTGTTATTGAAATGTAATATTATTATTGTTTACATTTCCCATTATTATCATTATTTTATTATTATTGGGAGTTTTTTTTTTAAATTGTCTGTTATTGCTATTATTCTGATTATTACTATTGTTGTGATTACTATGATTAATATTGTTTATTTACTATTTTTCATTAATGGTTTTATTATTTTTGCTAATTATTTTTATTATTAACACCATTGTTATAATTATTGATTTCTCTTGTTTTACTAATGTCTTTAAACCAATTAACCGTTAATAAAATCCTACATAAACATCCTAAACTTTCAATCTCACAGTATTTTATTTGAGCCGTGAACACGTGAAAACATAATTTGAAGTATGGCATTAAAAAAAGAAATTAGCATTTATAAAATAAATATTATAATCTGCTGGGTAATTTTAATGTATTTTTGAATTAAAAAAAAAAAAAAAAAAAACATAAATAATTAGGTTTGATTATATTTTTTTTGTTAAATCTATTTCAATGAATATTTTATTAAAAAAAAAGAAAAATTATTATTGCTATTTTAAAATTAAATAAAATAAATTTTCAAGAATGTTTCAATTACGTAAAATTTACATAATTTTGATGTATGTTATAAAAATGTAAAGAGTAGAATAAATATTTTTTAAATGAAAAAAATATGGATAAATTAAAATAAATTACCTTGAATTACTCATATAGTTATATTAAGGAACGATAAAACAAATTATTTCAAATTTTGATAATGTTTTTAATTATATATTTAATTAAAATAAATTTAATTATAAAGAACTGCATCATTAATATTAAAGCTTATTCGAAAAATTATTGATATTAAAAATAAATTTTAATTATACAAAAATAAATTTAACGCATCATTTGGTGCGTAAAATATAGCGACGGGTTCTAAATATAAAATATATACCAGATATATATTTGCATTTTCGGTTGGTAAACGCTTAATTTTTAATATTAAGTATAAAATTGATTAATTATTTTTTTTACCTAAATAAATTAAATAAATTTAATTATAGCAATATTATAAAATATTTTATTACATTATATTATTATTTTTGCAAACAAAATAATTTTAATAATTTTCACATTCACATCGTACAGTTTGCTTAGTCGAATAATTTTATTTAATTAGACTTTGAAATATTTTCATATAAACATCAGTTGCTTGAGCGAAGGGAAATTTGAAAAACATTTTCCCTCCGACAGTGCTGCAATATTTACATTTGTAATTCCTGGCTGTGGAGTCTACTGCCCGTGATTTATCTAGGTAAGACAGCGGTGGTATATTGAGCGTGACCAGGCGGACTACAGTGATTAATACTGCGGTTGGTGACTGTGGGGTGGGTTCAGTCTTATGAAGATCAATTCCACGTGTGTTGAAGGAGGTACGAGATCACCCGGTCTGTTTTTATGGATCTGGATCTAGGTGATCAGATTTTACGGCGCTCTGTAGAGCACGTGTCCAGGCAGATGGAAACAAAGCACTTTGTTCATCTCTTTAGTTTGACATCAGCGGAGCCATCTACAGGCAGGAAGACACCGCCGAATCCACCGACCCACCAAGGTTGTAGTTAAAAAAGAGCAGAAGACCTATCCAGATTTCCTTCGTTCCATAAAGGGTGCGGTGTTGACAGAGGAGACAGGAGTTCTACGCGCAAGGCATGGTCAGGGAGAGAACTTGACTCTCCAAGTGGTATTGCTAAACACCTCAAGAGAGACATTGTAGAGAAGATCGAGAGTACCACTGCGGCGTTAACTGGGAAGGGTGGCAGGAAGACTCATTTTGTCATCAATGACTTCGACGTACTTACAACGAGGGATGAGTTCATGAAAGAGCTCCGTAAGATCATATGGGAGTCAGTGTCCTTGGTAATTCTGTCTATGCGGCCGGCCTAGGGGTCAACACAGTTGGTCACTTTGGCCGTGCCACCTCTTCTTGCGGAGAAATTACTTCCAACGGGTGTATCTGTATCGGATGGGTAGCCTGCCGTGTGACTCGACGTATCTCAGATGACCTTTGCTTTCGGTTTTGGGGTGGCAGGGCATAGGGCCACTTCGGTCTTGGCCCAGACCGAAGTGGTCGTTGTTTTTTCTGTGGTATGGCCGACCACATAAAGAGGAACTGCAAACAGGAATCTCGTTGACTGTCATGTAGATTGCACGTACCTGCACCCGGGGGTCGAGGATGTAATGTGGCCCCACCTGCACCAGCGCCATGAATATATATACAGCTACGCTGTGGTATCTGCAAGAGATAACCTCATCTGGGAGGGGTTGGGAGGCTCCGGCGTCTCATCATCGATGATCTGGTGCGGACTCTCTTGCAGTGCCATTGGCGGGTAAGTAAGACCGTAGTCTCGGTGGAGAATCCCTTTGGGATTCCTCATTGGTGGCGAGACGTTAAGACTGGTGTCCCGGTGAGGGGAACCCTTTGAGATCCTCTCGTTTAAGGCATTGCTAGCACGAATGACCGAGTCCCGGCTGCCCGGCCGGGATCTAGGATCCTTCCGAGGTAGTTTTTCCGAGGTTGAGGCGATGGCATCCCTTGGAGCTGAGCTTATGCTTAGTTGTGGATCCGGCGGCTCTAAGGGGCGGGAAAATCGAAGGAAAATCAAAGAAATAAAAAAAAACAAAATAATTTTTTTAATGTTTACAACTAAAATAAAATAGAACAGTAATTAATAAATTTAATTAATGAATAAAAACAAATTTTGTGTTAACGGGAGTATATTACACATATTAAATTTAAATTGCGTGCAGACAAGAATAAAATAAAAAACGGGTATATTTCCAATAAACTGGCTGAAATATTGTCTGTAGTTTTCAAACTGTTAACGCCATATTTTAACATAAGACAATGATTACGTATATTATTAAAGTAAATTGTATGTAGGTCAATATATTTCATGAAGATGACAACACGATCACAAAAGAATAAAATAAAATAAAGTAGTAAGTAAAATTAAAATAAAAACTTTTATTCTATTTTCAAAATTTTTAATAAATATACGAACTATTATACACCGTTTTCAAACTTTTTTTTATAGAAAAAGGAAGTTTTGTCCTTTTTTCCATCAAAGCTATTATTCGTTGCAAATAGTGTATCTAGCGGAAATTGGAATGATTATCTAATTCGACCAAATACAATAAATTATCATTCAGCTTTACATTTAATCTTTACAACGCTAGTAAACGAAGCTGAGTTAACAATTAAAATTGAATTCATTATTTTCTTTACTTCTACAGATAGAGGATTCCATTCTTTAAGTATAATCAATTGAATGAATTACATAATATTGTAACCTATTAGATTAATTGCTATTTAATCTAATACGTAATAAATATATAAAAATTATTACACAGAATTAACTCTGTAGATTATATAAAAGTAACGTTACTTGTAACAGCTTTTTCCAACAGATTAAAGTGGCTTTATAACTTGTAAGACGCCATTGTCTAATTAAAAAAAGAGTACAGCCAGACTGAGTTCTTGTTGCAAATTACAAAATAATTTAAAATACGTAAATACATATTAATAGATGTATTAAATTAATTTGAAATACTCGTTTTAATATAGCTGATTTACCTGATTAACAATACACTCTTTATAAATTAACAATAAATACGATAAACGTCTTCTTAAGATTAAGATAATAAATCAAAATTCTAGATAATTCTAGAGAAATGAGATAGATTAGATAAGAATAATAAATTAGATTAATTAATTTATTAAATGGTTAGAGGTGAAGATATTTTATTACAGATGCTGAAGCAGCAATCGATAATAATTTTCCTCCCTTTTTTTTATTTCATCTAAAATCAGCCAGACCAACAATTAGAAGAAAAACTTTCTAACAATTAAAAATTACCTAAATCTTATAATTAAATTTTTCAGTTAGCATAACGAACATTTTTCTGCAACCTATGCCAAGCTATTTTTTATACAATATAAGTTTTCATTCATTATTCTTAACTACTACAAAGGATATACGCTCAATAGAATATTAATTATTAATAATTATAATAACTCAGTAGGAAAAGTAACATCAAAATAATAACAATACATTCATTATTTGTTGCAATTTAAGAGTATATACTCAATCCTCCAAATCCCAATCTGAGCTATATCATAACAGTAATAATTCTAAAACCTTTAGTAAAACAGATTAGGAAAAAAATGCTTCCAGAGAATTTACTTGTACGTTTCAGAGTGCAAATGTATTGATTTCTTTGTAGGAAGGCAAACTGAATTTAATTCAAGGAGGGCAGTGGAATGTGGTCAAAGAATTATCAACAGACAACAGATACATTTAGGATCACTAATCTCTATGCGAATATCTTACTCGTTCATCTAACGATTAATCAGTTAGTTGGTTAATTATATAATACATCATATTTATTCTTAATTATCATCAGTTACATTTTTAGAATCGAGAACTATTTCAAAAGTTAAAAGCTGAAGAAAATTGGTTTGATATGTTCTAATGGAAATTTTTTTATTGTTAAATAATATAGTTAATAAAAATACTAAAATAACTAAATTAAGTACTAAAAATAATATTTTTAATAAAAGATTCGATAGAAATTAACATTTTTCTAGTTAGGCCAATCAAATTGTCGAAAATACCTCGTTTTTAGCCAAAATTATTTTCCGTTAGGTAACACATGTAAAAACTAGGAAAAATACCTTGGAATTGAATGAATTACTTTTCTACCCTCTCATTTTTCTGCATAATTTTCAAATTGGCGTCCAAAGTTGACGAAAAACAGTTTTTTTTCATTTTATAGAAAAACTAGACGTTTTAAAAAATAGTTTTAAATAAAAGTTGTAGAACTTTTTAAAACAAAACGTTTAAGCCCTGCCGATGTCAGGAGATCAAAAAAATAAAGTAGTATTTGCAAAAAAAAAAACTACTAAAAATAATGTTTTCTTCCATTATTAATAGCTTTAAAATGAAAAAAATATTTTTTCACAAAACTTGCAGAATATGTAGTCCTTGGAGAGTAGAATAAGTACCTTTTTTGATTTTTGCAAAAAATTTAATAGCTTTTGCAAAAATCAAGTTTTTCGAGAAAAAAAATTTTCTTAAAATTCGAATAACTCATACTGTAATGTACTTACATGGCCCAGGACTAAAAATTTTCTTTAAGAGTTCTACTAACCTGTGAAAATGCAAGACAATAGAAAATATGCGATAAATCGACCAAAACATCGACTTTTTTCGGCTGGAAAAACTTCAATTACCTTTTAAAGTTGGAATTCTATCGAAATAGAATAGCTGCCATTTTTCTTCGAATATTAATAAAAGTATTTTTGCTCTACGACTTACTGGAGCCATGATAATTTTTTTTTTTTAATTTCTACGACCTCATTTGTCAATATTAAGATCTGAAATTTGAACAAGTTATACTCGAATACTTGTACTTTAATATAAAAATTATTCCGCAGCGCTCGATTTCGTTTTCTTCACTGTAAGCTAAATTACGTTGGACCCCGTAAAATGCTCATTCCATTCGGCACGTTGATGCGCGTGGTGGGCGGAGAGAAACTTCGAGCTGTTGGCTGAAAGACTAACTGAGGATGCCAACTCGAAGTTACGTAATACGCGAGTAAAACGGGTAGCACCCGAATATGGAGGTCCTTGCTGTGGCCCCGATGAGCCGAGAGAACCCCAGTGTCTCTCAGCAACACACTCTGCTCTTGACCTGCCGGAGAAGGTCCGTGTAGGACCTTCCTTCCGGCTTCACCACGACCGTGACTATGGGTGGTCTCACCGGCTTGTTCTCCGGTGAATCTACCCTCAAATCATCTGCCGATATACCGTCACTGAGGTAAACCAGTTGCTTCCCAGCACACCTCCTGGCAGTGTATTCTACTAAGCGATATAAATACCGACTGACTTGCCTGCAGAAACATCAGTAACGGTCCACCGCAACGACTTCAGGGATGATTTTTATAAGGTTGCGGATCACCCCATCCTCTCGCTTAGCCGAATCGATGACCAAAAAATAACCGGTTCGTCCAAGAGTAATAGACTCACCGGATAAATCAGCTGTGCTCGATTTTTCAAGTACCTGTACTGCTTGAAGTCTGCCATCACTTGCGAGGTGCTCGACACCAGGCACCCAACTCAGGACGCGTGAGTGGCTAGGGTGACCAACATCTATCCTTAAGTCCAACACCCACGCCTGAGGAACCTCATCATACCCATTGATGTCAGTCAGCAGCTCTGTACAGCGGAATGCATCATTTGGCCAACTCCGGTGAACCAACTGTGCCAAGTCCTCTTCGGATACTCCATCTTCAAGCGCTCTTTGGAGACCACCATGCCTGATCGTCCACAGTCCACCCTGACCAGGGCCAGTGCTCACAGGCAATTTACGTGTGGCCATGTCATACCGCTGCACCTCCATCTTGCCACCAGACGGCCGGTATCCCTCCCGGCTTCCTACCACAGATGTCTGTGTGGTCTTATTCTCCCGTTTAGGAAAGTCCTCCCAGGCTACGCGAAGCCCGTTGATACGTGACGCATAACCAACCATTATTCTGGAATAATCCTTAATTTCAGTCTTCGTTGCCACGTTTGAAGAGACAAGCTGCGCCAGTTCAAAAATAAACCCCTGTAGGTACGCGTCCGCAATACCTCATCCTAACCCTCATCTTCCATCTCCACCACTACTCTGCAGACGTCAGCAATTTCGCACTGTCGGGCCGCAACTTCTTCCCCGTCCCTTCCACGGTCATAGTGAGCCGCAGACACCGCTTCTCCGCCGGTTTCGTGGCCTGTCGGCTCTTGCTCGTGTGGACAAAACTAGTGGAAAGTGCATCTCATACTCGTCAGCGTCTCCAATCTCTTCTTCACAGCAGATGTGGCTGCCGACGTTCGTCGTCGTCTGGTCAACGTAGTTAAAAACTTCTCTTTCTTCCGCTTGGCCTCCAAGCGGAAGCCTTCTATCGTCCTCCCTGCCTCCGCATCCATAACCACGGACCGGTCATTCTCGCTTCCCTCGGAAACCTCCTCCCGAGACGCTTGAGTCGACCTGCTCCTACGTGGACCCCGCTTCCCGGTCGGAACGGAAAACCCCTCGTCTGTGGGTTATGGGTAGGGGCGTACCCCTTGACTCTATTGTGTCAGTCATTGACCAAAAGACCCTAAAGACAAACCGAACACAAAACGTAAACAATGCATGGTAGGGCACTAGGCTACAAACGTAAACAAGCCTTGGCAACCGTAGGCTATTGCAACAAAATCAATTAATTCCACAGTAAATGTAAAAGAACCACAAATATTGATTCAAACAAACTTAATAGAGTGAAATACACCGAAGTTAATCAGTTTATAGCCCAACTGAGCAAATAAAAACACAGAAAAGTCAAAATACAAACGAAGCCTTAGTAACGGATAAATACTCCATAACAACTGCAGGCATTAACCATATAAACTCTAGTAAATATATAATAACAATTAACGAACAAAAACAATCAACAAAACATAACTGAACACGAAAAACAACTAATAACTAAACAGCAAAGAAAATAATAATAAAATACCACAGTAGTAGTAACGAAACGCGGAGCGTAATAGAACTCAACCGCGCTAGACAAAACCTTCATACCTCTAAATAAAAAATAATTTAAATCATACAAAACTTTGTTTCACAGAATAAATAGAAATACAGGATTTCCTCAAATTAATTTATATGCTCTACGTTAAAAAGAAAAATGTTTTTACAAAATTACAATTATAACACCTTATTTACTGCATTGACAGGTTTTTATTTTATTGCTGTAATAATAAAATAAAAGGAAAGTATAATATAAATATGTGAAAGTACTTTTTATTTTTCATAATTCAAATTAAATGCAGGTCAATAAAATAGAAATTAAAATTTTTGTCCTATAGGTAAAAAATTAAATCGATATTCATAAGGAAATTGTGAACATCGATAGCTCTCGATCGCTATGTAAATATCGGTCTTATGCATATGGATAGTTAAATAATTCTATATAAAAATTTTGGTAAAAATGTGACAGCCTATTTAAAAATTTAACTTAAAACTAATAATTATAGTTCTTTTACGAAAGTCAAATCATTCTATTCAATTTAGAATTTGTATTTATAGCGTTAATAGATACAGTATGTAAGGTATTCATATAATTTTTCTAATACACAAACAATTCTCAGCGTAGAATATATTTTCAGGTGAAATTTTGAATAATGGTTTTACATAGATCTCAAAAAAATGTTGTTATTTCATCCGTCTAGTAAAATAAAACCGAATTGAACATGATAATATATATTTTTATTGAATAATAGTTATTCAGAAGAATTTATTACATATTTTAATATAGAAAAAAATAATTGTTTTATTCAAAAATTATTTATTATAAAAAAAGATTAACGTACTGAGTGAGTGTAGTAGTGATACGTCAAAAACCAATTCCTTCTGTTACTTTAAAATATTATCATAAAATAAAATTACTACAAATAAAAAATATACCATTACATTTTATTTCTTTTTGGTGAACGTTTTTAGAAAATATATTTTTTTAAAATGAAGCAATATTAAATTATGACTCGTTTATAATATAAATGTACATATATAAAAACACACTGAAACATTAATTTACTATTCATTACTCTTAAATTAAGTTTATTTATAATTTAAAATGAAGCAAATTTTAAAAGAAAAACAAGTTTCTTCCCATCTCCTAGAGTATAAAGAATTTTTTTAATTTACTTCCTTCTAGAAAGTAAAACAAGTATTACGATCACGAAAAAATTTTGGTTTTCATATTTCTACGGAAATATACATTTTGACCATTTGTGAATCCATTTTGACTAGTTCCGGCGTGACGGAACTAGTGCGTGAGGGACTCATATGTACGTACGTACAGATGTCACGCCAGATGTCAAAATACGGATGTCCCGTACAGATGTCAAAATGGATTCAGGGATAGTCAAAATGGATATTTCCATTGAAATCTGAAAACCGAATTTTTTCGCAATTACAATACTTCCTTTACTTTCTACAAGGAAGTAAAACAATATGAAAAAATATCAGAACTAATTAATGAAACAAAATTTTATGTACTTTTCATTTAAAAAAAATGTGTATATGAAACGTAATAGGCGTACAAAGAAAGGAAGTAGTGCCCATATGAGATTTTTTTAAATTATTGAATTAATAAAGAGATATGTTTAATTTCATTATTTAAACATGAAATTAATGATAATTTTTTTGTTCTTCTAAAAAAGGTCACTGCTATCACATTTTATGCAAGAATTTTAACTGAATATATTTATTAGAAACAAATTAATGTGAAATAACTGGAAACTGGAAATAGATTACCTGTATCTTCCTTTAATCCAAATTATAATCGTACCAAACAAATGTGAATTGAATAAAAGACACTAGGTTTTGTATGATATCTCTAATATAAAAATAAATAAAATGGTAAGAAAATAAACTATATTTCAGGTAAAAACATGGTACACATGTAACTTAAAGTTGACTTAGTTTATGTTGCTGAAGTTTATATTACGATAAAGATAATATTTTTTAAAATGATTTAAGTACTCATCATCTGGTGTTTTATCTGTCAGCAGGTTCCATACGTCACTGCTGTTTTCATCAGTCCCTCTTACCTACCTCTTCTCCTTTGTCCTGTTTTAGTTTTCAATTTTTACCTCATTTATTACCTTATCCTTCTTTTTTTATCTCTTTCTTTCTCCTTCTCCTGACCCTTCCAATGAAGTTGTCAAGATTTCACTTCCTCAACTACATATCTTAACCAGTTTCCTTTTCCAATTGTGTTCCTGCATGAGTTCTTTCTTCTTTAATCCTATTCATCACTATCTCATTTCTCACTGAATCTGTACATCTTACTTTCCCTATTCTTCTTCACATCCACATTTCAAAAGCTTCAAATTCCAAAAGTCTCTCTCTCACTCTTCTTCTTAACATCCATGGATCATTCCTATACAAAAATTTTCTCCCCGTATATTTAGTTAACCTTCCCCTTAACGTTTGCTGCACAATAATAGATGATACACAGTAATGAATTTCCTCTATCAACGTAGTCCCCAAATACCAGTAATTTTTTTCCTTTTTTTACTTTTCTTTACTTGTCTTTAAACTCTTTTACAAAAAAAGACCAATCTCAAAAAAATCAAAGTAAAGCTTTGTATGCTTTCTTCGTGAAGATAAGTTAAAGAATCAGGGTAGTAGAAAAAATTGATCCCTCCTCAAAAAAAACACTGTAGATTAATGCTTAGATTTTGCTTGAAACTATGCAGTTTTTGCAATATTTGCACCAAATTTTTTTTGGAATTTTACACAGATAAAAATGATAAAGCCAAAATTATACGTATCATGACTGGATTAATTTAATATTATGGTAAACAAAAAATATCTTCATCTTCTGTTTAGATCACGTAATTTTTCTAAAAATATTCCACTTATTTTAATTAAAAGAAACTTAGAATAGTATTGTATCTCATTTTATTAAGAAATATGTACAATTATATACGTATTAGTACATAGTACATAGGAGTATATACATTAAAACATAGTTTATATTCGTACAATTATGATTAAGTAAAACAAAAATCAAAGCACGTTCGAAGTTTTGATATTTTTCTAGTTATCATACGTATTTCTGAGAGGTTCATTTGAAACATTATTATCTGCCATAATCAAGGTAGAGTGAATAATTACAATCATAATGAATAATATATATATATATATATATATATATATATATATATATATATATATATATATATATATATATATATATATATATATTTATTAACCTTTACTTTTTTACTTTTGTTAACCTTTTATTTTTAATCACTAACATACACCAACAACAATGCATTACGATAAAACTATTTAATATTGATTTAAAAGTTGAACAAAAAATTAATTACGGAAAATATATACCATTAAAAGAAAATAAGAAATACGTAACATTAAATGAAAAAATTTAACAGATTTATGAATAAGTAACAATTTAACATTCTAGAAGATCCTAGTTATTTAATTTATATTCCTTGTAATCTTATGATGAAATTTATTGGTTTATCTGACTGACATTTGATTAGGTGATTCATATGAACATTTAAATTTTAGATATAATTCTATCATAAGAAAACAAAATATAATTTGCATTATTATTTTTTTTTTTGGCCGTTAAATCTGCTTGTTGACTTACATAACTGCTATAGCCAAACAATTAATTAAAAAATAAGTCTAATAAACGTTTTATTTAATGTGACCCGGTAAGGTTGAAATTATTGTTCCAATTTTGGCTATGTTTATCAGAAAAGTTTGTAAATACACTAAGTATTCCAATTTAGAGAATTTTGATATAACCTAAGTGTAGCGTATACGAGAAATAAAAGTAAAAATATTTAAACATTTATTCAATAATGATAAAAAACCCCAAGAAAAAATATAATCTACATATTTTTAAAATATATAATAGAATGAACTTCAAAAATTATTAGGTTAGACTGAACTTAAAAAACAAAACAATTAAGTTAAATAAAAAATACTGCAATACATTTTAGAAATTTATTATATTCTTAATGCAATTCCAAGTTATAGCGTGAATTTATGCAGATAAATTCTTTTCCTGCTTCTTGTTAACCGCACTAGTCGTATCTCACATTATAGTAGCTTAATCACATCAGAATATAAAAAATTTCAGCTAGCTAAAAGCTAACTTGTGTTATTACCGTTCCCTTAGTACGGGTTTAAAAGAATGAAAGTGTGTATTTATGTACAAATGAGGTTTTACTCATGTGTTGTAGAGTAACTCATATGTTAGTGTATTTATATGTATCTTAGGGTGGGTTTTTGTGAATGTGTTATGTATTTTCTGTGTGTCTGTTGTGGGTAGTTTACTTACACGCGTTTGTGGGTAGTTTACTGTACACGCACGCGTGCAATAAGAACGTCGTCGCGCCTTCAACGTTGTCGTTGCATTACCGAGATGTTGTTTACCACGTTTGTTTGTTGGACAACAGCCAAGTCTTAGTGTTGGCAATTCAATCAATCTCTAAGGACATCAGCAGTCAACAGCTTAGTTTAAGTTTACCCTCAAATATACCGCATCTAACAGCGTTTACTCTTAGCATCATCGGTTTGCTCCAACAAAGTCTCATCGCAGTTTATGTTTGTCATCGTTGAACATTATTGTTTATTTTGTCGTATAATATTCCATAAATATTTTCTTTTTAATTAAACTAATTAAACGTTTTTCACAGAAAAATATTTTAACGAAACTGTGTATTAAATAATAATTTCGAAACAACAATTAAATAAATATAAAGTAACATCTGTTTATATAAGTGAAACATTTAGAAATATTCTTAAAAAAATCTAAAACGGTAAAATTGAGAAGAAATAAATTCTCCAAGGTAGAAGATGAACTAACATCCTTCCAAATATGTTTTCCAATGATTAAAATTGAGATTTACTTTAAAAAAAAAAAAAGAAAATTAAATATGGAAAACTGAGACCCAAATTGGTAAAAATATTTACATGACAATACAGTTACATAAAATAATTTAGTAAATTACAGTTACATAAAATAATTTAGTAAATTATAACTATTTCATTATAAAATCCGGTAAGAATGGAACTACAATTGAACTGGAAAAGAAAGAGATTGGGATAACTGATATGACTGCGTCATTTCGTATCATAATACGGTATTCTTCCATATTTTTCATTATAGTAGCCTAGCTTAAGCGGATGCTCAAAATTGGCAAACATTAATGGGTAGTAAAGTCTTACATAAACGACCATATCTCTCCAGTCTAGTGTGACATACGAGGTGTGTGAGAAAAATAATGAGACTGACGTTTTACTAACCAAAGTTTTAATTTTTTTCAAACAACAATATTATCCCCTTCAAAGTAGTTCCCTTGGGCAGCTATACACCGGCGGAGTCGTTGTTCTACAGAGTTCCAAAATGACACGTTTAAGACACGTTTCAATTTCGGGAAAAGAAAAAAGTCACAAGGACTCAAATCAGGTGAATATTGGGGTTGAGGAGCCGCAGGAATGTGTTTTGAGGTCAAAAATTCTCTGATGGAAATGGCTGTGTGACACGGGGTATTGTCATGATGAAGCATCCACTTGTCTGCAATGTCTGGTCCCACGCGAATCACTCTTTTCCTGAGTCTTTCAAGGACACCTTTGTAAAACACTCGGTTGACAGTTTGTCCTGGAGGAACAAATTATTTATGCATGATACCCCTACTGTCAAAAAAGTAAATCGGCACGGTTTTGATCTTTGATTTGCTCATTCGACAATTTTTCGGTCGAGGAAATGACGGAGTGTGCCACTCTTTGCTTTGCCGCTTTGTTTCAGGATCGTACTCAAATATTCAGGATTCATCATCTGTGATCACACGTTTGAAGAATTCTTGGTCATTGTCAATCCTCTCAAGAAGATCAACGTACACGTTTCTTCGATTGTCTTTCTGTTCCGTTGTGAGGTTTCGTAACATACAATAAAAACAAAACTTTACTGATGGTGCTATGAAAAATAATGTGTTGGCTGAACGGAGTTGAAACTCGTACTAAGCATGTGGAAGGGATGAACAAACCGGTCTAGCACAAACCGGTAGACACGCGTGCCAGATCCCTCGCAATGCTACAAGTCTCATTACTTTTCTAACACACCTCGTATGCATGTGTGTGAAATATATAAGTGGATAACACGTGGAAACATGTTTGTTACCAACCGTCCCTCTATTTTCCTCGAGTTGATAGTCTTCGATTTCAGACTTCCCACTTACGATGTGTTTGATATAGCGTGTGTTAAATCGATATCCATCTGTTTTTAAACGTCTAATCACAATAAGATCAGTTGATAACACATGTTTGAACATTACCTTTAAATAAGTGTTTTTCCCAATGATACTTTAAATTTATTTATTAATAAATAAAATAGTTGAAGGACTACATTAATTACAATTATAAAGTCCGTAAGGATATGTGGGGCAGATGTAATTTATCAGAGATTCACAGTCAGCTACGTCTCTTGTTTTCTTTAATATTACTGGTAAATACAACTGAAACAATGTTCAGTAAAATGTGGACTTATTACTGATCAATCAACTGTGGTATATCCTTGATTCAAACTTGGATGAATTAGTACGGAGTTAGAAGCAATAACAAAATGGTTGCCGGAAAATAAAACCAGGCACGCGGAACCTGATAGCCTTAAAATTAGTAGTAGTTTACCAAAATATTAACATAGTAGCGTTAAAATTCAGCTACTTCAGCAAGATCGAAAGGAATAGTTTGATTTTTCTTCAAAGAAAGATTAATGTTTAAACTTAGCATTACAACCATATTTTTGTTGTTATTTTTCTGAAAAAAACTATTACACGTAATAGGATCAAGAATTCAGTCACATTTTTCTTCCATTCATTGTTGATGTCCATTCAATTCATTGTTGAAATCCCAATTAAGGTAGTTACAATGAAACGTTTTGTTTAGTATCTAAAAAAATTCTATATAGAGCATTTTTCCTTTGAAATAATTACCTTTTTCATTTATCCATAATGGAAAAAGAGAGAAAAACTAAGTTGAAAATGCAATCCTTTCAATTCTTTGAGAAATACGTAGAACGTTAATGAGGAAATTAATTTAATATCGGTAACATTTTCAGTAATCCTAAATCCAACTTGGATAAAAAAATTATATTTTAGAACAAAAAAATATATTTAAAAGCTCGGTAAGCATATCACATATTTTACATTTATTTTAATACCTCTGAAGAAAAAATCGAATTTATTTGTTACAGTAAATGTAATTGTGCATTACGGTCGGGGATAACAATTATTTTTATTTATCATCGTTTTAAACGATTCCAGAACAAAATCTTATAAATATGTTTTCATAATTCATTCTCGTTTTTAGTTTATCTTTGTATTTATAACGTTCTCCAGCCACCTAAATCTATGAAGAGACTGAAAAAATTATGATGTAAGTTTTAAAAAAGCTATATTTACATATTAGGTGTATCATTATACATATTAAATTAGGTGTATCATTTAAAAATATTATAGATTCAAATAATACATTTTTTCTTAAAACATAATTACTAGAGATTAAGCACTAGTATTTTGAAAATTAAATTATTAGCACAACTACCAGGACTAAGTGATCAGTCCATTAAAACTAGGATAACTTTTCGTTCAAAAGGTTTTCCTACTGATGAAAAACAAAAACATGAATCAATAAAAAATAATTTAAAAAATTAAGATTAGAATTTTAATTTTACAATCTATAATTTACTGAATTTACAGATTTTTTTTTAATCTAAACAATCGTTTAAGTAATAATCTAAGAAATGAAACTAAACTTCTAGCAATATTTTTTTCAAATGAAACACGAGAGTAAAATATTTATGCGATTACAACTCAGGTTCTCCTATCATAAGCAATACGAACTGAATTTATATTCATGCTCATAACTGATTACTAAAAGAAAGTTACAAAGGAAATTGACAAGAAAAAACTAGAAAAAGATGAATAACAAATATTTGCTGATAAAAAAAATACAATTCAGTGAGAAAAATGAATGTTTTGTAATAATTAAAAGAGACATGTAATTTTAACCCTTAATTTTAGTATTTATATCAAAATTTTATCAGAATTCGCGTGTCTGGTTTTAGTATTTTTTCCTAATATATGTATTTTGAAAAACGTTTATACAAAAAATGAAGGGATTTATACAGATTGCCTATTCTGTTTAATATGAAACAAGTCTGTTTTGTTTTTGACAAAAGTTTTATTGCAAAGAAAATATAAATAAGAATGTTATATATGTAAATTGAAAAAAATCATGTTTTCTGTATTTCATACATTATTTGTAGTTTACTCTATCATATCTTCATATAAAACAAAATGTAGAATACAAAAAAATTGCCTCTCTGTAAACATCAATATTTTTATTACAATGAATATAAATTATTGAAAGAAGTTCAACATAGTTCTAAAAAAAGAAAGGAGAGATAAAATTATGAAGAAGAGGAAGTGAGGAAACGGAAAAGAGAAAAAGCAAATATTTTGAAAGGAACCAAAATTAAGGAAACACAGACTTATAGCAAACACGAGTTGCATCAAACATACACTTCAAATTTTACTTTGCTCTAAGGCTAACAGAAAATCTTTAGCAAATTTTCCTTTTCAATTCCGACAAGAACATTTCCCTCTTGCTCTTTGACACAAACACATATACCAAATAGTCTAATCTACACGTACACTATTCGTAAATATACACAAAAAGATCGTGCTCTTTTTGCTAAAGTTAAAGTATGCACAACATACTTTAACATAGATTTAAATAAACACAACCTTTGCCTATAATTGTTAAAATTATTCAATCTACCAGACACGTTTCATTTTAATTAATTTATCAAATGCTCTTTATTTACACTTTGTAACCCATGTAATATATTTCTTAAAAAGTTTTTGTTTGTTATTAGTATGAAATAATACAGTTGCTAATGTTGACTGGATAGGATTTTCAAGTTATATAAGCTGTTTTATATTTTATTTTATAAGAGAAAAAGGAAGTTTTATTTTACAAGAAAAAAGAAATAAAAATAGTAAAAGCAGTTTTGATACACATTTCACAATTTTTAAATAGATAAATTGGAAATTGTTTCTTAACAAAAAGGCTACTTATTACATGTTATGCGCAATTTTTCAAGTTTTTTGTATTAGTGCGATCCTTTTCAAATAAACTGAAGTATAACAGACATCAGTAGGGAGGTTTTATCTAAAATAATGATGTACACTGTATTTCAAGGCTACGTAATGAATTGATTTTGTGTACTGCTGGCAGTGTTGAACACCATTTGTATTTCAAGCGTTATTCTTGAAGAATTCTGTATTGTTTTAAGCAGTGACTTCACTCATGTTTCTTTATCCATAACCCTGGTTATGGATCCGAAAATTAGTAACTGCTTAATAACCATCCATTTTTCGGGACGTTATTTCCAGTAATCAGATTGATTACTGCTGGTGTTTTCCTACAGTTTTGTTTATTTTAAGATTAATATTTTCAGAGAATTTTCCCGGTATAATTTTTCAGAAAGGTCTGAATCGGGAATTTTAAATTTTAAATGAACAGATTGGGTATAAAATATTCCATCTTCCTACCCTATGTACAAAGCCATTAATATATTTATAAAAAAATTTCTGGTCGTTCTATTTTATTGTGTTACAAACATAATTCCTATTATCTATCCATCGTGCATAAATGATGTTAGTCTTAATTCATAGTGTAATTAAGAGCGTACTGCACATTAAGTAGAATTGATTTTCTTACTTTCTTTATTATCTTATCGTTCTCTTACGTATAAAAATGGAAGTTTTGTTAAAGATGGAGGTTTACAATAAAGATATGTTTCTGAACGAATAAGTATCTGGGTTCCATAAAGAACTGCCAGCGAGTACGATTTCAACTCATTCAAGAATAAGCTGCTTAACAGCCAATAATAACGGTATAATTATCGCATATTGGAAAATATAATTATATAATTTGTGTAACTAGAGAACCCTAAACAAACTATTGAGCCCCTAACCTCATAACGTAAAATACTTGAGGAAAATGTTTTAATGGAAATTATAAATAAGCCTTCAAATAAATTGTTAGACAATATAAAATGTTATTGAATTTGTAATAAATATAAGAATTAGCTTAAGAGTATAAAATTCAAAAATTCAGCAATTTTAAAAATATTATCTTTTCTTTAATCTGGGTGGAATTTTCATGCGGATGCAACAGATCTTCTCATATTAATCTTATATCATATGTCATGTTTATAAAAATATAATCATATGGTTTTGTAATAAAATATGAAAGCCAAGACAAAAAATGAGTTTCAAGGATATAATATTACATGCTGATTGTGAAACATAACACTGTACTGACAACATAAATCGCATTTTCACGATTACTTACTGTAAGTCTTTTACATTTATATCAATAATACGAGTATAAACAATTCCAAGAAAAAATCTTAAAAAATAAAATCCAGCAGAAAATTTAGGCTCAAACTACAAACTGTAATAAGAGTAATAAAACGCAGACACTGATTATTTACTAAAATTATCATCGATCAACTGTTGCATATTGTTAAAAAAATCCATGTTGAAAACCATGTAAAAACGTGTTACTTCTATTACCTGGATTTTAATTCCCTTATTTTCGATGTAATTAAATTCCTGGAATTAATTAAGGGTACCATTTCAGAGTAGTAGCTTGGACTGCTGTTGATAAGTAGTTTTCAGGAATTTATTTTAAATTCAAAATTAAAATCAAATCTAATGTGATTTGATCACATAGCTTCAAAGATAGTCTGAAAAGCTTATGTATTCATTTTTCTTCATGTCGCTAAAGCAGTTACGTGGTGTAAGTGAGAACGTGTCGGATCCGTAACCATGTACACATCGGTTCGAATCCGACTGCATTGCATATATATATATATATATATATATCATTTTAAATTTTTTTCTTTAATTGAAATATATTGATTTATTAATAATTATTAACCTTTGAATGTAAAAATCTTTTGAATAAAATGAAAAGTACATAATTTTTTTTTTCACTAATAACTTCTGATTTTTACTTCCTTGTACGAAGTAAAGAATATTTGTTTGGTTTTCAGTTCTCAACGTAAATATCCATTTTGACCATCCCTGGATCCATTTTGACTAGTTTCGGCGTGATGTCTGTACGTACGTATGTACATATATATGTATCTCACATAATTAAAAAACAATTAGCCGTAGTATGTTGAAATTTTGCATTTAGGACTGTTGTAACATTTAGTTGCGCACCTTCCTTTCTGATTTCAATCGAGTGAACCAATAGTATCGAAAAAAGCCCAAAGTCCAAAAGAATTTGGAATTTGGGCGTTTTCTTAACTGCAGTAATAAGCCCTCATTGAACGATTTTTACGATACATCATAAGTGGTACTTATTTTCATTGGTTCCAGAGTTATAGCCAAATAAAATTTTAATTTAAAAAAAGGTTAATAAAATGTATGTATATGAAGTCGGATTCGAACCAATGTGCCTTTCCCTTGTAAGATCTAAATATTTCATTAATATTTTATTTGACTATAACTCTGGAAAATAAGTACCATTTATGATATTCTGTTGAAATCTGCTCAATAAGGGCTTAATACTGCAGTTAAAATAGTTCAAAATCCTTTTTGTTTGGATTTTGTGCTTTTTAATACACTTTTCGTTTAATCGATTATAATCAAAATGATAGATGCACAATTAAATATTACAACGGTTCTAAATCCAAAATTTCAACATCCTACACGTTTTTAAGTTATGAGAGATACATACGTACGTACACGCAGACGTCACGCCGAAAGTAGTCAAAGTCGATTTAGGGATGGTTAAAATGGATATTCCGTTGAAATCTGAAAACCGAAATTTTTCGTAATCATAATAATTCCTTTACTTCGTACAAGGAAGTAAAAAGAGTTTTCTTAGCTTGATGATGAACATTAATATCATATTCTTTGTGGATCGTTTTTTAATACAAACTTAATAAGGAACGATATTAATAGGTCATAAGTAGAGGAAAATTAAGAAGTTTATTTATTTGTTCTAATGTACGAGAATTTTAAATATGAAGTAATATATAAATTTTAATTTGATTAATGAAATAATCACCAATGAAAGGCTAAATTAAACTAAATCTAGACTGAAAGAGTGCCGGTTAAGAGAAAATGTACTGAATTTAAAATTTGTTATGTACCGATGAAAAACAAATAAATGGTTCCACTGTAATATCAGCAGGTAACAATTACATTCCATTTTCATCTATTTACCGAATTAAGCGTTAGATTCTAATTAATTAGCAATAGGTATTTAGCAACTATGGATTAATAATAGCGTGATTTATATACATAAAACCATAAATAAATTAAGCATAATTCCATTACCTGTATAAATATATATTATCTGTACTAATATAAGTTAACACTTGTCCGGATATAATATTTATTGTTGAAATAAATATTAGCTTTGCTGTGTATGTGGGATTTACCATCTTATTAGAAAACCCTAGCGTTTTAAAAACGTCTGCCTTTAAATATGAAAACCGGCAGTTATAAAGATTTTATTTGCAAGAATAATAAACCTTTTAAGTTCAGGTTTTTAAGTAATATAATCTTTAAAATTACAATAACAGAAGATTATTATTGTACACCGATAAAAAAAAAACAAAAGTAACTCTTATCCCTAAAATTTGATATTTTAAAATTTACATTGAACTTAAAGATTTTGAAACAATCCTATGCGTTTTTAAAATGATTATCTGAAATATTTCCATATGCTTATTTTTATTTTAATAATGAAAAAACTATTAGAAATGTATGTAATATAAAATACTTAATAAAAAAGAATAAAAATACTAAAAATAAATATAAAAACAAAAAATTTCTATCCTGGAATGCAAAGTACAAAATATAATGCTAAGTACAACACGATAATCAAACCGGAGCCCTTGTATGCAGGTGAAATATCTATCACCAATTAAAGCTCAATCAGTAGACTAGAGATCAATAAAAGGGAAATCTTAAGAAAAATACTAAACCCCAAATTCCGAAACAACAAACTAATCCAGATAGAAAACAAAATCATACTTAAAAAAAACAGAATAACTGTCAAAACACAATGAGAAAAAGAAGAAGAAAGTTCTATGGACAAATACTAAGAACGAGCGCAAACATACTAACAAAAAAAATGCTTGATTATTTCTACAACAATAAAATCAAACCAGATTGACTCAACCAAAAAAGAAACATGTAATCGCACTCCAAATCACAGAATGCTCCTGGAAAAAACCGCCAAAACAGTCACCAATACAAGAAAACGAGGTTCCAAGCCAAAACCAAACGTAAGAACCAATCCTCCGAAGAAGAAATGAAAGTAAAATCAGTAAGAATGAAAAAAAATCTGAGCTAAAAGAAAGGGATGGAACACAAAAAACAACGTGATTGATCTAACGTACCCTCAAGTCGCGTGAAAAAAAAGAAGAAAATATTAAATACTAAAAATACTTACTCCTAAAGAGAAAGAAACTTTACCAGGAAAAGTATAACTAATTTCTTCTTAAATTCATAACTATTATTGCCTATGTTCAAATAAAAACTAGAAAACTAAAATTATAATTTCTAATTTGTCGATGTTTTATCAATAACCTAAAATTACATTCTTCATGACATAATTCTTCAATGATGATATCATTAAATTTGACCCAAATTATTGAAAAGTACTTAAGATTTACATGAAGAGAAGTAAACTGGAGCTCTAAAACTTCAAAACAAGATAAAATTTAGTTTATTTCATGTTTGAAAGATTTGAAACCCTTCTCAAGGGTATTTCTTACTTTCTAAATTTAAATTGTAATATGTTCATACATAAAATAAAAAGATCATGTGCGTACGTGCGTGGCGCGCGCGCGCGCGTGTGAGTGCGCGCGCGCGGATATATAAATATATTATTTATATACATTTAGATATACGTATGTTTTACTCTATACGTATGTATCTTTATTATAAAAAAGGATATCTTTATTATTTATATAAATAAGGAAGGTTATATGTATATAAATAATACGTTATATATGACTTACCAGGAAGGGAAATTAGACAATTTAATAAGAAATAAAAATTCATAATAAATAAACTGTAATTACTGTCATTGTTTTAATTCTTCCAATAAGAATAATTCTTGTAAATTTCACAAATATTAACGTTTACTATGATAAAAAAAAAAGTCAAATTATTACCAATTTTAACGATAATTTTACTATGGAAGACTTCTTTATCGTTTATTATTATTTTTTTTTTTATAAAAATAACAATCACAGTAAACTTTCATTGAAATTAAATATCAGGGATTCTAAAAAAATTGTTAAGAAAATGAATAAAAACTAACATTCTATGCCTATACATATAGATTAAACAGCTATCATTTGTAGAAGTAAAAGAAATATTTGTAAATAGACTCAAACGGATTAATAATAGTAATAAAGAGAAAGAATGATATTTTTTATTCATTTTTATGAATACATAAATATATAACAAGCATTAATAAGTATATACAAACATGAGTCCAAAAAACATTGATAAAGTTCAGAACATAAAAAGAAAAGAAAAACTACAAGAGAGAGTGAAATATTAAAACAAATCAAACAACCAACAACAGTAAGTGGCGAAACGAAATGAACAATTTTGTCGATGCACAAACCCTAGGGTAATTGAATCACCTCAAATCTCGGAGAACTTACAGATCTAATATATGCATTCGGTTTAGGCGCCTTACGTTCTCGCTGTTATCCACGAGCTTAGCCTCAAGTCAACTAATCGCTTTATCTACCCTCGAAAGTGTTTGGCAATCCCAAATAATCGTGTATTTGTGGGTTTTTCGTAAGTCACGGCAAATCTGTTATATTTATCAATAGCTTGTTCTGGAATCACTATACGACTTCGATGTTACACTCACTTGCCGTGCGCCTTGTTTGGATTCCATAGGTCCAAATCCATTTTAGGACCGCTGAGTTCAACAAATGTTTGTTATGTAATGATAGTTGCGATCTCCTACCTACAACCAGTACATCTCCCTGAAATTAATGTTAAACTTCGACCTTTTCTCCCTATCATGAATCCTCCATTATCTTATATCAAACCGCGATCCAGATAAATTTCTAGGTATCGCTGTTAACACGCATGATGAAAGCCCAATTAAGTTGAACATGCCGGCAGTATTAGTTAATTAGATCCAAAACAGTTTGCAGTTTAGCAGAAGCTAAGAAACGGTTAGAATCCGCAGTCAGGATCGCCGTGTCTCTACAAACGAAGTACCTGTGAAGTTCTCTGGAGTCGAGAGATCCACTATGAAGACCGAGTGTAAAACCGGCCCCAGCACTGAGCCTTTAGTAACACCCGACCCAATATCAAAGGATTGAGATAAGGTTTGACTGTGTCTTAATTTGGAATTTTGGCTTCAAGCGTGGTCACTCAACAATTTAATAAACACAGAGAATGGTCCACGTTATCAGTGCTAGAAGAGAAGATGTATTGCTTGGCTGTTTTTTGGATGTCCAGCAGGCCTTTGATAAGGTCTTTCTTTTTCCTGTTTAGCCTCCGGTAACTACCGTTTAGATAATTCTTCAGAGGATGAATGAGGATGATATGTATGAGTGTAAATGAAGTGTAGTCTTGTACATTCTCAGTTCGACCATTCCTGAGATGTGTGGTTAATTGAAACCCAACCACCAAAGAACACCGGTATCCACGATCTAGTATTCAAATCTGTGTAAAAATAACTGGCTTTACAAGGACTTGAACGCTGGAACTCTCGGCTTCCAAATCAGCTGATTTGGGAAGACGCGTTCACCACTAGACCAACCCGGTGGGTTCTTTCATAAGGTCTGGCCTTAAGTAACCTTACGGTTGAGGAAGGCCTAAGACCTTCCCTTGATCCTACACAGAATGAACAATAAACAAAAAAATAAAAACCAAAGACACTTACAAAGCATTAAAAAATTATTTTACCTATTGTTCAAATAAAAACCACCTTGGTTTCCTACCTTGGTTAGGTGTATTTATTCTACATATAACGTTGCTGGTTCATATTTAGTAGTAAATAAAATACATTATTCAGTTATGATTAAAAGATATATTTTCATAAGTTATATTGATCATTATATGTTTCACATTTTAAGTTAATTTATATTACATTGTTGAAGATAGTATGTAATTTACTGTATATACAAATTAACTGTATGATGTGTAAATTTTGAATAAAAAATATTAGAATTAGATACGTCGTTACATTTTTAATATAAAATATCAGCTGTTAACAAGGCCAACTGAATCGTAATAAATATACTTTACATGAATAAAAAGAAGGCAGTAAGTTTCCTTATTTATAAAGTAATAAGGAGGAAATGATACATGAGTCTGAGCATAATGCTTGCCAAAAATCATATAATGAATTTTTTTATCCAGTAATGAAATGTTATAGTAATAATATTCAAATATGCTTGATTTATAATCTCAATATGTTATGTTAACAATTTAATTGTAAATAAATGTATTATGTAATGTAGTAAGTGAATAAATAATATAATATTGTATACAATGCTGCATAGGTTGTGCCATATTACAGAATAATAAAAAAAGTTTATATGTGTATATTGGTTAAATATAATACTACAATTAAATTGTTTAATCTATACTGGACTTAAAATTGAAATTACAATAGCAATAGTTTATAAATAAAAATTCAATCATATTCTGTGACACAGATTAAATGAAATTTAATAATAATAAAATATGTAAATAATAGGCCCAATCATTAGAGATTGGTAACAGACAATTTATACTCAGGTCTTCTAAATTGACCATTAAAGTATCTAAATCAACAACCCTACTAGGTTGTCAGAAACTGAATAAAATATTACTTGCACAATGTAGATAACTTAATAGGATAACTAGGTTTGCACAATGTAGATGTATGAGTTGCTTGCGTTGCATTGTGGAGTATTCTCATTGGTGATCAACACTAAATTTCCAACAGAAAGGTTTTGTGATAAACGGTTTTGCTGCAAATAGATTCCATGATATTTTAAAGTAGTTGCAAATGGTCTAAGCAGTTAATAGGAATCCCTTGGTAACTGGGTTCAGGCATAGTCATGAATGGACATTCAATGAAAGGGTCCCAGTGATAGAGGTACTCAGTTAAAATGTTGAATAAATTATGAATGATTTTTTTGTCGCAAAAGAAGTTGTAACCATTGTGAAAAAAGAGTAGGTGTACCCCTAATTGTTATGAATCATTTAAAAGTTGCAATAAATGATTAGTATATGAAAGTCATACACTAATTCCAGATGAAAAGCTTTGTTAGCAAGACATATAAAGCGTGAGATAAGCCTTACTCAAGGTTTAGATCTCTGCCCACCATGACAAATTATAATTGAGCTACCATGGTCTACTGTACAAGAAGACAACATTTGGTAAGGAATCACTCTAAAAGGTGGTAGATGATCAAGTTGTTGCACCTGGATTCCAGACTTCTGCCTGCCATGATGAAACACAATTAGACAGATTGAATCACGATACTATTTATAAATAAGAAATCATCAGTAGGTTCGTTACTGTAAGTACCTGCAGTTTTACCAAAAGACCAACCATTCAATTTAACTTTACTCATATCTGATCACATCCTTTGATAATTTTTGGTAATTTAATTATTTACCATCAATCATTAATCTAGTCTAAAGTCTAGAATTATTTGATGTCCTGTTAATATAGGCAATGAATCTTTAACACGATCACAATCTTGTTTTTGTTTTCATCTGATGCTGAATAAGTTTAGAAGCATCGAAAGAATTGACAATCAGATTGGAATCTCTTGAGTGAACTGAACAGAAGTATAATGTGATGATATTTGAAAAAATGATTTCTTATGTTATTTATAGAAGTCAATGATATTTTAATGAACAAACAAACAACTGGTGTAAGCTTCGTTGAATATTTCTAATAATCCTGAATTATTATAGAACCATTTTGTTCTGTAATAAATGTTACAATTATATTAAGAAATCCTTTGATAGCATTTATTGCAATAGGATGGCTTTCAGTTGCATCATAGTAATTAACAGCAAATGAAGTTTGATGAACTGTTTTGTTCATCAAACTGCAACCGGACATATTCAGTAATTAATTTTATTACATCTGTCCAAACAGTGTGTATTGATTGATGTAGTCACTGAGACTTTTGTTTTTAAACCAATCAAAATATTGAGCTAATAGTTTTATTAATAATTCCAGTTCATTTATTAATGATGGTTTGTTTATTTATCCTGCATATGCTATTGACGAATCTATTTGAGTATTAACATTAAAAATTCAGCTCAAATGATTAATATATAAAACCAACCTGATGTTTCTATTTTATTATTTTTGTAATTCCACTTATCTTTTTCATTGCTATTATTTTCAGAGGTACCATTATAATTCTCTCAAAGAGATTCTGAATAACTCATTTAACAAGTTTTTTTTTTATCATATTAAATAACAGATTAATTTTTTGTGTTATTAACTAAATATTATCTACTCAAATTAAGTATGATAATGTCAAATTAGGTGACCAAATCTCATTTCTGATAACTAATGATGCATTTGGAGTTATACTTTTACTCATATTTAAAATAAAATAACTTTTATTAAATTACCATTTTCTTTTACATTTAAATATTTCTGGTTTTTATAATCAACTTGATGTATACTACTGCCAGTTACAAAATCATAAACTTTACAAATTTAAATCTATGAATATTATCTTGTATATTTTTATTTCTATTATTAACAATTGTTTTGTTGGTTTTAATTTCATCAATTTTTCATCAAATAATGTGTTATTTGTTTTAAAATAAGCATTAGTTTTGGAGATGTTGTTTTAATATTTAACTCGTTTAAATTCCGATTGATTGAAAGTTCAATATTTTTCTTGAAAATCATTAAATTGAAATTCAAACTGTGTATGAGCAACGTCATCTCTTGAAACACAATACCTATTTCAAATTTTAAATCTAACATTGATGTGAACATCTTTACTTTTTCATAGTCATTTGAAATAGTTTCAATAAAACTATTATAAATTTCTGCTAAATACTGAAATAAACTGAGAAATTTTGTAGTATTCATTAGCATATTTGTTGTTAGACCATTGATCTGTAACCCGTACAATGAATGTTTAAAAAAAATAATTAAAGTTTTAAAAAAAATGACTATTTGGCTTACTAGTGTAAAAATCATAACTTTCACTTGAATCATAAAAATATTTATTTCTAGACCAAATCCATTTCTAACCTTAATGGTCTTTTATTATGACTTTATCATGTCTTTATGTCTTTTATCATGGGCTTTATGGTTTAATTCATTAAACTTTATTGTTAAATGTTACTTTATTATTAATTGTCACTTTATTGTTAATTCATTATAACTGTATTCTTTTGGCCATATTGAATCTCGAAAATAATTTTTTTTCTTTATTGTAATCTAAATAATAAGCAGACCTATATTGATACTCATATCAATCATAAATCTTTCATAGCTAAAACTTGTAATTCCTTATAACACTGTTTTGCTTTAAATTAAATTTTGAAGTAGATAAAAAATTATTTTCTTTAGTTTGAATAAATTTAAAAGAGTATTTTATTTTTTCATCTTATCAAAATGTTTAAATTCTAAACTATTCTCTTTATTTAAACCATGTTTGAATCATGTTTTTAATTCTGAAATAGGTGTAGGATTATAATATGGAATATTTGAAGGAATAAACTTGTTTAAAGAAAGATTGTTCACAAATAATATCTGAGGACCTTGCATTTGGTCCATTCTCAATACACCTGCTTACAATTTTGATGTGAACTCCTTTCTGTTTCATGCAAGAAAACCTGTCTGGGGAAGTTACGATTAGTTTGTTTTGAGTTGCTGTTTAATGTGTTTATAACAAGAAATATTTGTTTCTGTTTTACAGTGTCTGACATGACAATAATTACAATGGCATAAATTATTACTGTAGAAAAACGGTAAATTAAAAATATTCCTTTGATGGTGGCATTGGTCCTGTATTGTTTAAACTAGTTTATTAATATTATTTCTACACTACCTAAAAAAACACACTTGGATGAAATAGTTGAAATAATGTTAAGTTTTGTAGAATCATTATTCACTTATTTCACAATTAAATTCAAGTTAATGAAAAGTAGCTCTCTCTATAGCAATTGCTCTTTGATGATAATAATATTAATAAAGATAAATTAAATATGAATAAATTAAAATCATATAATAATATGAATTGTTGCCAACCCAATTCCAATGTTGAATAATGTCCGAATGTCCAATAGTTCCTTTCTCTGGTATTAATTATAAATTAAAGTATAGAATTGTAAAACCTACAATATCCGCAGTTGGAGTACCAAAAATATGCTCGAATAAAAACTGCCTTGGTGCCATACCTTGGTTAGGTGTATTTATTCTACATATAACGTTGTTGGTTCATATTTAATAATAAATAAAATACATTGTTCAGTTATGTTTAAAGAATATATTTTCAATAATATATGTTTTCAGAATATTATTTTATATATAATCATTATATGTTTCACATTTTAATTTAATTTGTATTACATAGTTGAAGAATGTATGTAATTTACTGTATGTACATATTAACTGTATGATGTGTAAATTTCGAATAAAAAATATTAGAATTAGATACGTCGTTACATTTTTAATATAAAATATCAGCTGTTAACAAGGCCAACTGAATTGTATCAACTTATATACTTTACATGAATAAGAAAAAGGCAGATATTATTTATAAAATAATAAGGAGAAAATTATACATGAGTCTGAACACCCATATTTAAAAAAAAAAAAAAATTAATCTGAAAAAATACACTTTGCATTGGACAGTTTAAGTTTAAAGATTCAGAATACTAACAATATAATCCAATTAAACACTCCAGAGTTAGTTAAAGAGCCTTGTAGACTGATTAGTTTGATCAGATTAATAAAGTAGCAAATAAAGTAGTTTGATCAGTATAATTATAAAGTAGCAAAAATGCTACTTTTAATAAATTTTAAGGTTTACTCGTAAGAATTGAAGCACAATAATTCAAAACTGCAGTTAATTTAATAAACCGGATTATGATGTTAACAAATAAATCGAATTCAACGTAGGCAGGAGGTATATTTATAAATATGTGTATGTGTGCGCGCGTGTGTGTGTGAATAACAAATAAAAATAAAAATTGAAATTGAACTAAATTTTAACTAGAAAAGCTACACTAATCATTTTTGAAAATAAACCCTTCTTTCTTCTAAAAAATACATTTTTAGCTTTAAAAAACATTTAACATTTTTTTTATTCATAAAAATTACTAATGTTTTTATTAGTTACATAAGTTTTCTGTGCAGTAAGCTACGTCTTATGTAAAAAAAATAAATACCTAAATATAATATTTCCAAATAAATATTAACGAGGTTATGAAGATTTTTTTTAAGGGTAGAATATACAAATTAGAATTCAAAATGTAATATGCAATAGTTATATTTCTTTACCAGAAAAAAAAAATTAATTTGTTGAAAGAAATGCATAGTTTCTGAAGGAAAGAATAATACATTCAGGAAATAAAAAAGAAAAAGGTGCTAAAAAGCAATAAAAAAGAGAACAAAAAAATGCAATATTAAAAACGGTTTCAACCTGAAATAAGGCTGTAGAAGTCTGAGATAGAAATGGTAAGAGAGGGATAGAATTTCTGGGAGAAAGTGATAGACGGAGAGTGAGATAAACAGACAGAAGGAAGAAGTCTGTTTATCTACCCTTTAATGCACATTTAACAGCTGAATGTTCCTAAATTGTCCACAGTTAAAAAGGGAAACCACTCTACTTGCTTTATACGGCCATAAAAACTCACTTCTAAGAGGTCGTAGTAAAAATTGGTTTTCCTCTTACTACGGGTAAAATGTTTCATTAAAACTCTTTGTAAAACGTTTAATACTGTCTTAAAATATTTTTTCCAAAAAAAGAACGTATTTCACTTTAACATTTTTAACTAAATTCTGGATATTAGTGGAGGGTTGTTGAAATAAAAGACGTTAAAAAGTAGTTACGAATAACTGGAATGGGAGCTGAAGAAGTTACTGAGAGGTAATCAACTAGATTAATTCATCAATTATGGCGGTCTGGTAAATGAGAGAGAATTTGTGTGAGTGAAGATTACATCACTTTTATTGCTTCGTAAAATCTCCACCATTTTACTATAATAAAATCTGTAAAACAGGGCACAGAAGCAGCAACGTATCCAACGTAATGTTATATTACCTACATAATCCTTATTACATTACCTCAATAACTAACTTCATCCATATTACTCACTTATACTGTATTACCAAGGGTACTGTGATATTGTTGCTCTACAGTAAAGTACTATTAAGTATGTAGGCTAATTTAAATGCCAAATATCGGAGGTAATGTACAATTTATCTTTAAATACTAAATCTTTAAATCTATGAACGTCAACCAATGTTAACGATTTTGTATTAATAAAATGTTATGAAAAAATATTACCTCAAACAGTAATTAATTCACACATACCCAATAAAGTATTTATTATTGGTATTTTGGTACTCCAGATTTGGCAGAAAAGACATCTTCTGATGTTGTTCTTGGGAAGTAAACTAAAAAGCACCAATCTCTAAAATAAGAACAATAAATAAACCATTCAGTCCCCGAAATCATAGTTTTTAACCTTCCGAAGAAGGAGGTAATACGGCAGCTTAAGGAACACTTTCTACAAAGCGAAGTATACACAGCAACCAAATGGACACTGAATTATTTAATAATAACATATATTTGTTATATATATGTCACAAACACACTCATATATATATATATATATATATAAAATATATAATAATGCCCCCCCATTGTATTTTGTTTAGTAATGATTAAAAAAAAGATTGCCGGTGCTTCTAACTGAATATCATTATTAAATATAATCTTTCATTATTTTGATTTTGTCGCCTATGGTAAAAGTGTGCGGAAAGTAGAGAGAACAAATTTAATAACTTACGTTTAATAATTCTCAGAAAAAATGTCTTCCATTAGAAAGAAATTTAATCCCAAGTCAAAATAATAATCATACACATTACATGGATTTTTAATATTCTAATCGATTCCTTTTTCATGTCATGCTATGATTAGTAACATTGATTTATTTAGCGATTCAGAATTAATTCTTGATGATGATAATATAATAATTAGTTAAAGAATAGAATATAAAAAAAGTTCGTGCAAGAAATTAATTGATAAGGATATTCAAATTGCATGATTAATAACATAAATAGAAAACCGGAGATTTTGGGTTTAGTTTAATTTTTTTGTAGAAATTTTTAAAAATTCGTTTAAAAGAATTGTTTTATTAATAAAATAGGTTGTTGAAATTAATAAATAAATAATTGAGAAGAAGGTTATCAATTATATTACGGGTAATTAAAACATGTTTAAAAATTTAGCTGAATTTTTTCCATAGTAATGAAACTTACACGTACGTCAACTATTCAGTTACAAATGCGCTAATAATGCCTACCTAGTACTAACAGAGTCGCAAAAGAATTTTACTGACCCTCTTCCTTAAAAGAATAAAATCTCTAAAAAAAATTTTAGCCGAGATAAAAATACTAAGATTATTCTCTAATAGAAAACTTTCCCATACAGGTGTTTTGAACCCCATTGATAGGTGTGTAAACACAATTTACTGGAGTAAAACGTACCGCTTGCCAAGTTTGGTGGTAGATAGGTGAGGGAAATGGATCGGTGGGGCTTACGGCGGTATCAGAAAAGACTTTGTACATCCTAGTTTAGGAAAACTAATTTGAAACTTATATAGCATTGTAAAGATGACTTGACAAACTTTTAAATAACTTAGTTTCAAACTATTGAAACTTTACATGGAAGGTACTGTAAATTAAAAACTTTATTGTAAATTCAATTCAATTATAATTTAGACGTTTATGAGTACATAAGACGAGAAACTTATGTTGTTGATATAATTTTATTACATTAATTCCAATATTAAAGTTGAATATTATTTAATTTTGTGTTCTCTAAGAATTTTAACGAGTGTTATAATAATTTTAAACTTAGGAAACAGTTTCCTTATCGTAAGGTAATAGATATAATGTCGTATAATATAATTTTAGAGAGAGATAAAAAAATACGTTTAAAACAAATGCTACTAACGTTAATTATCGGCGTTATTGGAATCTCCCACATCAAACACATAAAACAGACATAAATTTGAATTTTTTTCCCGGCTTTAAGAAGAAAAGTACGGTATCACTTTCGGTCGCACGGTGGGATTGTGAGATGAAATATAATTTTCATTCCGTTTGGAAGTATGATTACGAAAATACCATTCACTTGAAATGTAATTTCCTTATATATATAAGGAAATATATATATTTCCTTATTTAAATTATTTCCTTATTTTAATTTACACATTGGCCCATATAAATATAGGCCAATGTGTAAAATTTGTTGCTCAAAAACCTCCCTAAACTACTACATCAATTTCAATGAAATTTAGAAATGCTGTGGAAATTTATTAGAAGTTGTGTATGTGAAATTTTATCAAGATTAGTTGAGTCATTCTTGAGTTAGTTCAATTTAAGGTCAACAATAGACTTTGTATTGGTATATTTTTCAAACGCGCTTTTATAGTAAGTCACAGTGGCAATTACGTTTAAACTTGATGCTTGTGTACAGGGGTCTCTCGTTATTTTTAATTATTTCAGCAAATTACGGTTATAATTTAATTTTCTTAAAAACAGAAAATATATTTTAATATTAAATAAAATATAAAAATTATTTGTCTTTTAGTTTTCTCATTTAATTTATGTTTTGTATAATTCTTGCGCAAAAACTTATACAAATTAAAATGACGAAAAGTCGGTCTTCCTGCGCAGTTTTGAGCAAGAATCTTTTATATAAGATATTATTTTATTTATCAGACTAAATGTAAACCTTTTACAATGAACCTAGTTTTGCAGTCTATAAATATCCGTAACAGGTATGATGGGGTTGCAATTCATAGCATTGCTTTTAATTATAACATTATCTCAAACGCACTACAGTATTTTAATCAAAAAAATAAGGTTCTTTTTATAAACTTTACCGAAATATAATTTAAAGTTTATTTTCGTACTTTCGTTACTTGCCATTTCAGTTAATTAAAATCAAAACATACTTTCTTGGCTGAAAGATTTCAGCCTTTAGATGTCGAAAGAGAAAAAAATCACATGCTGCAAGATCGCGTGACCGTGCAGGACATGGGATGTCTCCTCATTCGGAAATAAAAAAAAATTCTTTGAAGAAATTCATTGAGTGACTTGGTGTGTGAGCAGCTATCCCCTCTACTTGAAACCACAAATTTTTGGCTTGATTTCCGAGTTCATTAACTTGATAGCAAGAGTTACTTGGTTACAAATTACGTAACATTTCCTCATATTCATGTAAATAAATACCAAAAAAACAGATTATGACAAAAGAACATAGACTACCTACCCTCAAAAAGATCTTTGATATCACAAATCAAAATTTTTAATTAAAATAAATAAGCAAAATAAAGAACAAAATAAATCAAATATTATATAAAAAATGAAGAAAACAATGAAGAAGCAATACATAAAATTCACAATCGGAAGTTTCTGTAACTGACTGACCTTCTTCCTCAAAAAACGTATGGCCCTATTATTCAAAATTCAGTAACCATGCATCAAACTGTAACACATTCAGAGTGCAAAGGACGCTCAAGAAGGTGTAGGGATTTATTTTCTGTCTAGTATAGAAAATTTCCCTTGATTAACACAACCCGATTAATGAAAATGGGCTTCGTCACTTGATAGCAGAATTGAGGATAGCCTAGCAAGAAAAAATACGGCTAGTTCAGTCACATTCATTTAGATGCTACACGACCATCATTTTGTAAGGATGAAATTGTAAGTCGGTGTGTAAAATTCTCCTTACAGTCCCATCAGATTTGTAACGCAGCAGCGGGTTTAAGAGCTGAGCGACGTGGATTGTGTAACTGCTTGTCTCAGTGTTTCAGTATTTTTGGGTATTCGAACGCTTCGTGGCCTACCTGGTGGTTTCTTCTTCAAACCTGAACTGGTAGCTCTAAAACTGGACACCCGTAACTGAATTCTATTCTTATTGAGTACCACAGCTTGACGACCTACCCAAAATTTTGAACAAAATAATCGCTGCGTGTTGATAACAGAATCACCATTCATAAAATACATTTCAATAACGAAAGCGTGTGGTTGCTCACCACTACATGCCACAGTTGTAACTGAAACGGCAAGACATCAGCTACAAAACGGCGCGCCGTCACCACGACCTGTACTATTAGCGCTCCACGATCGGCGGTGGGAAATCGAGAAGCTATTTCTGCCGGACTCTGTGTACAGATGTGAATGGTACTTTCGTATTCCTCATAACTCAGTACGTAAAGAAAATTCAATTACACCACCCAATACCACCTTGTGACTGGAAGTAATTTCCTGCTTCTTTCGAAAAGTCGGTAAAAAACTAGAACATATATGGTTAAAAATTCTTGCAAATTTTATATGAATCTTTTATGTAAGAAATTTATTGCAATGTATTATTCTTCTACATAAAAAATTCGTAGTAATTGATTAAAATTCCATTTAAAAGGAAATCTTAACAATTCTTATAAGGTCACGATTCGATTAAAAAATAATCTTATTGAAAGTATTGGAATGACTGATTTCAATATTTAAGTTATTTTAGACGAAGTCAGAAGCAAAGAATTTTTATCTTTCAATTTATCATATCGTTTGAAGGTATTTGCTATGATTAAATATTCGAAGATTGGAAATAGATTTTTGTCTGAAATATAATAATAAATAACTGCATTAAAATATTATCTAAAATTTTGCTAGTTGCATGAATATAATGTATGCAGAAAAACTTGCATATACGAAAGATTTGACTTAACGTCTTTTAATATTATTCAAATTGAAATTCATATGTTAATGTCAGATAAAGGCATTTAGATAAAATTCAGTACATCAGTTTAATCTAATCTTCTCTAAGACAAATTAATAGGGAAATTATCTTTTTTCAATATTCAAATTGGAGGCCATTTAAATTTGTAAATCTCAATAACCCAAAGTAAAGTTATAATGTATATTTTTTTCTTTATCAGAAGAAATGTAAGTTACTGTCAATCAAAAAATAACCATTTATTAAATATTATTTAAAAAACCAAACTACGGTAAAAATTATATTTATAATCAATAAAATCCAGATTTTAAAACGAAAGAAAGCAATCAGATTAAAGATTTCATATTTTATCAAATTCTACTTTACTTCATTAAGAAATAAATAATATTATTTCAGCTTATGATATGATTTATAATTTTATTCTAAAACAGTTATTTGTTCACGATTATTTAGTTGAACTAAAACCATAACAAATAATCATTTCAATCAGTAAAAGTTTATAATTTTTTAATTTACAAACCATAGTAAGATATTCAGTTCGTAAATAAATTGGTAAAGATATTTACTAAGAAGAAACCAGTAAAGAAATAAATTTCCGGCTTGTCGTCAACGAAAAGCCAGAATTTAAATGTAGATCGTCATCTTCATTTAATATTCGCAGTAGAGTTTTTAAATAATTGCGACCTAATTCTACTATAGTTAGCATATTTTTTGAAAAAAATTAAAGTGATTGGTAAAAATATTTGGATCCGATTTGACTTTGTGATCAAATGACATTTTTACCTTTAAAAAAAATCATACGATTTTAAAAGTATAATGAGAAAAATGTTAAATATTAATAAAATGTTGGATCCCAATTGTCAAATTAAATTTTTATCATAAAAGTATACTGTATTTTTTCCAAGGCACAATCATGACCTCTTGGGATTCTTTGATACAGAGTCGGGTGATCCTCAAGGATCGGTTCTCGGTTCTAGGACACTTTTTTGTGTTCAATCTTCACGGTTGATCTTCCGACTCCTGCAGACGTCACAGTTGCCTTATATGCAGCATCCCTGGCTGTGAATGCTAACTCTATCGCAGGTTCTACTAAGCTGCTGACTCTATAGCAGCTTCTACTAAGCTTCTGACTCTATTGAATCTAATTAATGAATAGCTTTCTAAATGAATGATGAAGGCAAATCCGGCGAAGTCTACACACATTAATTTTGCGATGAGGACGGAGTGACTGCCCTCGAGTTCAACGAATGGTGTTTTCATCTCGCATTTTAACAGCATCCGATACCTAGTACTGCATCTGACTCGCCATCTCACGTGGAGGATTCACATCAGGGAAAAACAGAAACATCTTAACATTACGTTCAGGAAGATGTAATGATTGATAGGCAGGGGATCACAATTATCAATATCGAACAAACAGTTGTCGTATAAACAATCCTGAAACCTATTTGGACCTACGAGATCAGTTGTGGGATATTATAATCTAGAACAACATTGACATAGTTCAACGATTTCCAAACAAGTTATTGAGAACGACAACAACGTGGTTTACAAGAAAGATTCAGATACGTGGTTTTCTGGAAGTGTCAAGCATTCGAGAGGCGATACAGTATAGAGGAAATTCAGTACCAAATACAAAATAAAACTGAACAGTCAAGTGACCTCGCACTTACCTTCTGGAAAACAGTGGGAGCGTTTGGCGCTTCTCTCTTTTTCCTGTTTAGCCTCCGGTAACTACCATTTAGATAATACTTCAGAGGATGAATGAGGATGATATGTATGAGTGTAAATGAAGTGTAGTCTTTTACATTCTAAGTTTGACTATTCCTGAGATGTGTGGTTAATTGAAAACCCAACCACCAAAGAACACCGGTATCCATGATCTAGTATTCAAATCTGTGTAAAAATAACTGGCTTTACAAGGACTTGAACGCTGGAACTCTCGACTTCCAAATCAGCTGATTTAGGAAGACGCGTTCACCACTAGACCAACTCGATGGGTTAGCGTTGGCACTTAAAGCTACTGAACTTATTTGATTTGTAATGTTCCTTGAGATTTAGATAAATCCTCTATACTCTGCTTTACAAATCTGATCGTTCATCATTTTAAAGTCAAAAATTCAAAATTGTGAAAACTATAGTTTTACTTTGTTTAATTTTGCCAAGAATTAATGCCCTCAGTGTTACAAATACTAAATTATTTAAGTTTTTTTATGTTGTTCCAATTTTGAAATAATAGAAATACAAACCAACGTACGTATTTCTTCAAAATTTCTATAACTTTTTCTGTGCTTTATGGACTAAGTATGCTTTTTGTACTTCTTCAAATTTGGAAATTTTCAAAAACTTGTAGCCCGAAATTTTAGCCGATTGCTTTAATTTTTCTTTTAAATTGCTTTTACAACAGCATTACAGCTATAACCTGGGAAATCACAAATAAATAAACAATTTTTGAGATACTAATAATTTAAATATTAAGAATTTAACTTTTTTAAATATTAAAACGAAAATTAATCATATTTATTTATTTTTTCTAAAAGAATGTTTTTGGTTTAATCATATACCGAATTTTAGTAAAATATCTCAATCTGATTTAAAGGTATGAAATTCTGCTGAAATGAAAAATAAAAAATACATTATCCTTGATGTAATATCTTACGGAACCTTTTTTTTTTACTTCCTTATTTAATAAATTCATTCATAATGCTTTTCTTTATACTTCAGAGAAACTCTGCACCTTATAATATCTAAATAAATAATAATCACATTACGGATGTAGAGATAAAATATTCAAATTACTTTAAAGGAATAAATTTGTCAGCTATATTAAAAAAAATATTTTATATATAAAAAAATATTTTTGGTACTATAAGGAAGTAAAAATACAAACGCCAATAATTAAAATTATGTTCTACAATTTAAAAAGATTTAATCAACCGTTAAATCATAGTAACAAAAAATATTTAAAAAAATTATTAGAAAAAATGAAACGAAATAAAGAAACGAATTTTCAAAAAATAATAAAGTTATTTCAAGACTTAAAAAACAATAAAAATAAATAGATTTTAATGTTTGTCTACTTAATATTTTCTTTCACTTCTTTTTAATTTTTACGGTTTTTAAAGAAGTGACAACAGTACTTTTACTTAACAAATGTTCAACTTTTAATTCCTGTTAATATCTAATAAAATTACGATAAGAAGTTTAAATTATAAGTAAATGAAACTACAGACGAAGTTCAAATAAAAAGAAAGAAAAAAAATTGGAAACGGTGTCAAGTACTTGAGATAAAGTCGTTTAATGAAGAGTAAAAAAAAAAAAAAAACGTGGAAAAAAATTGTGTCAAAAATTAATTTCTGTAGTCTCGTATCTTAGAAATCTGCCGGGAGAGTTTTACACCCTCAAAAAAAAAGTTTTAAATGGCTTGGTTAAAAATTCCAAGATGATATCATTTTATATTGTGTGTTTGTGTGTATTTTTAAGCAAATTCATAAAAAAAACTTTGGTAAAGTTTACTTGCACAAGTAAAATTAATAAGTGAATTGTTTACTTGGCCTTTATATTTTCGAATAAGTTGAGATTATAATTATTTTTTACAGTATTCGATTTAAAAAAATCTCACTATATGAAAATAATTTTAATGATAACTACTTTCAAAGTAGGTCAAATGAATAACACATTTAGCTAGTTGAAACTATGAAAATTATTTTTAATCGGCTAACCTTATTCACGTAATTAAATTAAAACCAAAAATTATGTTTACATCTAATTTTTCAAAAAATAATAAAAAATATTCACTAAAGACATAGTTATTTTTTATTTAAATTAATATATGTTTCGGAAAATAGAATAACATTTTTAAAATTAATTTTATTTCAAACCAAATGTTAAAAGTCAATACTGTTTGCAGTACTACATCTACATTATTTTGCCAGACTCTATAGATAATATCTAGGTAAACAAAAATATAGTTAGATTCCGGTCATTTTCATCTAAAAATAGATGATTGAACCGATTTACTAAATCAATAAAATATAACTTAAAATACATTAATTCTTATAAAATTTAATTGTAAGTATGTTTGGTGACAGGATTATTTTGAATGTAAAACTTTAAGAGAATCAGATAGTAGGCTGCCTTTCCAAAATCATTATAAGATATAATTTTGAAAATAATTGATCCACGACAAGTTTATATTTCCTTTCGTTCATTAGTTCATTCATACATTCAATAACAATTACAATGCAAGATCTTTTCCAATTAACTACAAAATTATGCAAAAGTTTTCCAATTCTTTTTTATGATAATAAGTTAACCTTTTAGCATATTAAATATACGGAATTAGAAGCCACAATCTTCATAAAAGGCAGAGATAAACACTCAAAACTATCACGGAGCCCAGTGTTACCATAGAAAGCTAGTGTCCGACCACCCATTTTTAAGATTCTCTTTTTCTTTTTTTTTGTCAATTATTATTTATGAATGTAAGTAAATAAATATTCTAAAAAGAAAGATCGGTTTCAAGGTTTCTTTTGAAGAAAATTAGAATCAAATATTAATGATGAGATAAGTGAGAAGGATGTGTTAATAAAACAATGTATGATATGAGATACGTTACAACGGGACTCCTACCCATTGTCACACTAAAATACTTCCAAATTCAATGTACATAATAAGCCTTTGGCTGTAATACCTTGAGGGTTTATTCCTTCTCACTTTATACTTTGATACATATAACTTTTGCATAGTCGACGATAATTAAGCAGTACACTTTAATGGAGAAATACATATGCTAAATTTATAAAATGACATAAAATACATTGTCTAAGAGCAGAATATTATCAAATAATTAAACATGTTTAATTACTTAAAAATGTTTATATGGTAAATTTTCTTTTAACTCAATACTTTTTACGATAATTCAATACGAATTTTTTGATAATTCAAGATATCTGATGGTAAACGAATATAATTAACTTGCGTTAAACAACTTAATCTCGGTAATAATAAACGAAAATGAAATAAAAACACTACATAATATTACTAGTTATTCACAGTAACTCGCAAAGAATATAACATATTCAGAACATGTTCTACTGGTGAAATTAAAGAAAATCGTTCAAACAAGTTCGGAAACCCTTCGTTAGCGAATGTGGTCTGGCGAAAGGTTTCGTATTGATTTCTGCGCTTTAGGTAAAATTTACTAAACTGTAATTCTTGTGACCTAAATTATGGGGAAATTTAGAGGGTAATTTGACCTGAAAAATTGGAAAAAAATATGTCCCAGAACTGTACTTTTCTAGAAGTCTGGGAGTAAAAAACACACTATTTTATGTTCGGCGCAATAACTTTGTTAAACGGATAATAAAAACAAAGGTTTTCAACAAAACTTGTAAATTTTTTTATTTTTTATAAAATGATATGAATAAAGTCTACAGAAATTAAATACAAACGTAAGAATTTCAAAGTTTAATACAAAACATCAAAAATTGAGAGATTTTCACTAAATATTAAAGAAAAACAAAATTTTCAATATTAACAAAACAAAAAAAAAAAAAAAAATATTTTTGAAAAAATAACAAATAAAAACACAGGAAATTATACCAACTTACAGAAGACTAAATGAAATGCCTCCGATGCAGTGTTAATTACCGATTTATCAAAGTTATTTTACGTCAAACATAAAATAGTGTGTTTTTCGATCCCCAGTCCTTTGTTTTTTACTCCTGATTGTTTAATGAGTACTTTAGTTCTGGAACCTATTTTTTCAACTGTTCAGGTTAAATTTTTAAATAAAATCTTTTAATATGGATCTCAAGAATCACAGTTTGACTTTATTTTACCGAAGGTACACAAATCACCGAAATTTATACAGCGAAATTTATCTTTCGCCAGCTAACACTCACTAACGAAGCTTTTCCAAACCTATATTTATATGGAATTCTTCTTTATTTTCACCAATACAACATGCAAAGTAGATAATGTAAAGTAGGGTGTTACATTTAAAAGAAATATCATTCGAAAGTCAACCAACAAAAAAAAGGTTTAGGCTTATATGCACGCACACGTACCATAAAAAATATGTGTTCATTAGATTTAGTTTTATGTTTTATAAGTTCTTTATGATTTTACATCATAAAATAACGTCAGGTTTAGCAAAATTATGCTTATCTTGAAAAACGTTAACTTGTCAAATCTATTTTTTGGGTAATGGCTCCATTAGTTTGTTACATAATTTCATTTCATAATGAAATCAGAATGGAAAAAAAAGCTAACTTGAAAAAAAGGTATATTATACCACTAATATTAAAACTGCATAGCTTATATTATATAACATTCAGTTACGTAAAATTTATTTCATCAGCTGCAGTTATTTTTTTATAACGGTGTCTGGATTAATTTTTTAAACTGAAACATTAACAGTTTCTGTAATTAAGGATATTTAAAAAAAATCCCTTAAAGAAAAAAAATATATATAATTTTATAAGCAAAACCTTTACAGTGTAATAAGTTTTGATTTTTAACATCGAAAAAAATATAATTGTTCATGTATTTATACATCGTGTGAGAAGCACTCCCAGTAAAATTAAGTTTAAACAGTGGTTTCAATGGGAAATTTATTTACCTTTCCTGCACAACTATCACTCATCAAAAAAGTGTGAAAAATTTAGTACACATTTAATAATGTGTGCTTATAACCTTCAAAACAATATTTTAATTTTTGAGCCAGTAGCTATCTGCCGTAAAAAGTAATTAAATATGAAACTTTAATCTTAGAATACTTTCATGAAAACATATTACATCATTTTTTTACATATTTTAATATATTTTTTACATATTTAAATTAATATTTTTTTAAAATTAAAAAAATTCTGTACAAAAAAATAAAATACATTAATTAAATTTTACATTCTAAAGAAATTTGAAAATTTAATAAAACTAAACAAAATAAAGTCTGACATAATCACTTTAGTAGCACTTCTCCTGAACATAGGGTAAATTGTAATACTTTAAAACCAAAGTAATGACGTTATATAAAATAAACAGGATTGTAGTCTTTAAATACGCTTAAGAAAATGCAAATTCGGGTGTAAGATTAACGTAACATTTAAAAGAAATCTCATTCAAAAGTCAAACAACAAAATAAAAAAGTTTAGGCTTATATGCTCGCACACCTAACATAAATAATATGCGTTCATTTGATCTAATTTTATGTTTAAAAGTTCTTTATGATTCTACATTACAAAATAACGTCAGGTTTAGCATCATTTAGCTATCCTTGAAAAAATGTTAACTTGACAAATCTATATTTTGCGTACAGGCATAACTACATTACGTTAAAATTCGACACTGTGGTATATAATAGTGCCTAAACGTCACGGATCACTGAACTAAGCCCATTTTCTATTTATTTACTATAATGATTTTAAATACATCTAATATACACATACATATATGTATATATATATATATATATATATATATATATATATATATATATATATTTGTGTGTGTGTGTGTGTGTGTGTGTGTGTGTGTGTGTGTGTGTGTGTGTGTGTGTGTGTGTGTAAAAAACTAGTGTTTCTGTGAATATGCTACTCTTTCACGCAAAAACTGCTCAAATGATTAAGCTTAAAATTTGTATGCTGATATATTTTACACCTAGTTACAATATAGGAATATTGTCATTACGAAATGTTTCACCGTTTCATGATGGTGACGGTTTAATGACTAGCAGTAATAACCTGGTGATGTTCCTTACCGATATTCAACTTAAGCTATTAGTTTATCAAATCTAATCCACAGACCACTTTTCATATTTAAAATTAAATTTTCTGCAAAACGGTTTCTTGTTTTATTAGATATCTGCTTTTGAAAACAGTTAGAACAACAAAGGAAGCGATAAAAGGCAGTAAGCGTGCCGCAAAGGCTGTAGAGATGGATAGAAAAATTGCGGAGGAAGATTGTGATACTGATTCCGATGTTTGACTTGTTGAAGAGATATGTGGCCCATTTTTGGGCCGAGGAAAACCCAACTTGCCGCCATTAAAGGCCAAAAAGGCAGAGGCAGCAGCACTGAAGGAATTAGAAATGCAATTGGTTACAAGAGATATAATTTCAAACAAGGTCGTTAGGAATTAGCAGGCAAGTATTTTTGTACGGTTAACTAGGATAGTACACCAATGGGAATATCATTCGTGGCATTCGCATTGGTGAAATCCTGATTGGATGATGTCTCGGCTGCAATCGAGACTGGATGATGTCCGTTGCTGAGGTAATGGTGACCTCCGACAAAGGCCCTCAGGACTAGTTACGGAGGGGTGGAGTGGGGACCGTAACCGCCTGGAGGATATCTTCCCCATTGGGGTCAGGATGGATCTCTTTTTTATCCAGAAAAGTCGCTTTAAATGTACGACAGTGTACGGCGCAACGGTTCAACCAGCATAACCAGTGCCACTGTTACTGTGGGTGCGAAGCGACTCTCCGCTGCTGGCGGCTGTAGCTGCCTCTGGTAACTTGAGTAAAAAACATAAAATAAAAACAAATAATGAGAAAGGAAGTTTTAAAATCATCTTCTTGTAGTGTTTGTCGGGTAACGCTAAGATAAAAATGCTTTTATACCAGTAAGAAAGACGGATAACCGGTTATAACTATTTCTATTACTTTTAACAGAGGCTATAACTATTACGTTTAAAATGGGGAACTATTCTGAAACCTGCATACTTAGATCACTCAAAGTTTCGAATGACCAAACTGCTGCTCTGAAGAAATTTTTATACCCTGATAACTTTTATAAATTGAACAGGTTTTAATATATATTTAATTTTTCACAAACATGGGGATAATAAACACAGGGGAGGCTCCAGGGCCAGACATCTGACCGGCTTGTTACCAATAAAAAAATAATAAAAAACAATAGGCAAATCGAAAATATTATTAAGAAGCAATTTTTTTAAAGCATAAATTTAAAAATAAATATCTCAAAAATAGTCTTGCAGATATTCAGTTTTCAAATGTTTATTGCTGCTTAAAATATTAAACGTCTGGCTGATATTTTAGAAATGCTATCATTTCTATGTAATATCTTCGTCTCTATGTAATTTCATGTTCTTGCTCTAACACCTCTGTAATAAAATTCACTCAAAAAAATTAATTCTTAATTTTTATCAAAATAATATATTTTTTTATATTATAAGAAGTATTTCCTCTAATAAACAGCGAGAACTTTCTTAATTTCTTCTTTTTTAACTTTCTTAATTTGTAGGTATGTAAATTAGCTATTTAATTAGTTATGGAAGTCTTATTTTATCTTCTTTGTAATAAAAATGGTAAAAATTTGTATAAAATCCGAAACGAAATAACAAAAATGAGTTTTTTAAAATTTTATAAAGAACGGAATATTAAAAAATCATGGTGATGCTATAATATTAAGTACAGGTTTTTTCAGCAGAAGGGGCGTTACAAAATGAAGTAGTAAGATTGGAATAGATTAAAGGAGTACAGGAAGCTAAAGAGAGGTGAAAGTTCTGTAAAGTACTCCAATGGAACTGTTACCCATAATTTAACAGAACGTAGAGAGAAACAGTGAATAGCTACGTAGTTGTGTGTTTGTATATATATATATATATATATATATATATATATATATATATGTGTGTGTGTGTGTGTGTGTGTGTGTGTGTGTGAGTATTTAAAGTGAGAATGAGGTAGTATGCGAGAAAAAGCTTAAGAGCAAACTAAAATTGTTACGCGTAGCACATTGCAAGGTTCGACTTTACTTAATGTGTGCTTAAAACTTTTGTTTTTTTCATATATTTTCAGAGAAAAATCGCACCCTAAATTTCTTAGAACATTAAATAAAAATTCAATATTCAAATACTTTTTCAACAAGATTATTATGCAAGACTTAAAGCGAAATTAGCATTGTAACATATCGTACACGATGTTTTAAACTTTTTCTTAAGTACATCGAAAATATTTTTACAAATACTTTAAGAAGTGCACTTCTGCGTTTTTATGTTACTTATTTTTATACGTAATCATTTTTTCATGTTAAAACTAAAATGAAAAGTTGTACAAGACGTATTTTGAAATATTCCGCCATTTGCATAGTTTAAAATTTGGTCTTGTGCAACCGTAATTAGGTTATGTCCTAATTCATTATAAAACGTAAATTAAAAAATACAAAACTAAAACGTAAATCGACTGTAAATTTATTGCAACTGTTTTAAATAAAAAAATTTTGGAGTATTTTAAAACAAAATTACTTCTTCTAAATTAATGAAACTTCCTTTCTATATCTATGATAAGGTTAGAAACTATTCCTACCTGATATTGTAACTTCTACACCATAACAATAATAAGACAAACTTAAGTTCATTGGTAGAAAGTGATTAGCCGGGGGCGCGAGAGATAATGCTACGCATTCCAGTCACCTACTACTGTAAAACGGGTACCCAGCGTCGAAAGGAATTTGGAGAAAACAGGTCATTTCTGATTACATGGCGGAAGTAAAATAGACCGCAGACAATCTTAAAAGTACAATTCAGTCAAGAATCTTAATTGAGGTTACATATATGTGGTTGGTCTTGTACTCCGATAATAGATGATACTTAATATATTTTTGACGAGACTTGCCATATCCCCATGGGTTCTATCATCTGAGTGTCTACTCATGTAAACCGAGTATCCCCGGAGACGGAAATAATTAGGGTTAGTGAAGTGCGTTTTGGAGATTAATATAGCATCCAATGATACTCGGTAAACATCAATGGTTTTAATTCCTGGCGTCGACAAGCGAGGCCATTTCATCACTACTCGGGGGAAGAAATTTAAGAAATTGCATTATCAATCTGCGACTGAATGTCAACTCTGGAATGCAACTCACGCACTGATCTTTGGATCCGACGAAGGTCCCAGACTTATTAGACGTTTTTATTGCTACTTCGATATGAAATGAAGTTAGAAATAGCTTTCATTCGATGTCTGATCATTCACCCGTACTTCTTATCATTGCGAAAAGACATTGTAGTAGTAAGAAAGAAAAACCACCTGTTCTACAAATAAAAGGATCAACTGGGTCTCCTATCAGAGTTGGATTGACGAAAAGCCGAATATGCCTATTCGGTTGAAAATTAGTGCTGATATAAATAATGACGCATTACTTGACTGCAATCCTGCAGAAGGTAATTTGCCAGTCGAACACCAGAAGATATACATAAGAGGGCAGAGAGGCACGACCTACCTGAGAGAGGTTTATGGGTCTGATTTGTACCAAAGGTGACTTAGAAGAAGGTGGCAATATTACAGATATTATGAAGATAGAACATCTTTGAACAGGGCTGCTCTTAAGTTTAAAATAGCTGCTGAAGTCCATAAAAAATAAGACATTTAGAAATCTTCTTCAGAATCTCTTCCCTTTGTAAAAGGATGATTACTCACTATGGAAGGCCACGAAGAACTTCACGAATCTCTTCTCACCTTTAAAAACGATGGATGGTTTGTACGTTCGAAGCGACAGTGAGAAGTCTGTCATTTTCGTAAGGCATCTTATGGAGGTTTTTCAGACTTAAACACACAAGAAGTTGGATATGCAAGGGGCTTATGAGGAAAAGATAATTCCTAAGTAGCCCAAATCCTCTTATGCGTCCGATGGTGGCCTGTGGTAAGTATGTGATATGTAAGTGGGTATTTATGACTACGTTTGTTGTTGAGGAATGTTTCTATGATGAAATTGTGAGTGTGTGTGTGTGTGTATGGTGTTGAAGTAAGTTTTGAGAATGTGGTTGTTGTTAAGGGGATGGATGTACCCTGTGATGTATAACGACGAGTGTAGTTTGTGGTTGCTGTTATGTTGCGTTGCGTGTGTGGTGTGCTTTTGCCTTATGTGATATTGTTCGTGTGTGTGACTTTATGCGTGATGTTTGATTATGTGTATTGACGTATTATCCCCTTCTTGATAAAACACACACCAGCTGTACCAGGCAGGGGAAGCCAGGGGTGGAGGTTTAGTCGGTAGTGCGTAGGAATACATACGCACCTAATATCATTTTGCGGAACCTGTTAGCGAGTCCGACATGACTTCGGCGCCCGTAAATGGGGTTAGTCCACCTTTAAAAAAAAAAAGAAATTTTTCGTCAGTATAATTTTTGTGAGAAGGGATTTCAAAGAAAGCTTCCGGCTATGAGTATGCTTCCATTCAAGTCCATCAGTATGTATATAAAACATCTATTTAATGGCATTCTTTGAACTTCAGTCTTTGAAAATATCGCAGAAAGCACTGGCCTCAAAAACGGGTAAGCCGATTCACGATATAGCTTGATTCAGGCCGATAAGCCTTTTATCTATTCTATCGAAAGTTTTTGAAAGATACTTCTTCTGAAGCTATGACGGATTTTGGAGGAAGAGCGTGTTATTCCTGATCATTAGTTCTACTTCACATTGGGTAACTCAAACACAGAATAGTAAACGTTATCAGTGAGTGCTCAGAAGTGATGTAATACTGGGTGTTGTTTTGGATGTCCAACAGGTCTTTGATAACGTCTGGCTTCTATTACTTTGCAAACATCCCCCCGTACGGGTATAAATTAAGGGTGGAAATTGGGTGGAAATTAAGGGTGGGTCTAAAAAAATTGAAAAATCTACAAAACGGCTATGCAGAGTTTTTGGGGTCACAAATGACAAATCCGATTGTTATTTGACAAAAAATGACAAAAAGTTGGTACGGGAGTTTTTGTGGTTTCAAATTTGAAAACATTTCGTCATCACTCGTATATCTGTGTATATATATATATATATATATATATACAGATAATTTTTGGAGGGCAGTATGTTGAGACACAGCTCCTTAATTAATAATTTAATTAAGTAAAAGAAGTAAAAACTTCACTATTTCGTTACTTTGTATAGTAAATTTTCGATTGAAAATTTTTTGTTTTATTCGATTTGATGCTCTATAAATATATTAGAAATTTCAATATATGATATTACTTTTTGAAATCCAAATTAACCTACTAATTAAACTCATGCAATGTATGGTAATAATTTGATTAAAGTATGACTAAAGAGTATAAAGCAAGTTTTTAATATTATTATGTGTAAGAGTACACTAAGAAGGATTTATGAAACTCGGAGATTAAAAGGTTAAAATGGAGAAAAATGAAATTTGACCTTTTTTAATCTCTCAGTAATAAATGAAATATCTCCTTGATTTTTGGTGTGTGTATAATCTTCAAATGAATATATAAAAACCAATTTCTGAATTTTTTTAAATTCCGAGTTTAAAAAACATTAAATTTTACTATTTTAATTATATAAATATTTTCTGAATTTATGGGTAAAAAATTATGATACCAACTAGATTTTTAGTGTGTTTAATCTTCATATGAATATATAAATAAAATTCTAAATTTTTCGAAATTCGACCTTAAAATGGGTGAAGGATGGTGAAGAAATTTTGATCAGTGGTTGCAGATTATCCCCATTTCCGACAATAGTAAAAAAGATATTCAGTAGATTTGGGCTTCTAAATACTCTTCAAATTAATATTTAAAATCAATTCTTGAGTTTTTTAAGGGTTACACCGATGCGGCGACTCAACCAACACATTCACTGCCACTGTTACTGTACGTGTGACGTGATTGGCTGCACCTGCCTTAGGACACCTGCGTAAAAACCATAAAATAAAAAAAAAGTTTGACCGCGGCGGGAAATGCAAATAAACATATAACGCGGGCAAACCCGCCTGTGGTATGCTAATATATATAAAATACATATAATTTTTTTTTCTAATAATTATAGTTTAGACCGGACTCTCTGTAAAACATTTTTATTATGTGATATCTTGTTTCAGTTTACAAATAATAAGACTCGTCTTTTTTTTCTTTTAGTAAAATAAAATTATAAAAATATGATTTAAAAATATAGTTAAATAAAATCATTTTTAAGATATTATTTTGTTTTTAAAACTTTTTTATGATTTATATTATATTCAACGAAACATTTTGTTTTAATTAACGTTCAATCTATGTACAAGATAATATATTTTATTGTAAAACAGCGAAGTTGAAAAAGATAAGTTTTTAAAATTAATTATAAACAATAGTGAGAGGTAACTTTTTCGTAATTAGTAAACTAATTAATGACTTGAGAAACTAAACTTTATGATTAATGATGAACTTTTATATTTTAGGGAGCAAAATATCGTGTAGTTGTAATAAGAAAAATAAATTAATTAAAGTATATCAGAAAAGGTATGTTATTTGATACAGCACAATTAAGCATAGTATTGATTAAACATAGTGAAGACTAAGTATTCACAAAAATAAATGTAAAAAATATTTCATATTATATATATATATATATAATATATTATTACACACTATATATTAGTGTGTAATAATCTAAAACTAGTTATATAATGGTACATGATAATTTCACCACTCATATCTATTGCGGGTAACACTAACCTCCAATGTAATGCTACTAAACTACTACGTTGAACGTACTTCGATGTAAAAACGTCCTCTTCAGAACCATTACACATCAGTAATTGAAACAGAAGTAACAGTAGTAATAGCAATAAGCAGTTTAATCAAAATAATATATTATTAAACTTGGTAATTATACGCATTTTATCTGTTTTTCATAAAGTGCGTTCCTGAAATTTCATCTTATAGAGTATTAAAAATGATTTATTATTTAAATCATTGTTTCGTTAAAGCTAATGAAACCTGAAGTCTCTCTTTAATGATTCAAATTCATCTTAAAGTAACATTTAAGATGGTACAAAATATGAAAATTTGAGAAGCAAGATAATAATTTGGGAAGCGAGATATATGTATAGCTTTATCACAACATGGAAAAAATACTTTCCAATTTTAGGAAGTGAAGTATTTTGGAATACTTCTAGCTAAATGTTTCAGATGGAAGAAACATTAGTAGATTAGAATGTATGTATTTAGTAATATCTCGTTTTTTAATTTTGAATTAAGGGAATAGAGTTTCTCATTCATTTAGGCGAAAAGTAAACATCTTGGAATGAAATGCACCATTTTTCTTGACTAGTTAGCAATAAATTGAAGCTCTGTTTAAATAAACAAATACTATAAAGTTTCTCCGGACGTAAGTGATACACTACTGTAAGACAGCCACCAGTTTAATCTTGAGTTATTTCAACATTTTTAGTCAATATATTTTATAATTTTACTATTAACCTTGTTTATTCATGAATAAAACATTACAACCATATTAGAGAGCCAATAATACAATAACAAATTATCCAAAAAAAAGGAAAAATACATATGATATTTAGAGACAATCAACATTAGTAATTAAAGGTTATTAAGACATTTTCGGATTTTTCTTAAGAGTTTTATTTAAAGCTAGTCACTTATCACCGTCCAATTACAGATAAACATCATATAATTTAAATAATAAAATTCATGAATTTATGATGAATTCATGTTGTTCATAAACAATCATTTTATGATTTATTCGTGAATTTATGGGGCTGCTTTCAACATAAATCAATTATTATTAATATCTGTTGAAAATATATTTTTTCAAATAATCTTGATTAAAATCATCTTACTGTTCAAAAAAATCATTCCTTTCTTACGTCACATCGAATCAACATTAAGATACATTTTAGCTTTATAAATAAAATCTTAATTCAAATGGGGTTTGATTTCTTTTTAAAATAACATAATCAATATTCCTAAATACATTTAGAGATTGCTACATAATTAAGACTTATTTATTTATTGAAAAATCATTATATATTTTAAGCACATGTTTTTATAAATTTTCATAAAAACATAATTTTAAAAACAAACGAATAAACCGTTTAAGTGATAATAAATTGTTATCACTTGTTTAGGGAAGCTAAAAAAAAAAAAAATAAAACAGATCCATTATATTTTGGCACATTAAAGAAATGATTTAACAAATTCTTAGAAAAATATTTATCCATTTGTCTATACCACTGGAGGCGTTTTGCTTGGTAAAATATTCCGGAGGTAAACTAGTCCCCCTTTACGACCTCCGGGTGGGGACTACTAAGGAAGGGGTCACCAGAAAATCAAAAAGTAGCATTCTACGAGTCGGAGCGTGGAATTTTAGAAGTCTAAAAAAGCATGTAGGGGGGGATGTATAAATAGATTATATCAGCAGTGTTTATTTCTTATGGCTGATTACATCTTCACATTTACAAGTACTTATTTCAAACTTCGCCCTTAGGAATGAAAGGTACAGAGAAAAATCTCTATTTCAAATTTTTCTCCTAACCTTCTTGCAGCTTTTCAAAAATATAGTCTGCAATCAAGATAAAACACTTGGCTAAATATCTCTTGAAGAATATCTCTTTAGTAAAGAAGTACACGAGCTTGACATTATCTTAAAAATAGTTTTCTTTAGTTGGATTTATTCGATTTTTCCTTAACAATTATTATTGAAATAAGGGAATTACAAATAATATTTAAAAAAAAAAAAAAATTTTTTTAATTTTTGCTTGCACTGTACCTAAAGCTGAATGATATTGTTTCCATCAAATTGGGTATTTTCTTACGCCAGTGTTACATTTTTTTGCCTATGATTAGTATTTTTTTTTATCTTTATCGTTTTATTCGTAGGTTTTAATTTTATCAGAATGTATTTTAAAATTTGATTTAAAGTAACTAAAATATCAATTAAAATTAATAAAAATTTGCATATATAATTAATTACATTTATTGAAATTAATTCTGGTAAAATATTAATTATTCATTTTATTAAGTCACGTTTTCAAAATTATAAGATAAAATATTTATAAATATGGAAGTACCATACCACTTATCCTCCTTTCAGTATCTATGAAAGGATAAGTTAGTAAGGATTTCATTGAAATAAATGGAATTGAAACTTTGAATGAATGAAGCCAATTTATACAAGGAATGTTATTATTATTATTATCGTTAAAGACAATGACTATACATACTAGAAGCTAATCAAACCTTGACTTTAGAAATTACTATGTTACAAACTACCTTTGATCTACTAATGAAGCAAACATTAATTCCTGCACACACCTATAATGATGGTATACTCGACCCTTTTCACAATTAACAAAGGACACACAAATATTAAATACTTCATGTTTTAATGAATTACTATAAAACTGATACAAAATTAATTTCGATTGATGTATGAAAACAGATTTATATAAAACAGAGCATTATATATTACATAAATTAAATATAAGTATTTATATCACTTGTAAATACATAAAATTAATTATTAAAGGATTAATTTAACTGTAAAAAATGCGATCTTATAAATAGATCATAATTAAATGAAGTAATTTATAATTATGTAATTAACAAAATATCAAAGAAAGGTTTAGAAGTTATTATAGAAATATTATTCTCTTTAACATGTGTTATTACAAATTAAATTACTGTGATGATAGTAAATATATATGAAATTAAATTAATGTTATTAGTGGAAAATGAAAGAAAATATAAATATCGGCAATCCTACCCTACTAAACGGTATTTGTATGAGTGTCTGTGTATGCGTTCCCCTTAGTTTAGGACCGGAATGTACCGATCACTAGCGGAAAATCCCGATTCGTTATTATACGTCTCGTGGGGTCAGGTGTATATTTGTTGTATTATTATATGTCGATATACAGCATGTGCGAAATACATATCGAGGTTTTGGGAAAATTTCTGATTCAAATTTATCGGATTATTTTATTCTGATTCAAAATATCGGATTCAAATTTCTGGACGAAGATCGCAAATATCTCAAAAACGGTCAGTCCTAGCGCTCTGAAAAATCTATTCCCGTTAATACCGTATCCGCTTCCAGTGTACCCATCGGATGATAATATTTTCAAGTGTTCCCGGGGCGTCGTTTGGAAATTGCGAGGGGGTGCGATGGAGTGCCATTGTAATATCTCGGCAGCCGCTCGTTTTTCGATTTTCACGATTCAAACGGCGTATGTATGAGGAGATCGAGCGCTAACTATTTAACAAATCAGGTGCACTCTTGATCGATCGGATCATGGTTATCCGGAAATTAAATCGTTTAGCTTTATGTTTTGATTGCCCTGGAGAAACAAAAACAGCTGGTCCAAAATTTCTTTATTATAGCCCAGGACTTGACGAAAATTTCTGGGCAATTTAAATTTACTACACAAGGCCACATAAAGTATGCATTCTAGAAGAATGTGGCGTACACTCAAGCCGGCAGTTAGTTCGCATGCATACTGGTGCGTTTACTGATGACATCAGATACCCGTTAGTAGCTCTCATCGTAGGTCTCCTATCCGCAATCGCCAGAGGACCACTTCCTCACGACCAATTTTCCTGTATGAGGAGTTCCACGGCAACACAGAACCTTCTATGTGCCGGTGTTTGTTATCTACCATAGCCGGGCAGTCATCTTGCCACTTTGCGTGAAGAGTGAGTTTTACACAGTTAATAATTAAGTCGGATTAGTAACACGGGTAGTGAAGGATGGTTGACTACATGCGTCTTTAGTAGTGGAATCTGCACGTTCATTACCTGGAATCCCCACGTGACTAAGGATCCAGCAGAAAGTTACTTGTGTGTTGGGATGGTTCAACTCGACGACTGCAGTGTAGATTTTGGTGACGATAGGATGCCAGGAATAAAAATTGTCTAAGGCTTGGAGAGCACTAGACGAGTCGCTACAAATAAGGATATGACGGTACTTAGGGTTAATGAGATTCAAAGCCTTGTTTATAGCGTTTCATGTGAGATTTCAATGGAACCCACTCACTGCATGACTTTTTTTCTGTGAAAATAAATTTTCTTATGTTCTGAGATATGAGGATTACAAAAATACTATTCATATATATATATGAAATTTTGTGGCTCAAAATTTTGTGTAACCTCGCTCAAGAACTCAACACCTTGAATGAACAAACTTCGAAAGGACCTAAAAAACACCTACATAATTCCAACAGACATTTTAGAAAGAGACACCTTCAGATACAAAGTAAACAAATGGGAAGTTACATCAGAGCAACCAAAACAAAAACAGTATAGACCAAAGTGGTCAGAAGAGCGTAAACAAGCTTTCTTGGAAAGAATGAAAACTTATTGGAGCAATAAGAAGAACCGAAAGGAAAGTTGAGTTATTTACTAAATGTCTTCCATTTAGTGGGAGAATTCGAAAATAATAATAATAATAATAAAATGTTGTGGCTGGAAAATCTCCAAAACTACTACATCAATTTCATTAAAATTGTTATATTCTGTAGGAGTCTACCTGAAGTTGTTCATGTGAGAGTTTGATCAAGATCGGTTGAGTCGTTCTTCTGTTAGGCTTAATTTAAGGTCGACAGACAACATAACCTCAATTTGAGGTTACGTTGACTTTCTATTTGTGTATTTTTCTTACGTATTTATGCAGAGTCACAGTGATAAGTGAGTTTAAACTTAGATGATTTTCTGTAGGGTCTATTCGTAAGTTTTAATTATTTCATCAAATTACGGTTATAATAATTTAAATTTCTTATAGACAGAAAATATATTTTAATATTAAATAAAAACAAATATTAAAATAAGAAAAATTAATTTTTTTTTAATAATTTAATTTTTATTTAGCGTTTAGCTTTAATTTTCTCATTTAGTATATGTATTGTATATTTCTTGCACAAGAAATTATACAAAATAATTTTACATAAAATACTATAAAAAATAAATTGACGAAAAGTCAATATTTTCATTATCTTTTAATTTTTCAAAATTACATTTTGGCATCTTCTTAATGTTTCCTAATTTCCTATTATTACTTATAAAATTACTACAGCATTCATTATTTCAGGATTTTTTTTTATATTTCTCTAACTTTGGGAAACCAGTTTTATTTTATAAATAACCATCAAAAGATACCAGGAAATCTGAAATTTGAAAACCTATTTAAATTGGGTCAGTAGAAAATAATAAAACTCTATTCCATACATACAACCAGAAAGAAAGAAGAACACAGTAAGTTAATTTAATATTTTATAAAAGTCATGTGATTAGCTAATTTCTTGAAAAAACCAAAGAACCAGTATTACGGAAAAACCATAAACTTCGAATAACCAAAATTGGTATTTGGCATGTTGATAATTAAGTTTTTTAATTTCACAGTGGATTTAAGAAGTATAATATGTTTCTACCAAATTTAACGTAAATGTGAGATAAGAATTTGTATGAAAAAAATTATTTATTCGTACTTCAATAAATGTATGCTGCATCGTATTTTTAAAATTAATAAATTAATACTTATCAAGCTTGTTGAAAATACTTTGTATTAGATACTTATTCTCATTCATGAGTATCAGTTTTCATGACTGTTATCCTTTTTTTAAAATTTTCAACATAGAAAGCAGAATAATGAGTACGGTTCGTTTATTCGTATATGTTTTTAATAAGAAGCAAAAGTCTGATCAAAATTCAAATCAGAAATACCATTCTTCCTTCCTCCTTCGCTCCCCCACTACTCCCACTCTTTTTATCTTTTTTATCTATACGAGTTCTATATATATATATATATATGATGAGAGCAAATTTTTATGGAATAAACGAGCAACGCCAGCGGTTTTTCCATTCACTTGGAAGATTCGCAACATACAGTAAAGCAGGCCCTGGTGATTTGGCAAATACGTGTGTAGAATTCGCGGCCAACGGCGAGCTTGCTCTCACTTGCGCACTGCCTTTACTCATAGTTCACCAATATATATATATATATATATATATATATATATAAAACGAGAAGATTCCAACTTTACAAATAGGTTGTGATTTTTATTCGCTTTTTATGAATTATTTGAATTGAGAAAAAAAGAGAATAATTTTTAACTGATATTTTCTGTAAAGATATAAAGAAATTAGGATTCTATACTCGGTTACACTGTATTTTTTTCATATCCCCATCCATCTGTCTATATTATTTAAAATATGATGTTTTGTTTATATTATAATTTTACGTATATAATTTTTAATTTAGAGCGCAATGTTGCAGCACGTGGTTAATCTAATTCGGTAAAATTTTAATAAATTCCAATGTAAAATTATATTTTCAGTTAAATGATTGAAACGGATCTGAGAATTAAGAATAAAGGAGAAAAATTTTAAAGGCTTCTTATTTTTGTTGAATTTTTTTAAATTTATGCTAATTTATAAGCACATTTACATTTCTCATTAACAGAAGTTGAAGTTAAAACAAAAAATAACAATTCTAACTCTACTGGCAAAGATGTCGATGTATTTTTTTGACATTTTCAAATACATAAAAAATTTAATCCTTCTCCCAGTGATTATTACGACTTAAAAACTAGTTTGTTTCTTATTTATTTACTACATTATTAAAAGAAAATACTGTAATATGTTTTAAAATAAAAATTTAAATTAAATGTAGGGATTCAATTTGATTTCAATGAGTTTTCTTTGCAAACACTTAGTAAAATAATAAATTACAATGTCTGAAATAAGAAGAATGGGGTGAGAAGTTAACAGAACCACTCCTTTTAATACACAAATTACAGATAATTCAACATACTAAATTTTATATTTGTAGGTTAAATTCTTTGTAATATATAAATTCAGATAAGACATATATCCACACCAACGATTATACACAAACATATGGGGCGACAAAATTCGTCTAATATTTCGGTTATGTATTCCTAAAAGCAGTATTCAATTATGTTCTTTTATTGATGTTAATAAAACACCTATTATACATTTACGAATGATGACTAGCCAGATGGCGGGGCCCACAGGCTGTTGGGTCCCAGTTCAGCCCAGGAAACCTCCGGAGCTAACCCAGGTCCCTCTGAGGCCAAAGGGTCTACCGCAGAGCTCGCCATTTTGGTCTGCACATACATACTTGTGATTAATTGTGATTGCAGGTCAAAAAATAGTTATACAAATATTTAAAAACAACATAAAGTTGCAAAAATGCAACAATTAAAACAAATTAAACACATAAAAGATAATTTAAAAAAACAATTTCTCAAACTTGGTTACCGCTGATATATTTAATAAATTATTAAAAAATTAAAATCACCTTACCAGAAAATTTACTGTTAGAATGCAAACAGTCATGATTGTACAAGTATTTTAACCTTTGACGTTATTTCCATTTTTTAACATAATTATAAAATTTTAACTCCTGATGATAATTTTGAAATAAACCGAAGGATCTCGAGACAGACTTAATTTGTTGGTAAGGTGGATTTTCATTTTTTAATAATTTAAAAAACGTAGACAATAAAGGTAATGATAAAATAAAAAAAAAAAAACTAAATACCTTATTAAAAATGACATTTTAAACAAAAATTCATACTGATATTTTATACAAGCACATACAGACAAACTTACAAAAAATGTTTCAGGATAGACATACAACCAAGAAAAAATGAAGAGAAATAATAGTGCTTATCAAATTAAAGTAGAAAAATAATCGGTACAACTCTGCCCCAGATTTCAAAGGAAGATTTCAAAGGAAGGTAGAATGCCTACGAGCGAAAAAACTATGCAATATAAAGTTTAATAATATAAAAATGCGTTAAACCCAATTTTTGCACACAAATACATAAAAAAATTATATTCAGCCCCCCAAGGGGTCCTCTTTTAGCATAGGTTGAGATGGTCTCATATTGAAAAAAATCGCTTTATAAGCAGGATCATTTATTAAATGTCATTTTTCTTTAATTGTTGATTGTTTATTTAAAATTACCATACATACTATTCTCGTATACGAGTATATAAACAGGTTACAGTATACATTGCATTACAGTATATGGAAAACGTAAAATATTAAGTTTTATGTACAGCAACTTGATTTGAGTTTAAACCCCAAAAAAATTATTATTAAATAAATAAATATATGAAAAAATATGTATAAATCACATAAATAATCAATGGAAAAATTTTTTTTATTTTTTACTCTAAATTTGAAATCATATCGTTTGTTTTGTGATTAGTCCAGGTCAGTGAAGTCACTCACTTGATTGTAATGCAGTAAAATTTTATATTAAGAAAGGAAAGTATATATAGATCTGTCAAAAAAAAAGTAAGTTTTTTAAGTTCTATAACTTAAGATGAGATTAAAAATAAATCTAACAAATAAAAAAAAATTATATTTAAATAAATTGTAAATAATCTATGAAAAAAAATAAATAACAGCCTTTATTAAAACAATATTTAAAAACTTAAAATAATTGACAAAAGACAAAAGAGGGATTGTAGAAATAAAAAAACCTTACAATTAAAAATTAAATTCCTGAATCAAAGAAAATCTATATTTTCAATCCTTTTTTACAGTATTTACTTAATATTGTCCAACCACTTCCATTAAGATACCGTTTCAGATCCTCCACTTCCAAAAATTCCTTGTTAAAATACTGTAGCCTCATGTCCAGTAGAATACAACAAAATGCTCCCGAGTCCAAAAACTTTATTTTTGTCAGGCGGATGTTTGTACGTATTTATTTACGTATGTACGTCGGTCTGTATATGATCTATTTGGTCTTATAACTTTGAACCCCGTTGACAGATTTTCCTCAAACTTGGTAGGCAAGCACTATCTTTGGGGAGAAAGAATGTATTAAATTTTTCAAAAACTGGAAAAAGGGATGAGGTAATTTGGCCAAAATAAAATTCCAAATATTTCTTACTAATGGTAAAGTCTTTTATCTCTCTTTTTTTCTTTTTAGTCTCCGGAACCACCGTAAGGTATTACTTCAGAGGATGAATGAGGATGATACGAATGAATGCAAATGAACTATAGTCTTGTACTGTCTAGGTTGTCCATTTCTGAGATGTGCGGTTAATTGAGACCCAACTTTGAGCCTTATAACTCCCGACTTCGGAATCATCTGATTTGCGATGACGAGTTCACCACTAGACAAACCCAGTGGTTGAGGTTATTTATCTAGATCACAAATTACCCAAAAATTTTATTTAATTTACATCCCTTCCTCAAAAATGACTATACATTTTCTTTTTTTTGGCTATATCATGTTTTGAAGAAGGAATTAATGAAAAGTTTTTGCATCTATATTTTCTGCATTAGTAGACCTTTAGGACCTAGTTAGCCACACTTTTCATCCCCATCCTAGAAAATTACAACTATGTTTATTTAGAATTATGGCTACATCATTGTATTTTTTAAATAATCTAAAAGTTATTTTTTTTAAATCTACTAACACCAATAAGGATTTCTTCCACAGAGATTAATTTTAACTGAATGCTTTTCCTTGATCTTTGAAGCCCCCCAAAATTAAAAAAAATCTTTATCACAGTTTAAAATTTTTAATGTTCAAAACATATTTTTTTTAACAATAAAAACACTAAATTAACTTAATACACCTCCCTTGATGGGGAAGCTTCCAAATTAAAAACAAATTGAATATTTACTCAAAAAACGAATTTTATATTTAATAAAAAAAGGGCTTTAATTAAGAAAAATAAGATTTATTACAGCACACGTCTTTTTTTAATATGTCGATGAAGAAATAACTGAAGCTGGCTAATTGAACATTTTTGAATTATTTTATAATAAAGATATAGATAGAGCTTAAAATAATCGAACAACTTGACCATAAAAACCGGGAAAGTACTTTTCTGTTTCCTTATTTGTACGAAGGTCACGTGATAGAAAAGAGAACATAGCTTAAAATCAAGTTAATGAAACTAAACTGTTGATCTACATGTTAAACATATTTCGACGAATAAGAGATTCAGCTATGGGTACAACGAGAAACAGCAATAATGAGATAATTCAAGGATTCCATCATAAAATAATGAGGATTAGTAATAGAGGCGCCATCGTTTGTTAGGTGTAGAGAAATTGATGACTATCAAGGATTACCTTCTATTTACGAAGAGATTCAAAAGAATGGCTCGCGGTACAAACAGAGGTTAGACAAATGTATAAATTATCTAGCAGTAAATCTATTGGAGAATAGCAATGACATCTGGCCACTAGAACGTTTCCATGTGCTGGACCAAGAAGACGTAACCAGAGGAGGGACCTCAAGAAGGAACCTAGCAGTGGAAATATAGGACGACACTGCCAAAGTGTAGAGAAGGTCACTCTGATAATCTACGGAATCAGCTATTTCCATTTACCGATGAATATTTTGTTTTATCTATAGTGTTTTTTTCATATATTGGTATTGATTCGATACTTCTACTTTTAATTTTTTCTGTTTGTGATTTATTTCTAGTGCTATCTTAAGTACTGAAATTTAATTTTTGTTTAACCTCCGAATCCATCGTTAGGCATGCTTCAGAGAATGTGATGAATAATTTGTAGCGCGTGTGAAAATGCCATGCCTCAACGGGATGAACTTTAGTTGGACCACTACACAAGTGCTTTTCCTTTGTATAAGGTGTTGAGCCTTTAAAGGCTTTTATGACGGCTTTCGTCGGGGATCTCTCTTCATGTGATTATCATTAATCAAATTTACTTATGATCCCCTATGAATTACCGATGTAAATTCTAGAACAGATAGGCAAAAAAACGCTTGTTTGTTCAACTTTCTACATCTAATATTTTCAAACAAATTTACATTAATTTTTTTCTTTTTACAACCGGTATTTTCTTCTTCTTGGAAGCAAAATGATTTTACAGAAACTATTAAACTGATATGTTACTCTACTCTAGATATACAGTGTGTGGTAATAAAAGATATTTGCTTATATCTTGAATATCTATCCTTAAAATTTCTGTTCACGTAGCAGTCACATTTATTTTCCAATGTTGAATAATAACGATAAAAAAAAAAGAAAGTATAATACAATCATTTCAAACAACCTAACTTTAACTGTGTTAAACACAATTTAACACAATATATTTTAAATTCTTAAAAATAATAAAATATGTAATGTCATTACTTTATATTATTATTTTGATAGAAAATTAATTTCTAATTTAAATTAAAATTTAAATAATAAACTTTTTCAAAACTGATAGTAAGTAAAACTAATCAAAATACATACGCTAATAAATGCTAAGCTTTTAAAAAAAATGTTACTAAAAAACTGGAATTAAAAATAACAATTTATTTAATAGAATACTTTTTTGACTTTAGCAAAAAAAAGGCTATCTATTTTATCTATGCTAAATTCTTTTGATTTGACATTAAGTTAAAAAACTGCAAAAAGATACTTTTAGATTTATTTTAGTTAGTAAATTCCGTACTATTTTTTTGAAAAAAATTATAATTACCTAATTTATTAATTAATAAAAATATATAAAATCTTTCAATTAATTACGTAACTGATTACTGATAAACTGTTAAATAGAAAGTGATTTTTAATTCTATCCGTATATAAACATGTGACTATTTAAACCTTACTTTCTACTGAATGCACAGATTATGATTTTGATGGTTTTTATTTAATTTTCTATAGGAAATTCTTTAGGTAGTTTCGTAGTTAGTTTCTTTCACATAATATCCAATGGGTGAGGATTTTAAAACTCTTCATATATGATATTAAGATATTTTTGTGTGTCATAATTACTTATTAGATGATCATCATTACCCACCGGGTTGCTGTAGTGGTGAACGGGTCTTCCCATATCAGCTGATTTGGGAGTCGAGAGTTCCAGCGTTCAAGTCCTAGTAAAGTCAGTTATTTTTATACGGTTTTGAATACCAGGTCAGTGGATACCGGTGTTCATTGGTGTTTGGGTTTCAATTTACCACACATCTCAGGAATGGTCGAACTGAGACTGTACAAGACTACACTTCATTTATACTCATACAAATCATACTCTGAAGTAATATCTGAACGGTAATTACCGGAGGCTAAACAGGAAAAAGAAAAAGAAGTAGATAATCAGCATCATTGTTGATTATAAAATTATTTAAATGTAACAACATACCGTTTGATTACGTATTGGTATTTTATCTTATAATTTATAAAGATTTTAGAAATATTAAAATTAGAGAAATTATACAGCTGTACTTTCAAAGAGAAGAATAATTCATAGTTTTACACCAATTCACACGGTTTTTTATTTTTATAAAGATATATATTTACTGGCATTGTCTTTTACTTTTCTTGTAATCTGATAATATTTTATCTGTGTTTTATTTATTTTATTATTATTTTATGATAAAAAATATTCTTGTATTATTCTTTTTTTCATCAAATTCTTTTTTGAAATGAACACTGAATTATTATTTTCCGCAAGGCTCAATTTTGGGATCTGTCCTAAACAGCATCTTTACCGCCAACGTTCCGCCTTATGACATTTGCAATGAGAAAAAGTGACTATGCATGGGTCAACATGTATGGCATTTTAATCCCGCGTACCCAAATGTAAGATACCTGGGTCTTCGTTTCGGGATCGTCGTTTGTCGAGGAAGGTGGTTCGTGTGCGGGAGAAGAGAAAGCAACTTAATATGAAGTTCAAGGAAATATATTGGTTTCTTGGCAGGAGGTATCTTTGTCTAATAAGCTATTTTTATATTCACCAATTTTGAGACCATAGAGACGTATGGCGTCCAACTATGGGACACGGCAAGAAAGGCAATTGTTGAAAATCACGGGTTTTAGAACAAACTAGCGAGGTGTAACCTGAAACACCGTGGTTTGCTAAAAACAGAGAAGCCCATGAATATTTGGGTCTACTATAGGTCAGGAAAAAAATAAAAAGTTTTATTTTGAAATATGAACTTTGGCTAAATAATCACGTTAACAACTTGGCCGTAATTCTTCTTCACAACGGTGAGGATATTAGAAGACTTAAGCAGCTACACTTCTCTTACCTTAGTAACTTTATAATGAAATTAAACCCGGTGAGCGTTGGGCATTAATTAATAATTCATTCCCTTCCTCTCTGTTTATTTTTCGCATTCATTTTTAACTCTTTTTTTTGGTTAATTTTTTAGTTTCTGTTTCATCAATTTATCATTTCTATTTTTCTTGTTATTGGTATTTGTTTTTTATTGTACTTCTGGAAATACAGTTCTTCAAAAATACCTTGTGAACGATTTTACGTAATACGTTCTAACTTCATAAGTTCTATATAGCATTAATATGTAATTTTTGAGAAATCTCAATAGGTATTTTTTTTATGAGAATATATGTGATATAATTTATTTAAGATTCCAACAGAAATATAACAATATTGTAAATAAACATGTGAAAAAAAAAAGGTTGTACTTACGTGAAATCTGACAACAAAATCAAAAAGTTTGTGAAAATATGAACCTGATTGTTAACTGTTTATTGCGATTTTACAAAATCAGTTTATTATTATTACGCGTACCGTATTCATGAAAAGGTTGAATCAACTGTTTTAGAGGTACGATGCCTTGAATGTAAACACTAGGATAATTATATAGAAACAGATGACGTTTTGTGTAATAATTATTCCCTCTTCATAAAACTCTACTATCATTTTTTAACTAATTTACAATTAATAATCGTATATCTGTAAAATGTGGCTAGTTAAGATTGAATTTTTTTTATTTCTACAAATATTTTTCAAAATTTTTATGAGACCAGAATTTTTTGTTCACCACGCACAGGATGTACTCGAGAACGTACAGGATATGCATACCTATTTACATATAAGGTCGAATTGAGTACCGCCATTTCTTTTAAAGTTTTGGTTAAAAAGGTGTGCTAGTCTAAGATAGTGTCATGAATTTTTAAACTAATGTAAAAAGAAAAAAAAATCTATATATATATATATATATATATATATATATAAATTAATTTGATAAAATATGTAAATAAACATTTTTACAAAACTCCAAACACAGTCATATTACTTATTTAATACAGCATTATACAAAACGTGGTTATTATATTCTATATACTGTATTATACGAGTAAATTAAAAGAATTTCATATTTTCACATATATTCAAAAATTAATAATTCAATACGGAATGGCTAGAGTAATTAACATACTTTTCAAAATTGTATAGTATATTATTTAATGGAATGGAAATTAAATAACGTAATAATTAATTACTTACTAATTAAATATATAAAATTAACTGACTACATAATAATTTAATAATAATTAATAATTTATGAAACAGGACACACGTATTATGTTACACATTTACATCAAGGCAGACGTTTGCAGTATTCAGTGAGGTTTTAATACTTTGGATGAAAATTTATTTCTATGTATTTCATTAGTATTATATATAATTCATTGACATGATTAAAAAAATCTGTTTGATTCGTCTACCCAATTAATTAAATTAATTATAATTTATTTATGAATTCTTATAAAAAATTACGTCAAGTTTAATGAACCCTTACAACGCTAGTTCTTTGAGGGTGATAAAGTATTCAAGTTTTTTCTAATTAAATTTCGATTTTTAATTGCACTACAAAATCTTGGCCTTAATCATACAGATGACGTAAATTACAAAAAAAAACTTCCTTTTAGATACACTATCGCTACTAGTTTTTGTTATTTCTTCCGTTCTGCATTTGTAAGTTTTCTGTTTATTGTTGGGAAAACTATACTGCAAAATATATCGTTAAGATTGTTTTTTATTGTTAAATAATTAATTAAGTTATATTGTGTGTGTGCGCACGCGACGTGTAGTTTTTCTTTAATAAAAAATATTATTTTACTTTCTGTTACAGGTAGGAAATGTAAAATTAGAAAATTAAGGAAAAAAAAACTACTTCAACACGTAAGTTTAGCAAAAGCAAAACATAATTATTTCAGTTTTTATTAATGGCATATTGATTATTCCACGAGATGTATAATTGGATAAAATAGATACGCTTTGAATTCTTCAGAACTCTTATTTTTTACAGCAAACATATATATATATATATATACTTATAAAGACAAAGAGAATAAATAAGAAAGAGCGAGGATTAGAAAGAGTGAGATAGAGAGCGCGAGAGGGAGAGAGAGAGAGAGAGAGAGAATAATAAATAAATCACGAAATAACTTCATAATATTGGAATTTAAGTTTTTAATTACTGACGCAACGATTCTCAATAAACATGAAATACGTACATTGCATTTCATTACTGCATCAGTTTTCTATTGTAAGGTTTAGATACAAATCCTTCAACAGATGTATATTTTATGAAATATCGTTGAATTTCTGTAATTCTAATTTATACGTACAAATAAATAATTGTTAAACTTCACGTTATGTTTTTAATAATGTTTTATTTTTATAAAAAAATAATTTAAATGTTTAACAATTACTGAAATAAAATAAAAAAATACGTTCCACAACAGTTTTAAAAGTACAAATTTAAAAAAAAAATTGAAAGCGGTTTGGCTGTTTTCTTTTCTAATTTGTATGAACGGTAATCGAATGTACTCAAACTTTTTAATCCTACTCATTACTTAAACCAACCTCTATTTTCCGTTCTAGTTTATATTTATTGACAAACTTTTTCTGACAAAAATGTTATTTAGACTATAAGAGAATATTTCTTACTCATAAGCTAATATCATAAACTCTAGTTCATTAACTCCTGAACTTCTATTTCATTACTTTTTCCATTCTGTTGATGACAAAAACAATTTTTTCCTTACTTCCTTAAAGTGTATAGTGTTAAAAGTCCTATTATAATTATATGAACTACACTGAGCCCTTACAACTATGATTTCAATAGTTTAATTGTGCGAGTTGTTTTTTGTTTCATTATTATAAAATTTAATTTATAAATTAGGAAAATAAAATGATCTCAACTGTATAAAATTCTTGCATAAACTTCCACGAATTAGTAAAATTCACATGTGTTCATTCTTTATAATGTTTTTTGTTGATTTTACAAAAAAATAAATGAAATAGTTGCAAACAAGAGCGTTCTGTTAAATAACTTTATATATTGGATAAAAATATTAAGTTAAGAAAAATTAGATTTTACGGGTAATGAAACAACTTACTTTTGTATTTTAAATAAGTTTTATAACTTGAATTCACGAACAATATGTTTTTTTTTATTACTTACAAATTATAGAGTAAATAAAATTCACTAGGAAAAGATTTATCAAAAATTTCAATTGCCTATAACAATTGGAATTTTATGGTGATATTAGAAGGTTTGTGTAACATTCGACCGCGTTAACCTGGCACTTAGCCATATTGATATCATCTAGACCACCGGTTGTCAAATTTACAAATCGTCATCGTTTTCATGACTTTTTGTAGAAATATATAAAAGTTTGTAAAATTGTCCTCTCTTGAAATGAAAATTCTCCTTACAAAGTAGCTCACAAATAATATTTTGGATATGTTATTTAATTTCTACATAAGAAAAAATAAACAACTATAGAAAAATTGCTGACATTGGCGGGAAAACAATTTTTCTACACACCATCATAACATAAAACAGATATACTTTTGTTAGTTCTTCGTACACCCGTTCTTAAATAACATAAAAATTTACTTGATAAGGATATACTTTTGTTTTCTTTTCTAAAGTCACATAAATGTCGTTACACACACCTATGTGTAGATTATTGTGTTTTGAATAACGAAGAAATGTTTATCAATATTTTCTTTGCTGTTGATCCTAAGCATTAATTCAACATTAAAAATTGAATACTTATTTCCTTATATTAACTAGGGTAAAATGGTCTCACTGATTTAAACCCGGTAAAATAACATTATTTTATATTTGAAAGTGTATTTTCGAAATTACTTCTCGTCTATATTAGTCGTATTTCTGAGAGAGTTTGTAGAATGTGTTATAATATGTAAAGATTAAATTTTTTTACATGTATATGAACAATTTTTTTACAAAACTGGTTGTAATGAACAAAAAAATAATTTAAAACGCTTATAGGAAAACCAGTAAAATATTATTGCAGTGAATGTAAAAAAAAACAATGTTTACTGCACACTTTCGTCTCGGGAAGAAAATAAAGTTTAGAAAGAAGAAAAGTTTTACAATGGAGAGATTAAAAACAAATTTCATACAAAAAACAAAGATGGGAGTTTCAAAATTCAACATACCACACAACACTTGATAAATCGGTCGTCTCAAACTTTGTATACTTGGTATTACACGAAGTAAGTCTCGTAGGATATATGACAATGTTTTTTTTTTTTTTTTTTGTTATATTCATGATTTTCCAACCAGATATTACAACTTTATTGTTCATTTGGAACAGTAAAATAATGATTGAAAGAGTTTTATTTCCAGATTCAACAATTTTTAACAATTTGTAAATCATTAAATCCAAATATTTTAAATGCGTGGTAGTGTTACTTGATTCGGTTGCAATCTTTAACCCAGGATCAAATTTCTTTAAATGTCATATAATCTATCTATAAGACAGAGATATTCTCTATATATCGATTTTAAAAATGTAAATTTTTAATATCGTTTATATATTTTATATTTTAACAAAAGATAAAGCGAACGAAAAAGATAAAGCGAATTAAAAATTTGCTGATAATTTATTTGTACATGTTATACCACCGGCCAATTTTTTATCATGTTTTGTAATTCTATTTTAAAATGAAAAAAAAAATTGTAAGGTTTTAAATTCAAAATCAGCTTCTGCATTAATGAAAAGGTTTCTTAAAATATATTTCAACAAATAACCAACAACAAACAAGTATTAATTCATAAATTTAAACACGATAAGAAATAATGGTAGTGCAGGCTTTGAAAAATATTTGCAGACAAATATAAAATTATAATGAACGATACTTAACTGAAAATTGGAAACGAAATTTGAAAATTTTAATTTTAATAGGTCTTAAGATTTATAGTTCATAATTTAAAAAAAATAAGACGTAAACATTTAATTTAAACAACGAATGAAATATTTAAAAATAGGGTATTTTTTGTATTATTATAACAGTAATAATTATACGAGTTGCATTTTGTGCCGTTTTGGGCTTTAGAATAATTTGGAAGTTCATACATCCTCTTTTATATGAAAACGTAGTTCAATGACCTAAAGAAATCCTAGAATTGAAATTGGTATCATGGGAACTCTTATCCCCTTTTTCTCGATTTCGCTTTATTATTTTCAGAGAGGTCTTTCATATTTTTAGAAAAAAAAACTTTCTTTTTTATTATACAAAGCTGCAGTGACATGAAATTTTAATTAAAAATATTTCTTCCCCCTTATTTATTTTTATAAATTTCTATAAGCGTTAACAATCAATATTGTATTTTTTTTATCTAAGATCAGAGAACTTATTTATTACGGATGTAATGGTATCTCCATGAAAAGAAAACTAAAATCTTTAGTTATAACATAAGTTTAAAAATTAACCTTTCTAATCTGAAGTTTTATATTTTAACGTATGTTTTGGTTTTCGAACATTTTTACAATGATTAAAAAGCTGTTGATTAAAGAAATTATAAAAAAAAAAAATATTAAATTATTTTAATTTATCTAATTATTTATTTCATCTATGTTTAAACAAATTTTTGAATTTTATAACGAATACGTTCTTAAGAGTACCTATAAGAATGCCCCTTCTAGAAACAGCAAATCCATTTGAATAGATAGAATTTTCCAACAACACTTTCAGCTATGAAAATAAAATATTTTGCAATAAGCTATAAAATAATGTAAAAAAAAAATAATAATAATAATAAAAAGTTAAATATAAACACAATTAACACCATTTAATTAATTTTAAATGTTGATTTGTGCTAAATTAAAAATCAATTATAAACTAATTTGATGCTGACATCAAAAAATCGAAATTTAAGGAAATAAATGGAAAAAAGGTTTTTTATATTTGAATGCTATTTTTAATTGCGTTAAAACCTTATTTTCTAGTTTGATTTGTTTTTAAAGAGGGAGCAAGCTTGTAAATCCTTATAAATGAAAAAATCCATCCGGCCAAACAACGCATCAAGGAAAATATAACTTCATAAAAATCAGAAAAGAAATGCAGAGAAATAACTCAAAAATAATAAAATAGAAGTTAACGTAATAATAAAGTAAAATGAATGTTTTTCTGTGAAAAAGTGAATGAACTTTTTGCAACTTTTCTATTCTTTTTTTTTTTAAATGACTACTAATCAATAAAACATAATGAATATCAGAATTATATCAAGTAATATGCCTTGTAGTATATAAGCCTGATAGAAAAGCAATAAAAGGACTTTCAATAATGTTACACAGGTGTACTACCACTACAGGTATTTCTTCACACAAAAAAAGTATTGAAATCAATGTATTTGATCACGAATAAGGTTTGAACATGCATTAAAATACTGTATGGGTTTATGTCAAAGTTTTCTCTTTTTCTTAAAGTCGGTTAAAATCATTTTCAAGTGATTTATAATTATCAATATCTTATTTACAAATAGAAACAATTTTTTAAAACTTTAATAAAATAATTGACTTGAATAAAAACATAAATGAAAGTTCATTAATGCTCAAAAAAACTGAATTGTGGACTGATACAGGCCAATTGCTTATCCACCATGAAACACCAATTGAGTTAACTTTGTATTAGATTTAAGTGTAAACACCAGTTACAATTTCAGTTCTATTCTACTAGAAAATCTCATTGAGCTAAGATGAAGAAAGTATTAACAATTGTAGTACCTCTCCAATAAAAAAAGCATGGTGCGTTGGTTTGTTCGCTGTTTGTGTGCTCACATTTTTACTTTGAATGAGCGCTAACATCTAGCGGAAAAAAAAACTATCAACTGTACAATAAATTGCATTGTGCACTGTAAGCAGTAGACTGTTTACATTAACATACATTATTATTTTTTTACATTTTGTTAAAAAAAACAAACTGTTGTAGACATACGTTTTTTGAGATTTCATAAAAATAAATAAGTATAGAAGCACCACGGTTCTTGATACGAACGATTATATGTCGTAGGCGAATTGAAAAATCAGGCTAATTCCAATGCGCCCGGCTAATTGGAAATTATAAATATAATCCAACAAAACTTAACCTACGCTTGCTAGTTTGGTTAGCGAGTGAAGCGAGCGTAGGTTAAGGTCGGTAGTATTATATTAATAATTATAAGCAACAATGCAAATATATTATATTTAATTTTACATTTAGCCGGACGTATTGCCGTAAACCTGATTTTTCAATTCGTCTACGATGTACTGTTGTATATACTCGTAAGTATATAATACATATATAAATGTATTAATATATACTATACATATATATATAATACTATATTAATATATATATAATTAATATATAAATGTATTAATTCTTTTACTTCATTGTATTTCTGTCACCATGGACACAGAAATGCAATTAAATAAAATTACGAATCTTTTTTTCCGTAATGAATATCTGTAAAATACGTAATATTCAACAAAAAAAACATGAGGATATGAACGCGTCGAGGGTCCAGGCTAGACGGTCGGACGAGAAAAGCGAACCCTATTATAGCCGTGCTATAATAGTCTTGCTACACTGCAACTGTTTGCAGGATAAACAATCGCTGTATTGAGGAGTAAGCTTAAAAACAAAAATTAGTAATTGTTCAAAATTTTTTATGAAATTCTAAATTTCTATTGTTTGAAAAAACATCTTAATCGATTCATGGTTAAAAAAAAATAAAAAAAGTGTATGTGTATATATATATATATATATAAAAATACGATGTGTTACCACAAAGTTAATTATTAATCAGTTTTTAACTTTCTAATTGAACTCTTTGTTGAATTAAATTAGGAGCTTTTATACTTATCTGAAAGATATGGTTTTGGCGTCTTACAAAGAAATAATTTATCTACTTTCTTACATCCACTAAAAACGAAGCATAGTACTTAATAAAATTCTTTTTATTTTTTGTTTTAATAAAGAATTGTACTGAAGAATAATTTCTTCGGCATGAAAAGTGTTTGTTCATTTTGAACTTAACTAATTCCTTCACTTTATTTCACTTTATTATTGGGCTTACCAAAATTAAAGAAAAACCTACAAAAATCTGGCTACACTTAATCGGTTCTAAGCTCAACCCGGAAATTACATTTGAACCTTTTTAACCCTTACTTTTAAACTCTCTTCTTATATTTCCTTCCACCCGTCCTTACGTTATGTAATTACAAACACAAATATAAAAGAGTACTGCCAACAAAACTTTCGATTCAATTCACAATTTACCACTGACGTCATTGTATTTTTATTCATTATTAAATAAACCAGACGCTTCCGTTTTTTTTTATTTTTTAAACAATTTATACAGACTTGATTTCAAATAATACACTTTCTCACTGAATTCGTTCTCATATTTTTAATTAAAACTTTGCTAAATAAAAAAAAAACTGTGACCAATGACAGCAATAAATTCATGTACATAAATACACAAGGAACTTCCATTCGCATTAATTTTTATTTAGATACATTATATTAATATTACATTATCCTTAAACCTTAAAAAAAATTAAAACAATATATACCGTGATGTTATGATTACGTTACGACCTTTCCTTTCATTTTCCTGTTTAACCTCTGGAAATTACCGATCAGATATTACTTCAGAGGATGAATGAGGATGATATATAAATGAAGTGCACAAGTCTTGTAGAGTCTCAGTTCGACCATTCCTGAGTTGTGTGGTTAATTGAAACCCAACCAACAAAGAACACCGTTATCCATGATCTAGTATTCAAATCCGTGTAAAAATAACTGACTTTACTAGGGCTTGAACGCTGGAAGTCTCGACTTCTAAATCAGCTGATTTAGGAAGACGCGTTCGCCACTAGACCAAGCCGGTGGGTTACGTTACGACCTGGAATCTATTTAAAAATACGTAGAACGAACAGAAATTAACAAACATAATATTCAGTACATATTGGATCTGATTAAATCCACTTGAACGAAATGAGGCTTATAAATTTTGGTTACAAAAAAAAAATTAAATAAGGAATTGTGCTAAACGGATATCAAAATATTTTAGGATACAATATTACGTTTTAAAAAGCTTTTAAAGAAAAATTATTTAAAATTTAAACTTATATGGCCATTTCTCTTGTTAAGTAATAATCATCAGTAAGGAAAAGTTATCGTACTAGACAGTTTCAGCAGTAGGGTAAGTTTAATTTAGAAACATCTAAACCATTTAAAATACTATTGCGAATGCCCCCACCACGACTTATTCCGCCACTTCTTATAAGTTGTGTAGATAAAATATATCTCATAAAGATAAAAACTGCATGAATTTTAACCTATCAAAATGGATATCTCCGTTCAGAGGGGATAATAGTTTAATGTTCTTAAGATTGAAAACTAATTTCTCATTAAACAAATTTAAAGTTAAATTTTTTGTTTCTGGTAACTGACCCGCTATCGACGTTTAGCAATGACGTTTTTGCGGCATTGATAAAGTAAGTTGATTTACGAATCGTTTATTTCATAATTTTTTTAAAAATCACAAACATACAATACACACATATGGACGTATTTGTATCTGCCAGGCTAATTATTGGTATCAAATTCTGAAACCGATGATATATCACGATTCATATGGAATAATAAAAAAAGAATAATTGTGAACACACGTGTCTATTCAATACAAATACCTAGTTCTCGTGTCGTTTATAATGTATATTTTTATGTGCTTTTTATTTTGTTTTCTATTAATTGGTGTGTGCTTGTACCTAGTAGTTTATTTTTAAAATGCGCACATAATTTTGTTTTATTTCCATTTCATAAGCTATACAATAAATTTAATATTTATACTAATGAAACTTCGCATTATGATAAATCTTTTTATTTTTTAAAATTTATATTCTTTTTATAAATGCATACAAACTTAATTATCAAATATTTTGGATAATTCTAACGATATAATGCTGTTATTAGTAGTATAATAATATTATTTTATAGGTGAACTGGTAATAATAGGTACTGAACATAAGCAGGATGTTGTTTCATTTTTGTCATAAATACGGCAGTGGATTTAAAATTTGAACACTAGAAAAAACAAAAAAGAAAAGTTAAACAGAATACAAGTATCAGGGATTACATAAACATCTTAAACATAAATATTTTTTTCTTTTCTTGACGAACAAAACAAACGATTGAGAATTTGAATAATGAAATTTCAGAAGTAGTTAAAACAAAATAAATTTTATATATTTGTTTTGATGTTCTAAGAAAAAAGACAGACTAATTTTTTACGGGATCGCTGAGGATAAGAACGATTATTCATTGCAAGGGCAGTTAATTACATTACTGATTTGGTGTATTGAATTCAATAAGCAATTCAATCTGCTAACCAACTATTCAAATAAGAGAATCGGCAAAAATATTACATTTGCGTGATCACAAAACAAGTATTACATTATAAGGGCAAATAACGTGATTCTACATTATTTTACGCTAATTTTCTAATTTTTCTGATAACCTAAAATTGTGGATATTAATTTCTAATTTTTACATATTTCTAGCAAAAAAATATTTCTCCTAAAATCACAATCATTATTTTCATAAATTTTCCAGGTATGTTATGTAGCGTAGACATAATCAGTTACTACAATTAAAAATAATAATAAAAAAAAGTTAAAAACATCCTTTTAAACATTTTTGTTTTCAACAAAAATGTCAAAAGCATGGGTCTATTTTTCACCCAAAGAAATTTACTAGATATTGTGTACTGAAGCTATTATCTCCTTTTACATCAAAATCTTTGTCATATTTAAATAATTTATGTAGCTATTAAATATAAAAGCGTGCCCCATGCTTTTCATTGTGGTCTTGCGACCATAGACAACTTTAAACATATTTTTTGTTGAAAACAAAAATGTTTAAAAGCATATTTAAAAAATTTTTTTTCATATATTTGACACCTATTTTGTAAACTAATTTCATGCTGCTCTGGTATTTTGTTCGCCGTGCGTTTTAAATAGCGCTGGCGTTCACATTCCAATCGAGTCTCTCGCTCTTCAGTTGATTCTGCTGGACGAATTTGGGAATAACGCTGACATGTAAGCGACAATCGAATCTCTCGCTCTTCAGGTGATTCGTTAATTTTTCCCTTTAAATAGGCTGGCGTTCACTTTCAAATTGAGCCTTTCGCTCTTCAATTAACTCTGCTGCACGAATTTTAGCTTTACGCTTTAAATAGTGCTAGCGTTTACTTTTAAATCGAATCTCGCACTCGAAAGAATTTAAAAATTGGGAAAGAATTAAAAATGTTTTCTTTTTATTATCCTCAAAACAAATATAATTACACATAAATCGTTCGAATTAAGAAATATAAAACGTTTGAGCGAATGAATGGTTCGTGCATACCTACGTATGCTCATGTGTACTATACCGTGGAACAAAATTGAGATGAAGAAAAGCGTGAAAAAAAGCTATTTTTCAGCTAAAAAAAAAAAAATGTGTTGTGGGCTTTTAGTTTTCTTACAGTCCTCAAGAGTATATATATATTCATAAAATGATAAAACAGTCAGAAATATTTGTCTATGAAGACATGATTGTGGATTTATATTATATTATTTGTACACTCATGGAAATATAAATGCTGAAGGCTTTATATATTTTGTGAGAAAGAATTTGCCTTTATTATTATTAAAACTTTTATACTCTTATTACTTAAGTTCGAAAATATGAATTCTAGTTTATAATTGGATTTATTTTAACATTAAATATTTTTTAAAGTAAGGATAGCAAAGCTGAAATCCGAACTCAAATGTCACGCAATTATATTGATTTCATTTGCAATGAAAATCTAGGAGTTTGTGTTATATCTTAATTACTCCATTATGTTTATAAGTCAAATTCATATTATATCTTAGTTAATAAAATATCATTGAAAAGGAGCTTAGAGGCTAGAAACCGTAATGAAATTTAAGTTTACAATACGGAAAGTAAATGAATACAGATTAATGTGAAACAATAAGAACTTTGATATAACAATATAAATTCGAAACGGATGAGAAAATTGGAATCAGTGAAGTGTACCACGATAAAAATAGCTAGAAATTTATCGGTTTTAGAAAATAAATTTAAAGAAAAACTTTATCAAAACTCTGCATAGAATTTTAATCGTCTTATATAAATACCAAGAAATAATTTATTTCATAAAGACCAACAAATACTTTGTTAATTACTGTAAATCAGAAAAAAACTCTTTTATAATACCGAATTAAATATATAAGTTTTTTAATCTAATATTTTTTTAGTTTTTTTTTTGTTAATGTATCATAATATAACAAAAAGATCGTATTATCTGCAATGTATCTTATTATCCAGTCATATTATCTTCAATTTATTATACTCCTCGTCATGCAATCACTGATGACTAGTTTTCGGAATTCACCAGCATTCTGGTTCCTCGTTTTATTGTGGGGTGCTGGGACGCAAAGCACATACTCTATGGATCCCGTCTCATAACAAGGAAGAGCCTTGAAGTATTGACTACCTGCGGCTGAATGTAATTTCTGGACTGCAGCCTACATACTGGTTTACAGATGTAACGAAGGTGCCTGAATTATTAGATTTTTATATCGTCTCGGTAGACGATATAAAAATTCTCATTTTTAAACCAATATTGGGAATTACTATGATTCCTCATTCAATCATTCGCCGTTTCTGTTGACAGACAGAACGATGGTTATAAAGAAGAAGGAATCCTGCATAATAACTACAATCTGGGAATCATATCAAAGCTGGATGGAAGACAGACTGCCTGAACAGTAACATTGAAATTCCCAAATGAAATCGTTGATGCGCCCCGGTGACTGACCTTGATTATGTAGGAGGCAGCTTGGCGTCCCGAGAGAAGGCATGAGAATCAGGAAGGCACAGACTAACCAAGAGAAGTAAATCTACTAAATCGAGGCCAGTATGGCTTCACGAAAGGGGTTGGCACCGAGGATTGCATCTGAAATGCTCTTGCCGAGGTGGAAAGCGCAGACTGTAAATATGTTTCGGCAATTTTTATAGACATAAAGGTAGCATTTCCTTCCTTGTATTGGAGTTCTGTTCTCAATGAGTTGGAAGACCGCAATGTTCCCGTAGCCCTGCAGGCCGTAGTACGTGACTATCTGTCTAACCGTACGGGCTCTGTTTAAAGATGCGCACCTAGCTGTGAAAAATCCGTCACCAGGGGAAGCCCGCAGGGTTCCGTTCTCGGTCACCGGCTGTGGAACTCGAATTTGACGGGTTTCTGGGATTGGCATTCCTAGAAGGGGTCACGGCCCAGGTTTTCGCCGATGACTGTCTGCTTTCAGTTCGTGGTAATTCACGACCGCAGATGAAAAATCGAGCGCAAGCGGCGGCCTAGTCAACCACGGAGGGCTGGATGGACATTCAAAATTTAAATATTTCTGTGGCCAAGACGAAGTTTATGCTTCTCAAGGGTGCAGACAGTCGAAACCCCCACATTAAACATAAAGGCTGTGTAATCAGCCGATTGAGAGTTCATAAGTACCTAGGTGTTTTATTTGATGAGAAGTTGATGTTTGGCAACCATATTAGGCAAGTAGCGGCGGATACAGTCTCAGTGATGCACAAACATAGGAGGATTGCTAGGAAGGACTATGGGTTGTCTGGTCGCCAAATACCAAGGTGTACCGAGGTGTCTTCTTACGCGGCGCCCGTTTGGGCGCGTAAGTTGGATATGAATAGAGCACTTATTCAAAATTTAAGGAGTGCCCAGAGCAGAGACTTAATTGTATGAACTGGTGTCTTTAAAACAACCTCCTACGAGGCTAACACCGTATTGGGATAGCATCTCCCAATCGACATAGTGATGAACATTGTAATCGATAGTCATGTGGAAATTGCGAAGAGGCCGGAAGGACGAGGTATTTGGGATGCGGTTTCGAGCCGGGCTAGTACCGGAACGGAACGGTGATCACAATGCACCGGAACCGAGCCGGGCCAGTACCGGAACGGAACGGTGATCACAATGCATCGGATCTAAATTCCGTTCAGTTGCTCATTTCCCGTCGAGGCTCTGCAGCCACTTCCTGCGGAAGAGCCTGCAGAGCCTCGCGATGGAAGCATGACATCTTGAATAGGACATCAAGACTAAAGGAAGATCACTGTACAAGTCTATACGGGATCTGGGGGGATAGTGTGCCTCGAGTTCGTATTAAGGGCAACGGATGCCCAGGTGCTCACCAACCATGTTAATTTGAACCAAAATCCGTTTCGGTTCCGCCTCGCAGCTGAGGAGCTGTGCGTTTTCGGGGAGGTCCAGTCAAATTAAACTGATGTTTCACTACCCTGCTCTTGTGACAGGGGGGGGGGGCAGAGACCGGGCCACACTTTACTTTAAAGAGGAAAATTGGCCACTCACAAGCGGCGAGTCAATGTGGCGAGAGCCCCCCCCCCACCCTCTTGACGGACTGTATGAGAGTTTGTTGATGTGGTTGATATGTTCAACCGACATCCGTATTTTTTTTCAGGGAAAGACTCCTACCACATTGCCGTCGGAAGATAACCTTGAGATATATGGCTTACCACCAGCCAATTAAGGCTCCAAACGCTTTAATATGGTGGACAGGCTCTTGCTGGCATTCAGCGAGCTAGGCGTGGCAGCGAATTGCTGTCTAAACGAAGTAAATTTTAATTTATGGATGTCATATATATATTTAGTAGTGCGCCTACCCATTTTAGTAATTTTATGACAAGTGAGAGGTTGGGATGCGTAACCCGTTGTTGTATGGCACCGCGCTTAGTTTGCTCACGCTGTTAGGTAAGTTCTAGGAGCTATTTAGGGCACTGGTAGCTAAATGTTTCGTGGCTCAGTAGCCGTTAGTGGCACAAACATTCAGTTTTATGCTTTAGGGCGACCGAATGGGGTGGTGGCAGGAGAAATGCCAAGCAAACCAATACCCAAGAGAAGTAATGATTCTCTCTGTCATTGAAAGAAGATTTCGGAGGAGGCCTGAAGATAGAATTTACACCCCTCATTTAGACAAAGTACGTTACCTAGGGACTTCATTTGGACCACCGCCTAACCAGATAAAATCACGCGAAAGAGAAGAGAAAGCAAATAAATATCAAGCTCTGGAGGTTGAAAGAAGAAAGTGGAAAGTGGTTCTTGTTGTCGTTATATAACAAACTCGTTGTTATATGTCATTTTAAAGCCAATTTGGCCCTACGGGATACAAAATTAGGGTACGGCAAGCAATAGCAATATCGATATCATTAAAAGTTTCCAGAAAAAAGTGATGAAGGACATATCGGAGGAACCATGGTTTGCGAAGAATAAGGAGATCCATGATTACCCTAGGGATGCCATCTATTGGAGAAGAGATTCATCGGTTAAACTCTAAGTGTTTACTTAAACGTAATACGCATGAAAACCATCTGGCTGTTAACCTACTGGATAATAAGGAGGATATGAGACGATTGAAAAGGTTGCATGTATTAGATCTTGAGATGTTATGCGGTGAATTTATTCTTTCTTTGTTTTATTAACAATTTAACTGTTGTGTTGACCATCTATCCTTTTTGCTCTGCTTCGTTAATTGTTGATTTAAGTGTATTTTGTTTCGGACTTCGTGTGGATTGTTAGTTACATTGTACTACTGTTGTTGTAACTGTATTATTCTTTGTTCAAACTTTTATTGTACTGCCTCGGAAGATATCATTGGTTACCTCTCTTTCACGTCATATTGCATTGTACCATTTACTTGTAGTTAAAATATAAAGATAAATAAATAGAAATATTCTCTACCTGTAATAAAGTTTATTTAATAAAAAATACTTTTTTAATTCAGATTATATAAATTTTGAAACATTTTTATTGTTTACATATCTATTCCGATCTAAACTACATATAGCAGAAGTCAACATTTTTTGGTGTAGTGTTAGATAAATAAATTTTATAAGTTTTTTCTTTCAATTTCATAATTCAGTGCAAAGATTTTGAAGTTTTTTAATAGTTAAGTTTAAAAAGAAAAATTATGATGGTTGATACAAAACCTCAAAAAAAAGTTGCTGATGTAAGTTGTTTGTATTAAAATCGTAACACAGTTTATTTTTAAAGGGATTTTGTAACGGAATACAGTAAGTGTTATATATTAGGTCTACATTTTAAACAAAGAAAATTACGTAGACCCACAGATGGTAAGGAACAGTACATCTGTCAACTGTTACTCGTACCGCAAATATATGTGTACCAGTGTGTTTGTATCAGTAGTCTATTGTTCTGTCTCTAAACGAGCCTTTGCTTGGAGTGGGTGTTACAAAACTGATGTTATCGAGTTTAATTTACAAGTTTATAAGTAGAGAGAGAATGTGTTACAGTAGTCATTAATGACCGACACAATGATACTACCAGATGCGCTGATACAATTTGGAAAAATTGATAAGGGACGTTTGGTAGAATGGGCGTTCAGTCAGTCAAATAATATTAGGGTGGTCTGTTCAATAGAATAGTCATATGGGAATTGAGTGTTATAGGCAGGATTGCACAGTTTTGAAAATTCATGAACTGTCTAATCAGTGAGTCAGTTGACGAACGGAATCAGATGTAAATGTAATTGTTTAACCATTACTGAAATATTGTATCAATAACTAAGTGAACCACAAGCAATGTTTTCAATTTTGATAAATAGAGTATATTCCCAGCTGTGTTTTTTTTTTTTTTTTTACTTTTATAACATACAATTTAGGTTCATAAAAAAAAGATATAAAAAGATAGTTCAGTTTTTCAATTTCCAAACAATGTAACGGGGTGTATTTGTTAATTTTCATTAGTAAAATTCCAATCTTCTATACGTATGCATTTACATACCGCGCATGCACACACACACATACACACACACACACTCTCCTCTCTCTCTCTCTCTCCCAATAAATAAATATATATATATATATATATATATATATATATATATATAGAGAGAGAGAGAGAGAGAGAGAGAGAGAGTGAGAGAGAAAGAGAAAGAGAAAGAGGGAAAATTAATTTAGTGTGTGTATATTTATTTTTCTCATTAAAAATAGTAGCATTCATTTACTTAAATGAATATTAAAAAAAAAAATCATATTTACTCTATTAATACTTGGTGTATATGTTACCGTGAAATTTGAGAATGTCAGTATTCTCCGACTATGTCAACACATACCAAACACATCGGAGTAAGACCGAAATATTAGTTTATATACATTTATACCGAAGATTTTCTCCGGTATATATCGACACACGCAGATACACTCTAGTGCAGGTTGAAAGGATCACTAGAAAATAAAAAAATTCACACAGTACCAATCTATAAGGTAAATAGATTACGAAAAACCCTTGTAAAAAAATGAAGTTTAAATTTAAGCATTAATTCCTTTCGGTATTACTCAATGTAGGTTCCTTCGTGAGTAAGGAGAAAAATGGTCAATTCTTAAAGGAGGACTAATCTTCTTTTTTCTTTTAAATTAATAAGATGAAGTACATAGTGGACTAAATCTTCAATTGCAAACCGAGCAAATTAAGGCTGAAATTTTATAACCAAGCTTACCCCATATAATGTTTATGAAGTAGTTACCTTAGAGTAAGCCTATAACACTTGAAAGAGAATAGGAGATTCAAAAAACGAATTGTCAAAATATATAAAAGGAAATTAAATAAATCAGTAAATATTTAATATCACTACTATATAAAGAAACAATTTCTTTTTTGTTTATTTCCGCTGACTGCAAAAACTAATGAACCAATTATTAAGAAATTTTAACTGTAGCTTTCTTACGACCTCTGTATATTTACCACTGTTCACTTGACTAATCTTACTGCTACATCAATATTAATTTAAAAAAAATTATAAATTAACAACCCCAGAGCTTAAATTGGAATCTTTAATATCGTTGTCTACATCGATATTTATTGTATACATCGATTGTTGTCTATGTCTGTATGCCTTCAGCAAGTTATAATGTGGTTTAATAAAATTTAATGTAATTTTCTACAAAAAAAAAATTAGTTTGTATTATCGTAATAAAGGTAAAAAAATTATTTTGATAATAATATTAAGAGAATGACGACTACTTACAATTTAACAAAATTTCGACATCGATGTCAATTTTTTCAGAAAGTTATTACGTGTTTTACTAAATTTATTGTCATTGTCTAACCCGGCGACGATCTCTCTCCCTTTTTCTGTTTATCCTTCCGAACCACCGTAAGATATTACTTCAGAAGATGAATGAGAATGTAGATAAAGTGTAGTCTTGTACAATCTCCGGTCAATCTTTCCTGAGATGTGTGATTAATTGAAACCCAACCACCAAAGAACACCGATATCCACGATTTAGTTTTATACTCCCATTTTATTAAAAAATGACGATTTAATTTTTTAGATGAATGTAATACTAATATTAAAATATTAAATAATTAAATTAAAATAATAACTGAATAATTAATTTAATCAACTCAATAGACTGGTGACTATTGCAGTTTAATTTTACTTTCCTAGAACTATGATGCAAGAAAGTATTATTAGTAATCAGGCAAAAAATGGGGACTGGTTTTTTCATTTCTTGATGCCTCATGACCCAGGTACCCGAAAAACAAAAATAAAGGTGGTAATGTTCGTAGTTACGTACGTACCTATGTTCGAATGTACAATTTTCTAAACATTTTTCAAACATAATTCCATCTTACATTAAGCTTAGTACATGCATGCCTACTTATCTTACCATTTTTAATCAATTTTGCTTCAAAATTCTTCCTTCCTCAAACATCGAAAAAGTTATCTTTTTATTTATTGCATGTTTTTTAACGGAATTTATTTAAATGTCTTCCTGGGCATAGTAGTAATGCAAGTAACCCCTTCAAAAAGTACTTTTGGAGCAACATTGTTGAGGGGAAGCCGTTTAACGTTTAAAAATATAGTTTTTTGCATTTTTCAAAATTTTTTGGTTTATACGAACTTTTAATATTATTAAAGTTTAAATAACTAATTTCTAGCAATAAAATTTCCGACTTAATTCCCCCTATCCCTAAAAAATAAATCTTACGTAACTTTTTATTGTTTGCACATTTTTTAATGGATTTTTTTTAGTATCTTCCATTTAACATAGTAAACGTAGAAAACTGAAAACATTTTCTTAGAAGGAAATTTTGGTGGCAGGGTAGCAGAGAAGAATTAAAATATATCCCCATTTTAATTAAAAAATGACCATTTAATTTTTTTAAATTAAAATATTAAAATTATAATAATTAATATTATTATTAATAGGTATCTCTTTTCACGTATAATTAATCAATTTTCCACTTTATAGAAATAAATAACCAATGCTAGCACAGTATTACAAATTTGTTGTCATCTTTTTTTAAATACAACATTCATATAAGAAAGACTTATTGGCAGAAATAGTTTGAAGCAACAAATGAACATTTCATATCCGTGAAGAAACAATTCGTAATATACATGTGTATAACTCATCAGTAAATGACAATTATCATTGTACTTTTTGAACAAAGAAACTAATACCCTTTATTTGAAGAAAGTATATCTGGTTTTCAAAAATTAAATACTAAAATAGGATTATAAATTTATGACATGACAAATTTATCATAAACCCACCCACTTTTTACAAAAATTGATTAAATAAGCTATTCAAAATATTAATACAAGACGAAAGAGGAAGTAAAATAGGACATTCTCTCTGTTTAAGCATTAATTTTCATCCAATAAACAAGTTACCTGAATGAGTAGAAAGGATACTAGGAAATTTTTGCAATATGAATTTTCATTTTATCATTTTTCAAAATAATTTCCACCTCACATTACACAATTTTCCATCCTTCAAAACCAATCTTCAAAGAAATCCTGCCATGTTACACCGGAGATCTGGGCACATTCATCGCTCCAAGCCCTTAGGAGGTTGTCAATATCCCTAAAATGCCGCCCTTTCAGTCCGTTCTTCACCTGGGGGTACATCATGAAATCAAATGGAGCGAGGTCAGGACTATAGGTGGAAAGCTCAAACAGTTTTATTCCAGTGCTGGCCAAATACTCGGAGAAAATTTTTGAGTGGTGCACTGGAGCGTTATGGTTTAAAATAAACCATGTGCCCACCGTTGAGTTTGGGCGAAGCTTCTTGAGAACTTCGATAACTCAAGACAAGCATTCCTCAGTATACCACTTCCCTGTACACCCAAGTTTTGTTACCGGACACAGTACTATTCACATAGGGAGATTACTCGTTTTCAGTATTTCACGGCACCATTAACCTGCACTTCACAACATTTCGTGCCACCTGTTCTTCGGTCAATTATGGCCACCGAAAAGGTACAAAGCTTTCTAACTTGAAAGTGATCCCGCAGAGAAGTACGAACTGCCGGTCCATTATTACCCAAGGAAATCTCTATTGGGTGGTAGATTGCACGTCTGATGTCTTTAGCGATTTTTGTAGTACAGCAATGTTTCCCTCAGTCACAGACGAAGACGGTCAACCTGACCTTGGAACGTCCTCAAGCCAAAAATTCCCTCCTTCAAATTTTCGGTATCATTAAAATGTTGTTCAATGAGGACAACTATTTTAAACCTCCGGAATCATTTCTTCTAAATACTGATCAACAATTTATCCAGGCACAAAATTTCCTGGCATTCAGTTTTCGACCACAACGACATCACTAAGTCTTCTCATTAACACAGCTAAAAAGCAAATGACACTGAAAGTGACTAGAGCGGCTAAGGTGTATGTTAGGACCTTTCTAAACAGGCGATAATTTGTAACTACCTATGATGATCCGTTCCGTCGTATTGCAGAACTTTTCTAGTCTAGCGGTTTTAAGTGGATATTAATAGAATTAATATATGAAGATATTAAATTCATAAGCTTTTTTTAAAGAATACTCGAGTTATTGAAATGTATATTATTTTCAACATACAACTTGTTTTTTGATATAAAAAACTGGTAAGTTACGACGACATTAGATTTCAATAATAAAAATCCTTTACACATTTTATTATAGATAACGCCGTATATAGGTAATAAATAAAATACTGCATTATATTTGTATATTTCAGTAATCATTAAAAAGTCATTATCACGGAAACTAGGAAAATTTTGATACTAGAGTTTATGTTAAGGAACTTTAACAGTTAGGAATATTTTACTAATTATAAAACCGATGTTATTAAATACAGTTATTAACAAGCATTTGCATACTTTTGTAATATATAATTCCAGAGTTCTCTTATTACAATGGTAATGAGAAACTAATATACACCTACTGTCTGAAGGCTTAATAATTATAACAGATGTATAATAATATTACAAATATTAAAATAATAATATTAATGAAATAATAAAAATACATAATACTATTAAATAATAATAAAAAATTGTTTATTATTAAACTATTTTGTATAAACTAAGTGCTTATTAAACTGATTTTGTGTAAAATTGTTTAAAATTATATAAGATTATGACATTGTTTTATTAATTATTTTTTTTTACATTATTTTACTTGATTATATAAATTTAATCACTGTAGAAAATTTTTAGTCAAATAAAAGTTGGAATTCATAACTTTACATAAACATAAATCTAAAATTATATTATTCAAGAATATAGCTTTGCTTTGTACTGTTAAAACGTTTGACAAAAGCAATTTCCATAAATTAAATATTTAAAACACTTGGCCTATTTTTATTTCTACTTCGTTTGTGATTTTTACTCAATCGTTTTATGATATTGTTTAATATTATCGTATGTTTATTATTTTATACGCAATAATCGAATCTATTTATAATTAAAATATTTTAATGTTGTTGATGAAAATTAAAATTGCTGAAAATAATTTTTTAATCAGTTTACATTTGAGATTGTCTCCTGATTGGACTGCTACCAATAGCCAACCAATTATGTCTAATTTTATAATCCTTTAGGACAGTGATTCCCAAACTGTGCGCCACGGCGCCCCGGGGAGCCGCGGCCTCTTCACAGGGTTGTCGCGAAATATTGTAAAAGCTTCATAATTAATTGAACCAAGAAATTTATAATTTTAATATTATTTTTAAAATAATGAAGATAAACGAGTTTTCTTTATTTTTATCACTTACTTACTAGTAGTCATACTTTTACTTACGGTAGAGCACCATGGAAAAATTTTTATTGAAAAAGAGTGCCGTGACTGGGAAAAGTTTGAGAACTACTGCTTTAGGAGATTTAAAAGATTGTTCATAAACAAAAGAAAAATATTTTTTATAAAAATGTACTTTAATAATTGAATATCGATATCGTAACTATTTGACAGGTTCATTTGTGTTTCCTTCAGATATCTCAAATAAACAATGTGTTTAAACTCATGAAGAAAACAGTTACTGATTGATTGGTTAGACCTCGATTACATTTCAATTAGACTCCCCATTTTTTTTTAATAGCAGTGTAAAAGTGTAATAGGACAAATTTATGAACTAGTTCTTTTACCATTTAGAAGCATACGCTAATCATTAATGATTGATTGTTAGATTAACTCACGTAAAATTCTGTACTACATAATTACGTATTTCCACCATATTTTGAGCGGTCTGTTAAGTTGGGGTTGATGATTTAAAAAAAAAATAGGGATATGATAGTCAGTAAAAACTAAATTTATTCTTGTAAGCATAGTGAATTTATATTCCAATTTCCCTCTAAAAGTTTTAAATAAGTTAATTAAAATAAATTTTTTAGCAATTTCAGTTTTCGTGATAGATGCTATACTTAAATATTTGATTATTTTAAGCTAGCTATTGGCCGTTGAATAGATGATGATTCAATTATCAGCTGTACTACAAAATTGAAATTAAAATTACGGAAATATTGCCTATCGGAAATCATATTTTCAATTATCTTTATTTAATAATATATTTTCTACCACTAAACATTGTTTAAGAATTTATTATTACAATTTAAAAAAAATGGCAATTACACATATTTACATCGAATATTGTCTTTTAAAGAAAAAGGATGCGTAAAATTTTATAAAGAAAATAACTTTCACGTATTTCTAGTTTTGCTTGTTAAGAGTTTACAAATTGATCTCAGCATCCTGTTATACAGTAAGACATTTAGTCCTACGTACAGTAATATAGTTTAATATAAAATTTAAAATTCTATTTCCTGAATTTTTTTTTTACTGGTTGTCTATCAATCACTGATAACAAACTTGTATTTTGAAATAAGGTTATATAGATCAAGCTTTCTCTGTTTGTCATTACTTTATAAATCCCGTGTATTGTATCTAATTTGAATTTTTCTCTTCATTTACTACATTTGATCTTTGTAGTGACAAGTAAGCTACAGATCACTAATGTATAAATATATCATAGTGATTCAAATAAAAACTAATATAGCTAGATCAATGAAACCCAATAAACATCTTATTTAGCGTTAATCATACCATTAATATAATTAAAAAAAAACAGTTTGTACAGAGAGAAAATTATTATAGTAAAGGGATTGAATACAAATGTACGTTAAATACTAAACCCATCGTTACGTTACTTTTTAAGTACATTTCTTTTACAAACTTTTTACTTTGGTTTTATTCGTATCTACTTTCAAATATTTCTCTTAAATTTTCCAGTGTTTTAATTAAAGTTTATTTTAGGTTTCTCCTAATAGTATTTTCATGTATGCGGTTTATTAAATGTTGTATAATTTATAATGATTTGAAAACTAATCTATATCAGACGTAATCTATCCGTAGACGAATGAATAGAAGAATGAAAATCGAAACAAGCATTAAAATTGATTAATGTTTTGTTAATCCGTTGAGATTATTTTTATCTAAATTTAATTTTAATATTTTTTTTTTACATCTTTCAAAAATACTTAAAACAAAAAATCCAAGTATTTTACAAGTTTACAAAGAAGCTTGTAGTAGGAATATGGCAATGGAAGTTTATAGCATGTGAAAAATACCATGCCTGACCAGAATTCGAACCCTGGACCTTCGGATAAGAGGCTACGACGCTACCATTCCGCCATGGAGATCAAAAAATAAGATATCGGAATTTTATAACATATTTTTAAAGCCTTTTATGAATTACATTCATTTTACACCAAGTTAATGGGTTTAAAAACAAATCTGGATGTTTCGATTTAAAAAAAATGATTAGAACCGTTTCTTATACATCATCCTTTTCATATTGTCGAATAATATGTCGCCATCGTTCAATACCTCGGTTAGGTTTAATTATTCTAAATATTTTATTATTCGCTGGTTGATTCAAATAAATAAAAGTCTTTATTTCGTTCATAATATAAATTATTTTTTTTATAATATTTGAATTTGTAATTCATATATATAACATTATTTTATTAATTAATTATACATTCGTAATAAACACATGATGAGTCTTTGAAGGATGGAACAAGACTGACTAAAAACAAAGAATTAGACAAGTTTATTTAATAAGAATAACAAAAAAGTGAGAATTTATAAATAATAAAAAAAGAGTGAAAATATAATGAGTAAGATAAAAGTCAAAATTTTTAATTTTACAAATAAAAAAAGAAGAAATGAAACCTGAGTCTTAACACATATATCGAGTATCATTATAACAATTGATAAAGATTTTTTGTTATTTATTTAAAAAAAAGGTCCAGAAATTTTGGAAATAAAATAAAACAATACATATATTTTCCTTGTACTATTTAAACATAAACTGCTAACAACTGAATAAATATTCGTTAACAATGGTATTCTGACTATCAACAACTTAAAAAAAAAGTTTTCTAATTTCAGAACAAATTTTTACAGTAATGAACCTTATGACTATGAACTTCATAATTTTTTACACGAAAGTGATTTTGATATTAAATATAATATCTTTTCACTTTTTCCACTAAAAATATATTATAAATAAAAACGAACTGTAAATAAGGTATTTTGAGAAATAGCTATGTTTTCTAGAAATATTTCTCATATCAGAATTTTTCAAAAAATGTTTTTAGAAATTTACAAGTACTTTATTTCAATTTTTTGTTAAAAGCGTAAAAGAATTTAAATTTTTTTTCCGAATTTGAAGTTTGGTAGCAAGTTTTTCTTTCCAGTTTTCTTTAATTAGATTTCTGGCTTATATTTCAGTCAAATAACAGACATTAACAAGACAAAAATTACATTTACGGCAAAGATTATTTTATTTAAATACTTACGCAGATACGAAAATCTGGTATTGTGGTTTCCAGAAATTACATATATTTTATCACATCGATTAGAATAAAGGATAATTAAATATTGTTGGGTTTAAATATGCTTAAAACAATTTCTTCTTTTGAATGACTTTTAATAAGTAATTTTTAATATAATTTACAAATTAATATAATATAAACTTCGATTATTGTATATAAAAATATATAAATTTACGGAATACATAATTAAATTTAGGATTATAAATAAAAAGAAGTCATTCCGTAAATTTCAAACAAATTTATTTTATCCATTCAATAAAATAGTATTTTGAATATGGAAAATACATCACAAAGTTCGTTAGAACTTCGCCGTTAAGAGCCCGGAAAACTGAGCGGCACGACGAATTCAACGAACTATGATTACAGTTATAAATATGACCTAACCTAAAAGTGAAATGAAAATATGAAGAAAATTAAAAAATAAGTATGAAAATATTATATTTGAGTTCAATTAGATTTGTAATAAAAAATACTTTCAAAAACTAACTCGAATTTTCTACAACATTTTTTTCCATTTGATGAACCGCGGGACTCAAATATGTCACTTTTTCTTTTTGTAAAGGTGACTACGAATCGCGCCGCTAGGTAGCAGTACTTGATAGTACTAGGTAGCGGACAAAAAACTTGATAATGTACTTGAAATAATAAAATTTAAAAGAAAATGCACGACAACTTCTTTTAATAGTAAATGTTCTTATGTAAATGAAACTGCTGAAGATGAAACTATTTTTCTAATTCCCATCACTTCATTAAAAAACAAATAAAATATTAATTTACAAGAGATTACAGCTGTTAATAAAACACAAAAAACACGAACAGTAGGAAAGTGTTGTAAATATGGCAACGAAGGTTTGTTACATTAAACAGAAATAAATTCGATTGGTAAAATTGTTATTCTACAATTAGAACCAATTGAACTAATTGATGGGGAAATTAAATAATGTTGTTTAATAATTTTTTTTTTGTCTTCAGTCATTTGACTGGTTTGATGCAGCTCTCCAAGATTCCCTATCTAGTGCTAGTCGTTTCATTTCAGTATACCCTCTACATCCTACATCCCTAACAATTTGTTTTACATATTCCAAACGTGGCCTGCCTACACAATTTTTCCCTTCTACCTGTCCTTCCAAAATTAAAGCGACTATTCCAGGATGCCTTAGTATGTGGCCTATAAGTCTGTCTCTTCTTTTAACTATATTTTTCCAAATGCTTCTTTCTTCATCTATTTGCCGCAATACCTCTTCATTTGTCACTTTATCCACCCATCTGATTTTTAACATTCTCCTATAGCACCACATTTCAAAAGCTTCTAACCTTTTCTTCTCAGATACTCCGATTGTCCAAGTTTCACTTCCATATAAAGCGACACTCCAAACATACACTTTCAAAAATCTTTTCCTGACATTTAAATTAATTTTTGATGTAAACAACTTATATTTCTTACTGAAGGCTCGTTTAGCTTGTGCTATTCGGCATTTTATATCGCTCCTGCTTCGTCCATCTTTAGTAATTCTACTTCCCAAATAACAAAATTCTTCTACCTCCATAATCTTTTCTCCTCCTATTTTCACATTCAGCGGTCCATCTTTGTTATTTCTACTACATTTCATTACTTTTGTTTTGTTCTTGTTTATTTTCATGCGATAGTTCTTGCGTAGGACTTCATCTATGCCGTTCATTGTTTCTTCTAAATCCTTTTTATTCTCGGCTAGAATTACTATATCATCAGCAAATCGTAGCATCTTTATCTTTTCACCTTGTACTGTTACTCCGAATCTAAATTGTTCTTTAACATCATTAACTGCTAGTTCCATGTAAAGATTAAAAAGTAACGGAGATAGAGAACATCCTTGTCGGACTCCCTTTCTTATTATGGCTTCTTTCTTATGTTCTTCAATTGCTACTGTTGCTGTTTGGTTCCTGTACATGTTAGCAATTGTTCTTCTATCTCTGTATTTGAACCCTAATTTTTTTAAAATGCTGAACATTTTATTCCAGTCTACGTTATCGAATGCCTTTTCTAGGTCTATAAACGCCAAGTATGTTGGTTTGTTTTTCTTTAATCTTCCTTCTACTATTAATCTGAGGCCTAAAATTGCTTCCCTTGTCCCTATACTTTTCCTGAAACCAAATTGGTCTTCTCCTAACACTTCCTCCACTCTCCTCTCAATTCTTCTGTATAGAATTCTAGTTAAGATTTTTGATGCATGACTAGTTAAACTAATTGTTCTGTATTCTTCACATTTATCTGCCCCTGATTTCTTTGGTATCATTACTATAACACTTTTTTTGAAGTCTGACGGAAATTCCCCTTTTTCATAAATATTACACACCAGTTTGTATAATCTATCAATCGCCTCCTCCCCTGCACTGCGCAGTAATTCTACAGGTATTCCGTCTATTCCAGGAGCCTTTCTGCCATTTAAATCTTTTAATGCTCTCTTAAATTCAGATCTCAGTATTGTTTCTCCCATTTCATCCTCCTCAACTTCCTCTTCTTCCTCTATAATTATAATAAATATTAATAATAATAATATAAAAACTGTGTCCACTGATACGATAAAAATCGAGTATTACACTTACAAAGTAATAAGTCCAATATTACCTCACAGATATTCGATTCGTGAAGGTCATTATACTTTTTTTGTCTTCAGTCATTTGACTGGTTTGATGCAGCTCTCCAAGATTCCCTATCTAGTGCTAGTCGTTCCATTTCAGTATACCCTCTACATCCTACATCCCTAACAATTTGTTTTACATATTCCAAACGAGGCCTGCCTACACAATTTTTTCCTTCTACCTGTCCTTCCAACATTAAAGCGACTATTCCAGGATGGCTTAGTATGTGGCCTATAAGTCTGTCTCTTCTTTTAACTATATTTTTCCAAATGCTTCTTTCTTCATCTATTTGCCATTATACTAGTCATATTAAAAGAGAAAAAATACGGTATGAAGTGAATGATATGATTATCAACAAAAAAAAATTATCAAGAAATTCAAAAAAATATATATTTCTTTGTCTTGTAGAAAGGAAATAAATTTCAATAAGAAATCCATAAGATAACCAGTAATTAATAAAAAAAAAAAATTAAACAATAATCCAACAAATCGCAGTGATATCCAAAAAAAATACATTGAAATTGTAAGAGTGTTAATTGATGTTAGTGGTGAGTGTTATTGGTAAAAGTCTCGCAGATATTCTTCCGCTCAAAAAACAGAAGTTTCTGTAATATAAATGAAACTGATTTAATGAAATTAAACTGATATAAAAAAAAGGTAAGACATTTCTATTTCAAAATTTGTTAATAATTTAGAATTTTGTTTAAAAAAATATACGTTAAATATATATAATAGAAAATAGATATAAAAAATAATAATAATAGATAATAAACAATGTTAAAGCTTTCCATAAGCAAACAATAGGAAAATTTGTTGAAAAACTCTCTCCGGCCCGATTTCCTATATGTAATACATATATTTACAAAAATAATACTCGACAATTCTTATGATTATTCGTTGTTTAATAAATTAAATCGTGCTGGAAAGAGTTTTGCAATAAATTTTTCTATTTTTTGCATATTACATGGAACGCATAAAAATTGTTTATTATCTACTATTGTTCATTGCATATATTTAACATGTATTTTTTTTAAACAAAATTCTAAATTATTAACAAATTTTGAAATAGAAATGTCTTACCTTTTTTTTATATCAGTTTAATTTCATTAAATCAGTTTCATTTATATTACAGATATATATTCATTTATAAATAACAGATTTTGATGTTAGAAATGTGGTGTCTTACCTTTGTTGATATAAGTATCATTTTGTTAAAAACAGTTTTATTTTTATTACAGAAACTTTTGTTTTTTGAGCAGAAGATATATCTGCGAGACTCTTATCGTACTCTTTACAATTTTATTGTAATTTTTTTAATTTATTTTACTAACATGAATTGCTGCACGACTAGTAAAAGAACAACAAATTATCATAGGACAAATTTTAGCAGCTTAAGATAATTTTAACAACAGATATAAATAGAAAAATAAAAGATATTTTGGCAAACTAATTTACAAAATTGAAAAACATAAAAATAATACACATATATAATTAAACGGTAACCTAAGTAAACTTGAAAATTTACTTATAGTATGGTAAATACAATAATGGTAATATTAGTTTGTATTTAATTGAATACCACAGAATAATATTGATGTAAGCACAATAACTTAATAATAATAGATTACATAGTTTGATCTATCAAGCAGAAAATTTCATATCAGATAAGCAATTTCAATGGAGATTCATGTAAACCCTCAACAGAACCCCTACTCGCAAAATCTACTTGAACACGTTACTCAACATACAAGTAATATTAATATTATTCACATACAATACGAATGCAATGTTCTTCTTATATAGCGTACAAAGTTCGTCCCATAAGTAATGAATACGCAATCGAATTTTATTCACATGGTTTTTTTTACTTTATATAAATTTCAAAACAGCGTGATTAATTAGTTAACTGGGGGAAATATATAATTTATTATTAAAAAATGGGATGAATATTCATTAATGGAAAGAATGAATAGTAAGTAAAATATTGTAAATTAGAAATTTGAGTATATAAAACTGTATATCATTTTAATTGTTTTGATAAAACAAAAACATTGGTTAAAAATCATTTGTTACGATAATCATAATAGAAATAAAGATTTAGGAAGGTATCTCTTCAAGTTTTTAATAACTGTATTTTTTTTATGAATTAAATTAAATATTTATGAAATATTTATATTTATGAAATTAAATACAATAAATAGTTAGGTGAAAGTCAATTTTTTAACAGAAGTTACCATGTTAAACTTTAATTATGATTTTATTTTTAATAGAGTGAAATTTTAAAAATCCATTCAAATATTCTCTTGAATTTAAATTAAATATTTCATAAATATAACATTTTATTAAGCACTTATAAAATCTAGTAATTTCAATAATATACGTCTATATTTTTCAGAATATGTATACATGTATGTACGAATGTTTGTGTGTTATGTGTGTGTGTATGCGTGTTTGTGAGATATCAAGTCCAAAAAGTCTGTGGGTTTTCTATGTGCAAGTATTACTATTATTAGCTTACGTTAACCTATTTACTTTCGTTTTATTTTAATTGTAATATCGTACAATTTGCTTAATGAACAGACCAAAAACAATTTTGCATTTTATTCCAAATGAAAAGTTTTTAATTAGTTAAAAAACATTGTTCAATTATAATTTTATCTTACTAAACAGAACTCAGATTTGTTCATAGTTATAACTAGCTCAAAAAATTATAATATTTTACAAGTAAGAGACGTTATGATGAAAGATAATTTTTACCCCATAAAAATTTTTTTATTAATATAATTAATTATTTTATAAGAACCTAGTTCTTCAGTTATCTGTTTTGTTTTTTATTATTTGTCTTCTTCCACTGATTTTTTCACTGAACACAATTCTTGATACGAGTATACAAGAGTTACACGATATTTTGATGTTATATATTACAAGAAACCTAAATTATTTTCATATCTGTGTAATAGATTTTGTACATATACGAAACCTTTTAAAATTATATCCTTAGTTTAATACATAAACGTGTAAGTAAAAGAAATATTTCCTAAAATCTTAATAACAATGCTTTTTTTATTTTCACTTTTAATATTTAATTTAAAATCCATCCAAGAGAAGACAGTAATACAAAATAAAAGATCTCTATTATAGGAGAAATGGAGTTTCCTAATTTTTTTCAAAATTAGTATGAATAATAATAACATTAATATTCGTACGAATAATATACATCAAGATTTCTTTATACAATCTTTGTGTAGTTACTTCTTCAACACTACCTAAGAAAAAAAAAAAAAAACATTGGACGAAACTGAATAATAGTTCTGAAAATATCTTCCTGAAACCAAGCGTTTGGAATCTCAGTGATATTAATTTTTTATTGTACGAATATTTCAAGATTTATTTCTTAAATTATCACAGTTCAAATGTGGTAGCTTATTTGGCAAAAATTTCATTCGCACGGGCTTGATCTTGATTCCTTGTCATCTCTGCCCAGTTATCAATTTCCTTGAGATGGCTTTTTACATAAATTATTCAACGTTGTTGTGGTCCACACTCACATTACTTCCTCATACCCTTAACACGATTCCCTCATACACATGAAACAATCATCTAAGTCTGTTTCCTTTTTATATTTTAATGATTAATAGTTCATTCTGCAGTTGATATACTTCATATTAATTTCATCCTCGCAATCTTTTGAACATAATATGTTTTATTGGTTCAAAGATACTGTGCAACAAGTTATTTTCATAATATGTTCTACCTGTTTTGCGGTACACTGACATTCAGAATATATATACATATATATGTAAATATATATATTATGTTTTATGTTCATTGATAAAAAGACTATTATTTTCTAATACATTATTTAACGGTTCAAAAGCAGTTTTAATTCTATCTTCGGTTACTCCTAATATGGTCAGTTCGTTTGCAAAACCTAATATGTTTATTGATTTTGCTTATTATTCTGATTATTTTCTCTAAAAAACATTGAAGTGCATAATACCTAACCTACCTCCCGGCTTAAAACCGGTCAAGAAAAATAGTAGATGATTTGATTCATTATTTATTATATTCTTGTCATTCACAATGCAAATTCTTACAAGATTCCTTATTTTTTCTGATATTTCAAGTTTTCAATATATTTATAAACTGCTTCGTTATGTAGAGTATTAAGCTTTTTGAAAGAAGTATAAAGGCTATCTTCAGCAAATGGTTTTAATCTGTTTGGAACTCTGTCGGTCAATATATTTTTGTACTCATTGACAGCTATTAGAATCCTCTATAAGTAAGTAAAACATCTGTAATACTCGTATTTTAAAAATTAATTATTTTTCATAATAATCCCATCGAACTTTATTAGCGACTACTTCATTAATTCAGTAGCTTCAAGGTGTTAATGTTCTCCATTGTTTTTTCAAGAATATATAGCTCATATGTAAAGTTTGTTTCATAAGTTTGTATAAGTACTGTTTCATCAAAATTGATGTTTAAAAAATTGATATTGTCATTCATATTTTTTTAATGTAAGCATTTAAAAAAAAATTAACTGGGAGATAATTAAAGCATTACTTCCATTTCACACGCTCAAGCTCAAGATAGTTGTCATAAATATCTTTATTAAAAAAAATAACTATTAATTTCAACTATTTTGAAACTTTTTTTTTCAAAAACAATAATTTTTTAAACTCATTAGCAGCTATTAGAATCCTGTATAAGTAAAACATCTGTAATAGTCATATTTTTGCATAATAATTCATCGAACTTTATTCTAAAGACTAAACTCAACAAATTTTACGCTTTAATTTTTAATTATATTTTTTTAGTAATAACTTTGAATAATTAATTCTCTTCTTACGTTTAAGCGTAAGGTAAATAAATAAATAAATAATCATAATCTAAATAATATTAGATAACAGTTTGAGAATTCTAGGTTCTCAATATACACCTACAGAGTTAAAATACCACAATAAAAATTATACACTTGATTTCATACATTTTTTTATTTATGCTATCAAATATAATTGGATTGTATTAAAAACTTTTATCATCAATTGAAATGAAAAAAAATATATAGTAATGTTGTTAACGTTTCAACTATTTTAATATAAATATTCCAGTAATATTAACAAATGAGGTAATTTTAATTTTATTTTACAAAAACATAACATATTAAATAATAAAAAGTGAACAGTTACATAAACGTTTATAACTTCATCGTCTCATTAAAAGTAAAAACCATGAAATTACGAGGGTTAGAATATTTAAAACAAGAATATTAAAAATTCAAATTCATTAAGGGTAAAAAAAAGCTTGATAAGAATTTTTTCAAGTTTATTTTTATATGATTATTAAATCAGGAAGTTTTAATCATATTAGTTGTAATTAAACTTTACATAAATTAACTTAAAAACTTTACGAATAATGCGGTAAAATCTACGTTTCCCATTACACTAGTTATCTTTTTATATTTTTTTCCTTCTCTATTTGTCTTTTTTTCCCTTTTTATCTCTTTACAACCCGGGTTTAAGCAACCATATTTGTTATTCAAATGCCTTGGGATAAAGGTTAGTACAGCTTTGTTTATAAAAGACGAGAGAATTTTTAATAGTACATTGCGGAGTACGTTATCTTCTTTGTAAATTATTATTCAGATTGTATTTTTTTTTCATGCAGATGTAGATTTAAGAGTGGATTTTTCTCTAAAATCTACGATGAAGGGTGGGTTTAGAAAGGTGAGAGAATATTCTTACTGAATTAGAAATTCCAACAACGACAAATAAGCAGTAAGCCTTCCTTAAAAGACTCAGAGGTGTGCATGCGAGATTAGGTACAGCCGCTGGTGGCATTACAATGATTAAATTTAGTTAATTATAAAAAAAAACAAAAAAACACACGGGCTATACTAATCACAGTATAAAAGAGGTAAAGAGAATATCATGAAAATCTAATATAAGACTAATAAACACTGCAGAAGGTAGGGAATAAAGAATAAATTTTATGTTGATAAAAAGAAAACATTGAGTGTGAATGTTTACTTAAAAAATCATTACTTTTATTTGTATTTCTTTGTAAATAACTTTCTTAAATTACGCTAAAGAAATTATTTTATTTTACAGCCGTTATAATAATTCAGTTAAATATAAAATACCGGCCTCCGTAGCGCGAGTGGTAGCGTCTTAGCCTTTCATCCGGAGGTCCCGTGTTCGAATCCCGGTCAGGCATGACAATTTCACACGCTACTAAAATTATCATTCATTTCATCCACCTAACGATGGTACCGGAGGTTTAAAAAAATGTAAAATACTGATTTTTACTTTTAACTTAAACCTTTTTTTTTTTTTAATGCTTTTATTTATAGTCGCATCAACAATTATAGTCATTAGCGACTACAGTAACACTATCATGTAGTATTATATAAAACAACAAAAATCATAAAGAACAAAAATAAACAATACAGAAATAGGAACAATAAATAACAAACATAGACAAGTGACAACAATAAATACAAAATAAAATACATAAATCAGACAAAAATCACTAAATAGTATTCTTCATTTCAGTGTAGGAGAGGAATCGCAACAGACGTTTTATATCTTCGTTCTGGTTTAATAGAAATTTCATTTCCGAACCCAGGTCTAAGTTATGTCGGATGGTTCCAAAGAGTGGGCAATCAACGAGAAAGTGGTACACGGACCATTTGACCTTGCAAGCCTCACAGATCTTCTGAGGAGAGCCAAGCAGGTGAGCGTGGGTAAGCCTGGTGTGTCCAATCCTTAGACGAGTTAAGATGACTTGGTCTCTTCTTTTGCTCGGGGATGGAGGTTTCTCGAGCACATTCTCCCGGATGCTGTTTAATGACGTAGGAGGACTCAGCAGCCAGAATCTGTTCTATTGAGCCCGCAATTTTACACGGACTGATCTCATGAAGTCTTTCACACATCTCGATTGTACTAATAAATAAATATTACTTTAGATATCTTACGAAGATAGTACCGTCGTGAAATAATTAATTTACTTTTAGATTACCACACCTATATTTCCGAATGTAGAGAAATTTTATTTTATTTTATGATTATAACAATGTGAAATGAAAATTTTTCCATACTCACATGACAATGATCAAACTTCGCTCGTTATAATAATTGATATAATTTTCTTAATATGATTATACTCTTAATTCAGTTTACTATTCGATTACTATTTTAAAGATTACTTGCCAAATTTGAAAGAGATAAATAATCCGAAATCAACATCCTAATCACAACACAATCAATAATCAATTTTTTCGTAATACGATCTCATAAAATTCTTATACTGTTATTTTTCTAAACCGGTCGCTTTTATAACTTTTTTTTGTTAGTAAATTAAAAATATATTTCTCTTATATTAGATAACTGATAAATTATGGTCTCAATATAGTTTATTTTTTAATTGGGTTATACAGAATAACTTATATTTTGCATTGAACGTCACTCTTTTCAGTCGTTCTTATCAATAAAATTACAAAATTTTTCTCGTAGTTCGCAAATGTCTAAAAATATAACGTTGGATAAATCAAAATATACCTATAAGCTGTCGCATTACTTTTGCGTAAAATCTGTTGCAACTCTCGAAAAATTAATAAGTTTCATTTTTAGAGTGCCACATGATGTTGAAAGAATGCAACTTAAAATATAAGAAATGACAGTTGTAAAAGCAATTGTAACAACAATATTTAGAACAATATTATTAAGTATAAAAAGTATCAATTTCATTTGATTTTTATTTCAATTTGATAACACTGGCTATGACGTAATATTAATACATATATGTAGGAATAGCATTAATGACACTAATTTTTGTAAAGAAAAGTTATGAGCAATTAAATGATAACAAATTAGGACAACATAATTTTTAAAAAGAAAAAAGGTTTTTTTCTCCGTCTTAATAAATTAAATTATTTATTATTTTAACATTTTAAGAAGACTATACTTATAGAATAAGAAAGTAAAAAAGTATTTATGAGAATAATTGAAAAAAAAAATTCGCTTACTAAAAAAAAAATTATTATTAAGTAATTTACTATATGTTTCGTAAGGTTTAAAGTGAAAAGCATTATAAACAAAAAAAAAATAAAAAATAAAATAAACAATTATAAAAAACAAATTCCAGTTTGAATATCTTTTGTTAACTGTTTAATTTAAAACAACAAATCGGTAATATATATTAAAAACATTAAAAGGGTAGGATTAATTAATGAATATTGAAACAAAATAACAAAACATTCATGGAATAAGTAAAAAAAAGTTTGAATTAACATTCAACTATAAACCCACGAAATATTACTTATTCACATAAAACTATATATCACTTCACTACAAAAAAAATTGATAAATAAATTTTTAAAAAATTAAATAAACAAATTGTGTCAAAAAAAAAGTTTGCAATGTATCATGACTAATTTTATTAAAATAATAACTGTCAAAAACCTTGAAATAAAATATGATTGATTACTCATTAGAAATAACAAAAAAATTAATAAATAAAAATAATAAAAACTCATGAGAAATATTTTTAAAAAATTATCCCTAAAATTACTGTTGGAAATAAAAAAGTATTAAAAAAATAAAAAGGCGAAATTTAATAAAATATTTTATAAAATATATGAATATTTTACAATTTAATTATATGCTGCATGTGAAAAAATCATATTTTTATTATATAGAACAATAAAATCATGTATATATGTTTTTCAGTACAGCCTTATTCGAATGTGGTTATTGCCAACAAAAAAAAAACACTGTTACTTAAAACATTTTGGGAGTACTAGTACACATATTCTATAAATCTGATTATAGAGATAATGGTTCAATTTTGCAGTTTTTAGATTTTGATTTTTATAAAAAGTGAGCAACTGACCTCTCATTTTCTAATTTAATTCCTAATGCGCTGATTTTGTTTAAATAACAGTTTTTAAATAATAAAATTATTGTTTGCATATAAAACCAAATTGCGTACAAAATGTAATATTTAAAATTTTTAAATGCAAATTTGCATGACAGTTTTTTAAATTACTCATAAAATATACTGTACATAAAACACAAACAATATTTACATACACAGAAGTCTCAGGAAGGTGTTGGCCAAAGTTAAGGGAAAATATTTAAAAAAATGTTTATTTGGATAAATGCCCTACGTCATTTCACTGGCGGACATCTGTCCACCATTCTGTTTTTTTTTTTTCAATAAAAATGTATAGCTTAAGAATGTATTGAGATATTTAGATTCACTCGAATTTATTTAAATTTGTTATACATTATCCAATACGTCATACAAAAATTAAATAAAACCAATTGAAAATTTTGCCTTTCAAAATTCTAAAGAACGGATATTTAAATTTTGTAATAAAATTTTCTTTTAATAGGAGCTCCATATATTTTATTTATTTGAATTATGTTTTGCTATGTAAAAGGTTAAGTCTTTTATTATGAACAAAATTACACCTCATTTGTTCAAATCGGTCGGTATACAGCTGATATATAGTCAATGTTAAAGTGTAACGCAAAAATTATGCAGTCTTGACAAGTTTGTACCTGTTTTCCTTTCCCTCAAATCCATATAAATTGCTATATCTAATAAACATAATAAGGTCATTAAGCATTTTTCGTTAAAACCGGTTACGTCATTCATGCTTAAGCCCCTAAAACATTAAAATAGGCATTAAACGGGATAATGAGCACAAATAAACAAAGCCACAAAAGTAAAAGCAAGAGGGATTTATTTCTATGCGAAAAGCAAATATAACGTGAAAGTAAACCGCATCTTAGTATTTATTTACAGATTCACCTACACAGATAACACGGTTCTTGTATATACAATTCATAATTAAAGTTTGCTATAAAAAATTAACCATCAACCCTATTTACAAACATTATGGTAATAATAAAATTGTTTGTTAGTTCGCTGATAACGTTTTGAGAACAGTTTATTGAACTTTAATAAATTAAATCTGAAAATCAGCATTAATTTATTTATCTATACAATCTCAACCGGCTGACATCCAGTTAAATAAATATTAATATTTTATCATGTAAAGAATTAAACAAATAAGAATTTTTATATTTATTGGAATTGTACCATGGAGCAATTGGATCAATCGTTTAATTAAAGAGAATTGTTTATTAGAGAGAGAGAGAGGGAAAATAAAATTGCCTAAAATATTTATATCACAATTCGAACAATAGATCGATCATTTTAATTTTTCTGAATATTTTTGTTTTACTCTAAAATAATATTTATTTTTTATTCTAAAATATTACCAGATATTTTAGTTTTTCAGAGAAAACTTTTAAAAATTGTAGGGTAATTAGGGAAAAACAGGTAAAGTAGGTAGTAATTATCTAATACGTATTTTTGTAAGAATCTACGTTTATAAATATTGTTTCTTTGACAACTTTATTATACGGCCGGCGTTTGCAAGTTTACGATTGCTTTAAGTTTTTATAAAAATGTTTATAGAAGAAATAACGTTTAAATGTTGACTCCATAACTTAAAGGATTATTATTATTTATTTAACAGGATACTACAAAAAATTTAATCAAATAAAAAATATTAATATTTCGTGATGTAAAAATGTTAAATTACTTATTTGTCTTAGGAAAACTTTAATTATAATTCATTTAATAGCCTATATTCATTATTCATTTAATAGCCTACAAACTATTTCGTAATTTTTGTTTCATCATGGAATTTAATTCTGTGCAGCATATAACTAATGAAATGAAACCAAATCTTATTAAAATAAATTCAGGACATAAGTTTGTCCTAACGACAAATAAGTAAAGATATTATTATTACTTTTTTCTTAGTTACTGAATTGTTCAAATTTGTAAGGCATATCTCTCGTGTGAAATAATAAATAGAAAAAAAAAATTATATAGAAATTAATATAATTCAGGTAATTTAATAAACTTACAAACTTTTCTAAATTTACATAAACAAAACCTAGAACAAACATGCGAGTTATAAATATCTTTTCTTAAGTAGTAAGCAAAGCTTCCAAATAATTAGAAAGTCTAATTATGTTCTAATTTACATTTTAATCTAATTTAGTTAATATAGGTTTTTTCTTTTGTGAATTTTAGAAATACAATTATTTTACTAATAAGATTTGGTAACAGAAAACTGTAACAGTAATTAGATTTATATCCTTTTAATTCTTCCACAATGTTGATAAAATTTCACAAATGAATACCCACAAAATATTGCGGTTAATAGCACTGTTTCAATCGATGAAGATGACACTGGGTAGAAACAGAGAATACATAGGAGAAGGGTTTGAAGGTTCTGGTTTTGCCCACATTACAGGCCTGGTTGACCTTAATTAAGCCGCTTGACCCTTCTAAACTCTACCCCTAGACTACAAAATCTCTTGCTCCCTTACCGGTTGCCGTTACATAACGTGTAGTGGCTGCGGTCATTTAAGCATCTTCTTCATTAGAAATTTCATCTCACACTGATTCTCTTTCTTCTGATTAAGACAAAAAAATCAAATGTATTATGTGGATTAATTCGGAGAAAAGAGGTTTTTTACAGATAAAACTGGTAAAAATAAACGATGCAAAAAACAGAAAATAAAAAAAAGTTATCATATTATTCTGAAGAAGTAACAGTTTTTAATGGTTTAACAAAGCCATTGTTTATAATTTATCAACGATAAATTATAATAAAATAATATAATTTTAAACGTTAAATTTTTTTTATGAAAAGTAGGATTTCATTATGCGACTATAATATTAATATTGCTTGTCATCTTATATATATTTTTTACTTATTTGAATTATTTATGTATATGGCATTCGCTTTAGGATTTATATTGTCAGATATATATTCGTTTTAGGTACAGATTTGTAATTTGTAAAACAGTACAAAGTGATTTCAAATTTTTGTTTTATGTTCAAAAACTGAACAAAATTAAAATTTCCCTTTAACTTTAGCTTATCTCTGAAAGCAGGTCGATCTAATCATTTTGTGTAACTATTATTTTTTTAAATTTCTTTGAATGGTATTTTCACGGTCATACCTGACATCACGCTATTTATCATTCATCTAATCCTCTGAAACAATAGCTAACGGTGGTCTCAGAGGTTAAAAAATAAGAAACCCTTATTGATTTCGAAATATGAAATTCTTTGTTATTAATTTATAATTTATTAAATAGTTATTTCTCTAATTGGGAAATTATAACTTGTCATAAATTTTCTGTGATCTTTTACAAACCTTGATTTTATTTCAATAAAATTAAATAAATAGTATCAATTTATATAAAAATATACAAAACTTAGTTTATCGTGCATCATCATTTTAAATCGGTTATTGGGGCAGTGTAAAGGAATTAAGTTGTCCTAATGATTTGACGTAGGTGGAAAACTGATATTATTTCTAGGGAACTTAGAAAATTACCAGGAGAATAATTACTTTTTTAACGTTGATGACAGAAAATTTATTGCAAAAACAAGAGACCGATCTGATTTCATATTTACTTATCTACGTATATTCGCAATTTGTTGAACTCCTCAATCCTATTTTACGTTAATTAATATATATGTACTACCAAAAATATAAAATACGGTATTCTAGATCAGCTAAATATCAGTATTTCTTACATGTTTACATAATGAATGAACCTTTTGTACGTGATCTCTGATAATACAAAGCTCTTCTGTATAAAACAGTCAAAATTAATTAATAAAAAAGTAAAAAAATAATTTGTATACCAATTTTTAATATTAAAAAAAAAATCTTTATAATAATATAGCCCTTAGACTAAAGAAGATACATTTTATTTACAAAAATATTTATTTATAATTTTCTTGATACGACAAACGGTTCAAGTGGATAGAATCGCTATTATTTATTTGGGATGGATAAAAATAATTCTATCAAAACATTAAAACAATTAAAGTAATAGGAAAAGTTTGAGTAAATATATCAAAGTAAGCTGGAAGTATTATTTTCTCTTTTGATTATTTAGAATTGATATATTTTTCACTTGCTTCTTTTTTGATTAGAAATACATGAAACATTTTACAGGAATAACTTTTTAATGTTTTATCGATTTTATTTAGTTTTTATTTGCATGTTAAACAATTAAATTATTAGTACTAATTTTAATGTATCACGTGATATTATTATTTCACATAATTTATGCTGTTTATTTTGATTAATTTATGTAATTAAATAAACAATAACTTCTTACCATATGTAAATTCACACATTAACACAAATCACGATAGAACTTCCGCATTTAAAAATAACAATTGATTTCGCTTCATAGCTCAAACTTAAATCATTCGTATGAAAAATTCATCGGATTACAATCGGTTTCATTTAATTCTGCTAATTGTTTACTTTGGATAAGCGTTTACATTCAGTGGATGCTATTTTAAAATAATTTTTAAAAACCGGTTCTTTCATCTCAAAGGAAAAACAAATGTAGCCGTAAAAAAAACTAGTCCAACAAAGGATCGGTTATTAGATAGAAAAACTAAAATTGATCCAAAATGATCGAGAATTAGCAGCTAGTTGAACAGAATTACACGTGAAAACTTGTAAATCCGACTTCTTGTAGCTGAGTGGAAAGCTTGACGGGCAGATAAAAAGCAGCTTTTAACACCAGCAATGTGTAAAAAAAATGCTGTTGTGAGCCAAATTACATACAAATTGGATCAAAAAAGACTGGAAAAATTTAATGTTTTGCGATGAGTCATATTTTTATGTAAATGATTCCATAAGTTAGAAAAGAATCATATAAAATACTTCCCAGGCTCATATACAACAATCAGTTAATATCCCCAGGAAAGATATATAGAATTTCTTTCACATTTGGAAGCTCTTCTGCATTATTTTCAACAGATGGTAGGTTGAAAATTGATGGATATATCAAGTTTTTGAAGGAATGAGTTGTGACATAACTAGAAAACAAATTCCCAAGTGCCAATGGAATGTTTCAAAAAATTTGGCGATATGCCATACGGCCAAAAAAGTGGCAAAAGTTTTGCCTTTGCCAGGCAGCTTCCCAGACTAAAACTCAATTGAAAATCTTCGGGCAGTAGTAAAGAAATAAGAATAAATTATACCACAAAAAGTGACTTCATTTAAACAGTAATATCAGTACAGGTTTGTCCAGTATACTGGTATACTTGTTAAATCTATGCCAAATCGGGTATTTTTTTTTCTGCTCCCAAGATCGGATTGGCATTAAAGCAATACTCAACCAAGGGGTCGGGTATCCTCCTCATTTTCCTTCCTCAAATCAGTGAGGCGGATTAACCGGGCCCGGCTATGCCGTTCCCGGGCCCTGCCACAATAACCGGGGACCCAGTCTTGCCTCTTGCCGGCCTCAAGCCATTAGGGAGGGAAACCAAGTCCGTCTATGCGTTCCCAGATCCCCCCTAGTAGCCGGGTCTCGGTCTTTCTCTTCCTTTTTTTTTATACTTGCTGTTCTCTGATCCAGTCATGAAACTCTATTTCTTTCCTCTGAAGAATTTCGGATACCTGAAATGATTAAGAGTGAAGGAAGAAGACATGTTAATAACTAAATGTTCAAAAATTGTAGACGTATGATTTTTTTTTCTAAATAAAGTTACTTTTTGTTAAATAATATTCGTGTTTGGATTAACTTGCACGCTACTGTAAGCGTTATTCTAAGGAGATATCAAAACCTGCCAATACAAGCTTCTCTGATAAATGAAAGTAATATACAATTATGTTGGTAGATAGCTTATATCAATATAAATAAGTTTTTAAAAAACCCATTCTATATTAATCGGAATTAAAAAAGAAGATATAGACAAGTATAAATATTATTTTTCATCAAATCAAAAACTCTTATAAAAAAAAAATTAATACCAATGACAATTATTAATGATAATCTATAAAATGTTGTTATTGTCTGATTAAAATGAAAGTATATTGTAATGCTACATCTATGCATACATTTATAACAAATCCCAGAGCATGAACGGATCTTTATGATCCAATTAATGCAAAATTTTTATATCGTTTTTATACGCCGGAAATATATCGTATACTCTACCAACTTTTAATAGCTGATAATTTTAGAATTTAACGAATATAAAAATGTTTTTTTAAAAAAACTAATTATACGTAATTTATTACAACGTATAAATTTAGTATAAAGAACGGAGAGAAATTTAATTAATTTAAAAAATGTTAAAAATAAATAAATATAAATATTCTCAAAATATCTCTAATAATTTTATATACAACAGCAAAAAATTCCTATAATTTATAACATAAAACCTATTAAAAGTAAAACATAACACTTCAATGCATTTATATAAAATTTGTTGCCGTTTGCATATCTAATTTATTTTTAATTAAATTTATTATTGTTCGGAGTACAATATTAATACCGAAGTTAATCTAAAAGTGAACATATTAAAGTTAGATAATAAAATTAAACTGTACAAAATAATTGTGTTCTGAATAATCATTTTAATTAGTGTATGTTAATCAGAATATTTATCCCACATATTAATTTTCTTCAATTTATAATACGATATTTATAACTCTCAACTTTGAATATAATGAAATGGAATTAATATTAATTTAAATACTATATTATATACCTTCACTCAATTAACACTGCTTAATATCATTTAGCCTCTTTTTAATGTTATTATATATTAAAACTGTTATTTTTCAATGAAAAACCTACGAAAAAGTTTGCTTAAATAAAAATTATTAACCATAGGTTTAGATTAAGAGAATGTTCTTTTTGTTAAAAGTTGAAACATTATAATTTCATAAATACAGCTCAAAATTAAATATCCAACATTAAAACATAAAAAAGTCAATAAAATCAAATGGTTATGGTATGAACAAACTGATTGACAAATGAACAATGAAAATTAACGATAAACAATATAGATAAATGATTATTAATAAAGTTATAACTTAATTACAGCATTGAAACAGAACCTTCCTCGTAGCAACCTGCATGGGCGTTTCCCTCAGGTAAAATGTAATCAAGAATTAATTAATTAATTTATATTTAATAGATCAAACCTATCCTTTATATATTAATACAATGAGTAATTCATGAAAAAAGTAACTGGGGAACTGAGATGGAAATAAAAATGCAAAAGAATTGTAGAACATTCTAAAAGGAATCATTCGAAAGGTACACAAAACTCATTGTATTATATTATAAGGTATAAAATCTTTATATAATGAGAAATGAAAAATAACAGTATAAAAAATAGTAAAGTAATATAAAAAAGAAGAATTTAAAATATGAAACAATAAAAAAAGTAAAATAAAATGTATCTAAACGAAAGCGAAAAATTCTTGTTTTCAATTCTTTTTTAAAGGTCTACTTTTAGAAGATTGTGTAATATTAAAAATAAAAATAAAGTGGAACATTCTAACCGTTAAATTGACGCCGATTTTAAGATTCAGAATTTTAAAGAATTTACTAATTATTTATTTAAATTCCATTTTAGAACAATTTGTTATAAAATCAGATTTATTACTTATTCCTTGTACGAAGTAAAGGAAGTGTTGTGATGGCGAAAAATTTCAGATTTCAACGGAAATATCCGTTTTGATCATTCCTTAATCTATTTTGACTAGTTTCGGCGTGGCTTCTGTACGTATTTATTTATCTCGCATAATTCAAAAACGATTAGACACAAGATGTTGAAATTTTAGATTAAATTAAAAATTTACTACAACTAGATGTTTCTAGTTGTGCATCTACCCTTTTGATTGTAATCGACTGAACCAAAATTTTTCAAAAAAGCACAAAATCCAAACAACTTGAAGTTTGGACTTTTACTTAACTGCAGTAATAAGCCTTCATTCAGAGCTTTTCTACGGTATATCATAACTTGTACTTATTTCAATTGGTTCCAGAGTTATAGCCAAATAAAATTTTAATTAATGAAATATTTGGATCTTACAAGTGGAAGGCATATTGGTTCAAATGAGACTTCATCTCCTTTTTTGTAATCTTTTCTTTAATTTAAATATATTCATTTATTAATAATTATTAACCTGTTATTGTAAAAAAATATTTACGGTAAATAATAATTCATTAACACAGATTTTTTAAATTTAATTTTAGTTTAGAATTTTTAGTTTCATTTTCATTTAATGGATATATATAAAAAAAAATAACGATATAAAAAAATATATTGTTCAATAAGAAACCTACAACTTGATGTAGGCAACATACAAATTGCAGAGAAGCCGTGGAAAGAAACTAATACCGAATGTGAGCTAAGGATTTTTATTAATGGGGATTGAATATCATTATTATTATTCATAATTTTTCAAATAATTTTTATATTGTATTGTCACTAGGTTAAACATATTTCATCATCATCAGCAATCCTATAACAGGATAAAAGTAAAAGGTCTGTCCTGGCATTCCAGCGCTTCCTCGGTAGTACACTTTTTCCTTCCTAATGAAGCCTATATAGGAATTTCTGAGTCCTCCACTCTTCCTATATGTTTCTTTCATCGTTCTCTACAATTTGTTTTAATACCAATGAAAATAATATTGAAGTCTCTTCTAATTAATCTAAGTGGGTATTCTATTCTTTCTTATGACACCTTTAAGGCCCTTTAAGAAATTCATTTCGGTGGTCTTTACAGAGTTTAATTCATTAATCTTTAAAATCCAAGGCTCACGACCATATAATAAGTTAGGTACAGCAATGGTATTATACAATTTTAATATATTTCTTTCGTAATTTTCTTAAATTTTGTTTACAATCCCACAAACACTTGTAAATCTACCAGTTTTTTTGCGGGTGTTCATCCATAACATAGGAGAGAATACATCCCAAATCATTAAAATAATTTTATTGTTCAAGGGTAGTGATACTAAGTATATTTTCAGTCTTATTGTTTTTACTACTTTGAGCACCGTAATTTTAGTCTTCTCTGTAGAGATATTACATTTATAATCACCAGCCAATTCTGATAATTTAAAAATACAGAACTGTAATTTACCTTTGCTGTTTCTTAAGAAGACCATGTATTCAGCAAATAATAGATGGTTTAAATAATAATTTTCACCAAAATATATGACAATTGGCAATTTTCATCTTTCTACGACAATGAAAGTCCAAATATAAATATAAATTAAATAATGCCGGAGATACAGAACGTCCTTGACTTAAACCTAAAAAAAAGTGCAGTGGAAAACCAAAACTTTCCAAAGTAATTTTCTATTGACCTTATCAAATGTTTTTTGTAGATTTATAAAGTCCAGATGAGTCTCCAATAAAAATTCTCTTAATTCTCAATTATTTGCTACACGGTCAAAAACATTGTTAATACATGGCAGGTCTGCGAATTGCAGTTTTTTAAATAATTACTCAACAAAAAATCAAATAATAAACAATGGTGACTAAAATATAAAAATCATATCCATTTCGTAAATAAAAATAATTAATACTTTGTTAAGAAAGAAATCTTCCAATTAAATTTATGTGTAAAACTTAAAAGAGGATCAAAGAAGGTATTCCCTATTCAAATATAATGAATTATTGAAATCAGTTTGATAAAATAGGACTTAAACCTGCAATAAAAAATATATGGTTTCAATTAAACTATACCTTTATTACACGGAATTAACAAGAAAAAATGAGATACTTAAACTCTTAATTAAAAAATAACAATAATTTTTTCATTTTATAAATGCCCTAGTATTTTTACTACATCTGATAAATAAAACCTTCATGTTTTATCATATCTAGGTCTATATTTTGATTTTAAAAGAGAAAATATGTATTATCAAAATTAATATATTTTTTATTCTAGAAAGTAATATTATTTTAAAGAATTTGAAAAAAAAAATTGACCTCATAGAAACACTTCAAGGTTTTTCTTTTAATGCAATTATACGAGTAAGTATCTTTCAATTATCAATTATCTGTACTATGATTATAATATGATAAAACAAAAATAAAATTCACAGAAGCTGTCAAATAATCTTTAGATTATTATATTCTCCAATATATCTTTGTAAATACAGCAGATTGTATTAAATATGATTTGTAATGGTGTAGACGGACTAATAGAAAAAGACTTTAAAAATAATTAAAATTATAAATGAGTAATGCGTGTAAAAAAATAAATATAAATAAATAGTATAGAAAATTATGGAATAAAAAAAGCCGATTTAGAAGCGTTAGATAGAAAAGATGAATAAACAGTGTGGGTGTAAGAGAAAAATAAGGAATACGAGGGGACAAATTCATCCCTCGAATTCAATAAAACGTTGAGAACACACGTTTCAAATATTCCTCTCTTTTCTTGTTATGGAAAAACCAATTTCAATTATATAACAGCAGTCCTATGCTCTACTGTAGTACAGCGGCAAAGGCACATCGGCGCTGTCGAGCCGACAGTCCTGGTTCTTTTATCACTCGTTCGTTGTTGATGTCTAAACATTTAAAAGAATTTTTTTTAATGTTCGCTGTTTTAAAAATACATATTAAAAAATATATCCCTGAATTTAGCGAAATAAATTAAACAGCGTTTATTTAATGTAGCTATATAATAACTGTACTCTACACAAAAAGAATACGTTCACAATATGTCTTTTATTAAAGAAAACGAAAAAAGTAAATTATAAAAGTGATAGGGATTTATCATAATAGAATTTAATGAAAATAGTAACGAAGTTTTTGTAGGCTCTAAATTTTAATGGAAAATAAATATAAAATAATAAATATGCGCAAATTTATCATTATTCTTTTTAAATTGAAATATTATAATGCAACTTGAATTACTTGTTTTTATTAAAAATACCGTATTTATAGCAGTATGAAATTAAAATTATTGATTAAACTTAAAAAACATAACAAAATATAATATCATAAAAGAATCAGTAAAAATATTGATATCTTGTTATTCAAATAACATTTAACTCATTGGCAGAATGTAATATATTTTACAAAGATAGCAGTGCAACAACCAACCTTTATTATTTTGTAATAATATACAATATGTAACATGTTATGCAATATTTTTACATTATTATTGATTTAATTTTTAAAATCAATATACAAGAGGTAATCCGAAACGAAACAATCTAAATCAGAAAATTTTAAAAGCGTATAATATATTATAATCAAATATTGAATTTATTGAGTTTACACAAGATTTCCTGTATTTTTTTCTGTGTGGGTGTTTATTCAATAACTCCGGAAATTAAATATTTTTTTAAAAAAGTATCTTCGTATGCGTTTAAATACAGTTGTATCGATTCTCATTAGGAGAATTACATGTAATCCTACTAAAACAACGGTATTCATTTAAGAATTAAAACAAAAATTACATGAAAAACGCCATTTGTACTTTCCTCACTGTCTTGTTTACTGTCCTCAAATTTTGCATCCTTAATTTAACATACTTGCTGACATTGCCGATTGATGAAATTTTGGACAGTTACTAAGGTTGGGTGACAATACAATATTCCACCATTACTTTTGTAAATATCCCCCGTACGGGGGTAAATTAAGGTTGCAGGTGCAACAATTTAATATACTCCCTTGCATTGCCTTTTGATGAAATTTTGCACAGTTACTAAGGTCGTGTGACAATAAAATATTCTACCATTACTTTTGCAAACACCCGTACGGGGATAATTAATGGTGAGGGTATAAATAATTGCAAAATCTGCTTAACGGCTATGCAGGGTTTTAAATCCAAATTAATTTAGATTTAAACTCATGCAATGCATGATAATAATTTGATAGAAGTATGACTAAAAAGTATAAAGGAAGTTTTTAAAAGTTTTTGTAATATTATTTTCAAAATACTTAGTCGTAATTGTTTAAATTTAACAAGTAACGTACAAAATAATAGAATAATTGGATTTTTTAAAATATTATACAAGTATATTACCCGTAATAGTATTATGCATGCAAAACATGTTAGAAATATTATACATGATTCTTCCAATACATTTACGGAGTGGTTGAGTTTCAATTTATATGACGTTATAATAGCTGTCCTTTATCGTTATATGGTCGAAGTTTAAATCGTATAACAGAATTACCTACTACATTTATTTGAATCGTTTAAGGAATGACTAAACTACAGTAAGACAAACTAAATATCAGGATTTTCAAAAAAGGAATACAATATTTGAAATATTAGATTTTATTTGATGGAATGAGGTAGTTAATTGCGAAAATATTCAGAAAATCTGTAAGTTTTGCTAATACCTTTACCAATAAAATTTCTATAAATTTATGCACATCATATTTTAAAGTTGTACGCTACTTCTTTTACGATAGCTATATATTTTACGGTAAACAGCAAAAGCTTCTCATATCTTTTTATATAATTGGTCAAAACCGTGAACTTTTCCAGAAAAAAAGATTTATTTTTTTGGTTCCAGAAAAATTCAGCTCCAGAAATATTTGGTTCAAAAAAAATTCGTACGAACGAAAGAGATGCCTAAGAAGTAGTTTCTCCATTACAGAATTATCAATTAGAAAACCTTTTCTTAACAATTTTCTAACCTCGAGCCTAAAATATGCTGGTACATCATCATCATGCCGCTTTAGCTTAAAATTGAAGTCTTACACAAATAATTTATTATTTTGGTTTTTCTTAGCAGGAGTTTTAAACGATGTTAATGTTGTTTTTTTCTTTCATTCAGGCAATCAACGGTCCATGTACAACAATCCTTATTTAGGGTTTACTCTACTCACTCTTCTTTGTGATCTTACATTCTTTCAATACTTCATTGTAGCTCTCATTGCTTCTTTTCTCTCCAATTCTGTTACTATCCTGAAAACCTTCAAACCTTTTGATTGTTTCTCTGTCCAGAATCGTAAATTATTCAATGTCCATCTTTTCAATATACTTACTCGTTCTTTTTAACCAACGGATTTTTTTTTGTTTAGAAATAATTGAAGATAGTTTTAATTAGCCTTGCTCCATCCATTCGGTCTACGTGTCCAAAGTAGTTGAGCCATCTTTTTCTCATTGCATCTTCTATTTTGTTCATTCCTTTTATTTTATAACAATTTTTCTTTAATTCTCAATTTTTAATAATTCTTTTCATTCATTTTGGATATCAAAATTGTTCTTAGTATTCTCTTCTCCATCCTTTTTATTCGTTCAGTCTCGTTCAGAGACTGGTATTTTATTGTGTACAATATTTCTGGTCTCACTATTGTACAATAATATGTTATTTTTGCTTTAACCTAAATGGGATTTTGTTGTAGATTTTTTTGACAGTTTATAAGAAAGTTGTAATCTCTGTTTCTTGTTTAGTAGGGGGTCTTTCTGTTGGTCATTTGATTGATCCATTTTCCCAAGTATTTGAATTTTTCTCATCGCTGTATTTATATTTAATTTTATCTTCTTGTTCTCTAATTTTTTTGCGTTGAATTACGTTTTTTCAAAGGAGATATTTAGCCAAATTTTCTCAGGATCTAATCCAGTATTGGGTAAAAGTTTATATTTTTAACTTATTGTCTTCTGCAAAAATGCCTATATCATATGAAATTGCAAAACAGTGAATTTCTATGTTCTAAATATTTATATGTACCCAAGTAAATGTTTTGTATCTTTCCCTTCATCTCTTTTCTCCATTGTCGGATAACTTTCTTAAGAATACAGTTGAATAAAAGCGGTGAAAGTCGAACCCCTATCCATCGTCTTGTCTAACCCCCTATCCCAATATCGAACGGTTATGACAATTCCCCCAAGAATTTAACTTATGAGGCTTTTTCTGTTTGTTTCTTCAATTATGTTTAATTTTTCCTATCTATTCCTACTTTTTCTAATATTTTAGAACAATTCTCAGTCGAGAGACATAGAAGTTTTTGAAGTTACCAATGTTAAAACTGTATTTCAACTGATTTAATCCTGGGCTTCAAGATGAATTTTAAAGAAAGATGTTTTGTATATGAATGACATGTCATATATATGCATGAAACTATAACTTTCACCCTTAATGTCATTCACCCTTAAAGGGTGAATGACATTATATAAAAAGTCTCTAACATATGACAACATGATTGCCAATTCTAAATCTTGGTTTCTGGAGCGACCAAAGCATGTATCGCTCCAGAAAGCAGGAAGTAATGTCGTTGTGTTATGTACTTTGCATTACAAACTAACTATTCAGTCTCATTATACAGAATATTACACTTTATTTATATAAATCTTAATTAATCAATCTAAATAATAACTTAAATCTTAATGTTTTGTAGATTTAACTCCTTTAAAATATTAATTATTTTTTCAAATCTTAATTATGAAAAATACGCATAAATTAAAAAAATAAACAAATAAATAAATAAAATATTCTAACGAATTTAAATATACTAAATACAGAGTGTATTAAATATAAACTTATTCAAAATTTATACCAAAGTAAATGTGCATATAAACTTATTTATATATAATCTAAATTTATAACCAAATTAGTTAGTAAATCTAATGATTGTCAGTAAAATTAAGAGATCAGAAAAATTGAAATCTACAATTAAGATGGGTAAACTTCGCGATTCCTTAGCGTAAGATAAGAATATTATTATACAATTATCGATAAAGTAATAAAATATATAAGATTCGTCAAGATCATGAACGTAACCTTTTTATTCTTCTTTTGCTAATTTTTAAACCATCTGACGTTATTTCAATAAGTAAATATAACAGAATTTAAAAAAAATATATATTACCGGTGAACCCATTACGTTTCCCTTTTACCAAGACTCACTAAAATTGTAAGAATATCCATTAGAATTAATATTGTATCAGATTCGGTAAGCGTAAATTATTATGAATTAAAAAAAAAACACAACTGATTATATGAACATTTCTATAATCTATAAATAAAAGCAAAATAATCTATAAAAGCAAAAATTCAGATTAACAACAGTATCAGTAATAATTCTCTTATAATGTGCTGTATACTAGTAAAATAATTAAATATTTGATATTGATCATTTTCTTATGACTTACTTTTACTTTTTCTTGTGCGAGTGATGAGAGATTAAAACCTTTGCGACCAGTATTGTGCCACCGAAACACCAGAAGCATTTCCTTGCCACAGATCTTCTAGTATGCATTTGGTTGGGCAGAGGGTGTAGTATAGGAGATGTTCAAAGTCCTGAATCTTACCGCATTTTTTTATTACAAAATGAGAAGGTTTCGCTAAACTATGATCACAATAACAAAAACTACCGTATATCCTGATTTATTACAGATAGTAGACACTTCTATTTATTGAGATAACCACTGCGCTGCTATTGAAATTTTATCAAAATAACATTCATTAGATGGCTATGAATCAACTTTAAAATTACTGATTACTAATCTACGAGTACGAACTGTCATTATAGTATTTTTTTGCTATTATATCTACCGATAGTAGCATACTGAAGAAGTATAAGAAAAGTTTATTTTAGTTTTACAGTCAGGCTGAAGTCTTCTCCTTAAACTTATTATCTTCCAATCTTCAAGCCCATAACATTCCTTTTAGAACTGTAAAATATTTTAACACCAGAAATTAGCAAATTTAATACACTTTCCATGGTTTTTTTTGGGGGGGGGGGAGAGGAATGAGAATTAACATATATATATTTATATATTAAATATGGTTATAAATAAAAATTTATCCCGTTTCCAGTTCCTTCACATCGATTGGTTAACTTCATAAGAAATAAAAAAAATAAGATACACTGTTTTTTATTATCCATCATCCAACTATACTGAGAAAGGGATTAAGAAGAAATAAAAAAGGATAAAAAATTCTAAAATGTAAAAAGTTCTGATATATTTTTTTTTTGTAAAAAGAACATTCTACGTAAAACACTGAAAAGCAACTAAATTTTGTTTTTACTCCTATAAAGTACGGGATATGTATCTGTTCTGTGTGTGTATATCTGTGTGTGTTCTTGCGTATAAATTTTTTCTTGAACACACGTTATAGTAAAAATGGATTCAAGGGTTTTAACTTGACGGGATAGCAAAGTGAGCATAGCTATAGCGATTCAAACATTTTCTCGCGTCTGGAAGTGGAAACATTTGTGAGAGAATGGGCCGTTTTATTACAGACGGTCTTTCGTAAAGAGCGAGGTGAGGAAAAGAGAGAGTAACAGAGTGGGTGTAAAAAGGAGAGTCGACGTTGAGTTGCTGTTCAGTTTGTAATGCTATGGGGAACAGTTTTTATGCCTACGGCTAAACATTTGCTCTTGGAAATGTTTCTCGACGGGTCCTAATGCTGTCCGCACCGAACAAATCACCCCTACCGTATAATAGTTTACAACAAACTGGTATGTTATTTTGTTCAATATTACTGTTAATAGTTCACATTTAGTTGGTCTTGTAATGAAATTAAATCTAAGTTTTACCCCAAAAAAATAACAGTTTTGTCGTAAAAATAAACGTTTAATTGAATAAAACTTGTTACCAAATTTTATAGTTCAGAAAGTTTTACAAAAGTTTCGACTTGTTAATGCATTTTTTTACGATAAATTCTTTTTCCTTTAAAAGTTTTATATAAATCAAAGCCTTTTTTATATAATCATGATTGACAAGCTAAATCACTTTACTGAGGTCTGCACTATAGATAATCTTCCTCAAAAGAAAAAAAAACACTGAAAAATATAATGTACCTAAAAAGTCTTATTTTAATTTTCCAGCAATTGTAATAACTTATTTATAAAATCCAGATAAGAATAAATTAAAAACAAATAAAACTTTTCATCAAGAAATAACTTTAGTTTTCTTTTCTTTTTTTTTTTTTTGATAAGTTCAGAAATATTTACTTTAATCAGTGAAAAATTTAAAAAAACTTTTTAATAAAATCAAGGGAAAAACTGATAAAAAATGACTAAAGTGATTTTCTCAAAACACTATTTTCTGGCATTTTAATTTTTAGTGGATCATTTGCCATTTCATAATCTGATTTTGATACGTTGATAATGATTTTTACGAAAATCAAATTTACAAAATTTTCATGTCAAATATTAAAGAAAAAACTTAAGTTAATTTGCGGGAACTCAGGGTAGAAGAGTTCTGAGTACCCACCTGCATTCTCAAAAAAATTACTGAAGTTAGGCAAAAAAAAACATCATTTCCGTAAATTACGAACAAAGTAATTTTTGGTTGACTGTTACTGGATATCGTCAATTTTTACATTTACTTGTTGTTTGCTTGGTATAGACATGCCCACTACTAATAGCGATAATTATGAAGCTTAACATCTTGCACTTAATAACGTGAAAAAGAAAAACAAATTTAAATAGTTTTTTTTTTATATTCAAACACAACTTAATTCAAAAAAAATTATATCATTACCGAAATATTCCTTTTTAACTTAAGAAAAGGATATTTTATTACTTTATAATCCAAGTGAAATTTACAAACAAAAATTAAAAAAAAAAAAAATTAGATCTAAGAACTTACTACTTGTCCATTACCTAAATTTTATTATTTGCCACCGCCTAATATAGAGCATTTTTTTATCAAAAGTTTTTTGTTTTATTGGCTATTTTCAAGTACCCTTATAAGCTGAATTAGAAATGAATAAAATAATTAAAAGCAATCATTATTCTGATGGATTATATCTACTATTTTTAGAAGAAAAAATGTTTAAATTAAGACTTCATTAACTGTTGCGGAGAGGATAAAGTACTGTAACGATAAGATAATATGTACTATACCGTTAACTCATACAACAATATTCTGAATAATAATTTTCTTGCAAATATTATGCAGGAAAGAATTATGCAAGAGTTATTGCAACGTCGAGAATATTTTTTTAAATTCTATTTAAAATACCACTTCATCTGTGTTTTTCATATTAGGTATATTTTTCTTATTTTGATAATCAAATCAAATTTGTTGATTACATTTAATCAGTAATCTAATAGCATTAATTAAAGCAATATCACATGGAAAATGACGGTAAAACTTTTAAATAAAATTCCAAATTTTTGTTAGGGCAATGATAAAATATTAATTACAAGTAGGAAATTGAGAACATTTATAAAATCGTTTTTTTTCGTTACACAAGCAAAGACGGGTGTTTATATAAGCAACGTTAAAACAGTAGTGAAAATGGAGGAAGTTTTAGTTTTTCATTATTTTTATTTATTTTTTCATTTTATAACCGTAGTAGGTTTAAACAGGCTAATTAAAATTATTTGTTGTGGTTGTTTAATTATTTTTTTCGTATGAAAATCGAAAGTATCAATCTCTGCTGCTTTCTCTGAATGTAATAATTTTCTTATATAGTCAGTACCGCACCTTAAAAGTGTTTGTTGTTCCAATTTTAAACCAATACAATGCTTCTCATTACCATCGATTACAATCATGAGGGTTTTGTTAATTAATAATAACAAAAAGTAAATGATATAATAATAATATAATTAGGATATTAGAAGCCAACTTTTGTCACATAACTGAAAAATTAAGTTTACTTATGATACAAGAAATATATATCTGAATTATATGTTTACTATTTAATAAAGAAATTTGCGGAAATGGAAAAGTTGTGTAAGATTCTAAAACGTAATCAAAACTTAACATTTATGTGACCTCAAACCGGTATTACTTTATTAAATCAACCACAAAAAAAAATAACGTAAATAAAAAATAAATAATAGAAAAAAATATACAACAAAAAATATATTTACAAATATTTTTATTTCATAATTTATTTCAAAGTACCTAATATTAATATAATTAGCCAATTATTTATTTATATAAAGCCCATTCAGTAAACAATTTTCAAGCATAAGTAATCACATCAGAGCTAAGCTATTACATTATTTAACTATAGGTACTTATTAAATGGGAAATTTAACTAGTATAAAGTTCATAAACTTTATCATCGAAATTAGTTCAAACAACGGAGAATTTCAAATCAACTAGTACAAAGAAATAGTTTAAGCACAAACTCAGTTGGACAGACATTGACAACTATTTGACAAACTATTTGACAACATTGTTGACAACAAATTGACACAATACTCGACTATGTCGCAACATGAATTTACTTAAAAATAGGATATATATTTATTATATCATAAAGTAAAATTTCCACTTTTTAGTTAAAAAATTGTAAATTTTTAACCAAAATTTCGGCTACGATTAGAACTGTACAATCAAAAAATATCTTCTTTCAAGTTCGAAATTATTTATTAACGCTCTGTAGTTATATATTTTTTTGTACTTTAAATTTGACTGCCCATATTTGTACAATTATAAGCTGATTTATTAGAATTATGCCGCAAAGAAATCTTGTTTACTTATTTTCCCAGTTCCATGTAAAAATCAGGATTGTACTTAAATGCAGTCATTTTGTGATTTTTAAATAAAAAACTAATATAGTTTTTATAATCCACGTTCATTGGTTTTTTTTTAACCTCCAGGACCACCGTTAGATACTGCTTCAGAAGATGAGATGAATGATTTGTAGCGTGTGTAAAAATGCCATCACACACGATTTATTACGTATCATAATAAATCATTCATCTCATCTTCTGAAGCAGTACCTAACGGTGGTACGGGAGGTTAAAAAATAAAACCAATGAACACGGATCATAAAGACTATATTAGTGTTTTATGTTCATTTTATGTTCATCAACTGACATTGACATCACAATGTCTCTATAATGGTATGTGTTACAAACAAATACCTAACTGTAAAGCGTTTTATAATTTTTTAAAAATCGGTAAGAAATGGAATTTTAGAAACATACTCTTAAGAGAGTTGGAATCAAGTATATAATTTCTCCTAATGGTCAGCAAATATTAAAAACAACATACTTGGATATTGTTTTAAGACTTAATATGAATTAATCAAATGTATTTTAAAGAAGACATTGGTGAATTATAAATTTATTATATTTTTAAGTTATTGTATTTCTAAGAACATATTAAAGATTAAAATATCAAGATCTCTTTTTAAAATTCTATAGCTTTCTAGACTTTTAATTTTTTACTATACACAAACGTCATGATAAAAACTTAATTTCTTACAAAAATGGTACCATATACTGATTATATCTAAAAGATTATTGTTTAATTTGGAAATATAATTTATAAAAAAAAATTCTTTATATTGTCTTATATACAGAGTATTTCAGAAGAAAAGCGAAATAATTTGGGAACTAATACTAGAGCTTGAAATAAGGAAAAAGGTTTACATAAACGTAATCCCAAAACGCTTTGTTATCGAGTTACGGCTAACTAAAAATATCGTCTTGATTTCAGTTCCTCCGGTGAAATTGCAAAAAATTGCAATAATAATCAATCTTATTGAATTTTTTAAGGCATTATATAAGAGGTAAGCCTGATTTCTCCAAAAAATTTGGTGACGAAAAACACGTTTTTTTAGTTTTGAAGAACAATAAATTTGTTAAATGACTAATAAATGCTTAAATTTTATTATAAAATTTGTGAAGAATTCTAAGAAAATTTATGCAGTAAAGCCTATGAAAAACAAAAAAAAAGCTTTTATTATTGAAAATAAAACAGAAAAACTTAACAGAAAAAGGTTTTGAGTGTAAAAATTAAAACCCGCTGTTTTGTACAATAAATTTAAACTTTTGTTAAAGGAATACTTTTAATTTATTTAAAAAGAAAAATACTCACTGTGGTTTATATTGTATTACTTTACAAAAAATGTTCGAAAATTCCACCATGACATTGATACACTTTTCAACTCGTTTCCTTACATTTTCTGCTTCCAATCTAATATCTCCGGGTTCCTTAAGGAAAGCAGGAGTATTGAGAATGAATTCAACAGTAATGATGAGGGTACCATCAGTTCATTACGAGTATCTACTTTTTACACAACTGCCCAAAAAGTAGTGTAATGTATTTAGGGTGTATGAATGTATGTTTGCTCCACCGCAGCAGCTCTACGGCTGAACTGATTTGGATGAATGACCTCACGTTGGATTTCTTGTTTGACAGGATGTTTCTTTGACAGTTTTTTAATTTTTTAAATTTATCTTTTTTTTTTGTATTTCAAACCTAAAATAAACGTGTTTTTCGTACCAAATTTTTTTATGTTGGTTATCATGAAAACTACAGAAGATATACTTCTGAGATCTGTTTTATTCAAGTTTTCAAGTCAATATATATAAGAAACCGTCAAGTTTACACTTTAAATAACGCGTTAAAAATTTTAGTATCATTTCATTTCACCGGGGGAACTGAAATCTAGGGGAAATTTTTCGCAAGCCGAACTCGATAACAAAGTGTTTTCGGGCATACGTTTGTGTGAACTTTTCCCTTATTTTAAGCTCTAAGAATCAGTTCCAAAATTATTTCCCTTTCCTTCTGAAACTGTATAATCCTAGAAATAGTCTGATTTTTAAATTTTCAGTAAAGATCATTTTATGTAGACCAGCAGTTTAAGACTGTACTTCTGAAAAGTATTAAAACCTTATACAAAAATATAACAGAATAATAATGCTATAAATCATACGTAATTATTAGTAAAAATTTAATTTCACCAGTTTTTTTTATATCTTTTTATTTTAGAGGGTTTTAACGCTGTTTCTTGCTCATAAAAAGAATCATACTTAATTATACATATGATTCAGACCACAGAATTTATTTTTTTCATTAATTTTTAATCGTTTATCTTTCAGAAAACCAACAAAATTACTTGTACAAATAAGGATACATAACCCAAATTTTTATAAGTTTTCAGTCATTTTACTAAAACCGATTTGCCTACTAAGTGCTGTAGAAAAAAAAGATGTATTATTTATTTTCCACAAAAAGAGGCTAAGCGGTGGAAGATAAGTTTGATTTGATTAATATGTAAGACATTATTATACCACCATCTTTCTTGTTAGTGAGACACGTAAACCACCCGAGATACCGGTGACCTTAGTCAGAGTTGCCATTCTCCATGCTTTATGTTCATGATACATTTGTGGTGTAAAGCGTGTATGTGTCACTTTTAAGGCTAAATATCACAATCGTTCTGGTGAGCTCGGCATAAATATAAGACAATATTTAGGTTCAGTAAAAAGTAACAGAAAATCAATTTGAACGCTTAGTATTCTTTGAAATGAGTATGTTATATTTGGGATAGAATTTTTCACACTTTGCATCAAGTACAACAATAACGGTTAATGCACCTAACAAAAACACGTTGAAAGCGATTCGAATGAATCTTTTAATACCAAAATGAACATATTGCTGGCAGGATGAATAAAAATGATTTTCCCAAATAAAAAAATAGAGATGCTTTTATAAATAAACAATAGGAGAGCTTAAACATCCACAAATATTATATAATATTGCAAATGATATAGGATTCATCTTTTAAAATGTAATGCATCAATAAGCATACATAGTTTAGGAATTTTCAATAGAAATATTGTGTCTCCATACTTCTACCGTTTGGTTCCGATTCTATGTAGTGGAATTAATGCGGTAGGATGAGTAAGAAACGATATGAAAGTGAAAAGCAAAGCGAGAAATCTGGCGTGAAAGGGTGGAATGAGGGCTACTGTAGAATGAAAGAGAAGACGTACAGCTGTAGAATTGTAGAATGAGAGTAGCTGATGCTCTTATTCTTCCATAAACAATGAATGAAAATATATGTATGTACAAAATTACAAAATGCACATACAAAATTTCTATAAAAACGATACGAAGCGTTTCTAAAAATAAAAAAAATAATCCTGCTGCGTTTACGTTTGCAACAACTGCACTTTCTACTTTTTTGTTTCTTTTTTAAATTTTTTGTATATTTCATATTCAAGGAAGAAAATTTTAATTCAAAAAGGTTATACAACTTTTTTAACGAATAATACTATATATTTATGTTACTTTCATTTAAAGTTTTACAAAATGTAAATATTACATTTTTTTTAAACAATTTAAAAGAAGCATGCATCTAAGCATCTAAATTAAATATTCAAATACAAAATACATACATCTCAGTTTGAAGTAAAATAATCATACAATGAAAATAACTCCCTAATCATTTAATGATCTTTTTTAATTTAACTAACATACTGCAAACAATCAATAAGTAATTAGTAATTATTTGTCTAGAAATATCACAAAATATTAAATAAAATATGTACTAGTGGTTTATAGAACCGTTTAAAGAATTTTGGAGATGGTTCCGCACATCAACATAAATAAACAATGATATCAACATGTCCGGAAACGCTTATTTAACGGCTATACGCCATTTTGTATTTTTAACGTCAAAATTTACTTCTCAGGAATTATTAATCGCATCGAGCTAAAATTTCGTGTACTAGGGTACCTAGTACTAACATGATAGTTTTTGTATGCACCTAGGGTATTAGGGTGTTTACTTGTTTAAAACGAAAAAAATCAGTTTCTTAATCATTTAAAAATGGCGGCCATGTAATCGTTTTTTTGTCTTTAGTCATTTGACTGGTTTGATGCAGCTCTCGAAGATGCCCTATCTAATGCTAGTCGTTTGATTTCGGTATACCCCCTACAGCCTACATCCCTAACAATTTGTTTTACATATTCCAAACGTTGCCTACCTACACAATTTTTTCCTTCTACCTGTCCCTCCAGTATTAAAGCGACTATTGCAGGATGCCTTAATATGTGGCCTATAAGTCTGTCTCTTCTTTTAGCTATATTTTTCCAAATGCTTCTTTCTTCATCTATTTGCCGCAACACCTCTTCATTTGTCACTTTATTCACCCATCTGATTCTTAACATTCTCCTATAGCACCACATTTCAAAAGGTTCTAATCTTTTCTTCTCAGGTACTCCGATCGTCCAAGTTTCAGATCCATATAAAGCGACGCTTCTAACATATACTTTCAAAAATAGTTTCCTGACATTTAAATAAATTTTTAATTTAAAAAAATGTAATTTAAGTAATCGTTTTAACTGTTAATATCTTTGCAACCGCTGGTTTATATAAATTTTATGTTTTATCAAAAACGTTAAGAATTTATGAAAAATATAATGACATCTTATTTATTCAAATCCGTTCATAAATAACAAAGTTACTGCAAAAATTCTTGAAGTGAGTCAATGCAAATTAAAAAACCAAATTCATTTCTTCTGGAATAAAATTAAATTACTCGACACGATCTTAACTGGAATAATTTTGTTAATTTTATCATATATATAATTTTATATTTTTATTTATTTATTTTTGAGATGATGGACATCGACTGCTTTGGTCATTTTGCCCTGTGAGAATGGAAGATTGTAGCATATGAAAAATTACATTCCTCGCCGGGATTCAAACCAAGGATCTTCCGATGAAAGGCAGAGACGTTACCACCATATTAATAATATTTTTTGCCGCCAAAGGATCCACATTTTTTATTTTAATATTGTGTGTGAGATTTCTAATTTTTAAATAATGATTCACTATTCGCTTATTTCAGTTTCAGTTTATTAAATTAAAAGAGTTCTTTATGTACGTTAATGTTAATACGGAATTATTTCCGATACCGTGTATGTGTGTGTGTGTGTGTGTGTGTGTGTGTGTGTGTGTGTGTGTGTGTGTGTATATATATATATATAATATTAAGAAAAATATTTTAAAAAATAACCCATACTTTCATTCATTAAAAATTTGGTGCAATTGTATCCTTTGATGTCAGATAAATTTTATATTTTTTTTAATCACCCCGAAGGCAACCGGTCATCGCCGTTAAGCAAAACACAGTCATTGATGTCAGATAAATGACATTATCAAATATATTTTACTTTTCAGTTAAAATGAGTGAAATATATTCTCCATTATTCTTTACCGATGGTTTTTTGTGTTTTATATGACAGATTATAAAAAAATAATATTTGAAAGTTTACTTTTAAAAGAATAATGAAACTTTAAGGTTTTTTACTTACTAATACCAGAGATTTAAAAAAAAAAATGATGCTAAATTATCAGCACATCGAAATATTTTGTGAACCAGACTTATATAAAAAAAAATATTATTTAGTTAATTTTATACATATTGATAAATCAATACCTGGCTGCACCTTTTATAAAAGAAAGATAATAAAATTAAGTGTATCGTATGTATAAGGACAGATATAACCTTTTAGAAATTTTAGGTATCTTCAATTTGCACATTAAGAGTAATTTCTGCCTCTAGAATCTCTTCTTTGGTCTTTCGAAAAACGTGTAAAATTTTAATGCTTTACTCAATATTATCGATATACAAAAAAAAAAAACAAATTAATAATGTTTTTATTTTAACATACCGAATATGACTTTATGAAAATTTGTTTCAAATGAAGTTTGAATAATAGCATTACCAAATACTGATTGATTAAAATAAAAGCCGCGATGGTATTAAATGTTTATAAAGATAATAAACTTGATTTTATTTAATTGTAATAGGAATAACACAGTAATTAAAAATTATCGTTTAATTGCTAAAATTAAATTAAGAATTGGTTAAGATTAAGATTAACAAAGATTACAATTAAGCTTTTTATATTCAATATTAAGAAGGTAATGAAAATTAAGTTGGTTTATGTGTACAATACGGAAGAGTTTTAAGACGATTTGAAAAGATGAGAATTTTGTGGCAGATTGTTAATAAAAAAAGACAAGGTTGACAACCATTTACTCCGGCACCCAAAGATAGTAAATTAGGTTCTAGAATATAATATATTATTACAATATACAAAACTAATAAAATTTATAGAGATATGTTGAAGTTTAGAGGATGGTACTGAAGAAAAAGACATTTGAGAAATGCATCAAACTAGTTAAATAATTATTATTAATGCACGTAAGAAAACCGTGATTTGTTGTGTTATTTAATTCTTAAGTTTAATAAAACCATTTACATATATTCTGATATTCATTTTATTAGCTCATTTCTAAGTAAAAAATAATTTTTTATTTTCTTTTTATAAAAAAAAAATTAAAAATAATCGAAATAAATCGTACTTAAACATTGATGAAAAAGTGTAAATGTATTTACAGCGATGTAATAATTTAACTACAGCACACAATTTTTTAATAATGTTAAAAAAAATTCGTCACAGTAAGCTCGTCAGAAGGGTGGATTCCAGTTTTAGTTAACCTTGAAAACGTACTCTAAAAACCAGGTTTTTGTTTCCAACTCCAGTTCCTGTACACAGATTCGCTTAAAAATCAATAAGATTCTATTTCTCTAGGTTTATATTATTCTAACATGTTTCATCAAAATCAGTTAAAAAATGCGTACAGTAGAATGAATAAAAGTTGAAAATGATCACAAAAATCACGTTGTTTTTTTTTTTTTTGCTGTAACTCCGGTTCTTGTGAACCAATTCACTTGAAAATCAATAGGGCTCTATCCTCAACACACCCCACGAAACTTTACATCACGCCACCAAGTTTTTTTAAAATTGTTAAAATTTGTGTCTGGTAAAGTGAACAAAAATATTTTATACCCATATACTTCGTACATACTTTCTGTATGTATATAAATGTGATCGGGCGCAGTAGTAATAACCAAGTTCTTTGGAATACGCTGAAAAAAATACGTAACGAAAATTCTTTATTAATTTAAATTATTACACTCTTTGCGTCAGATATTATCAAGATTTTTTTATTAAATAAGTATATTTATGAGCTTTTAAATAAACATTAATGCCTACCCAAAATAAGTTGAAAATTTACATTTGAGTGTTTAAAGTGTAAAAAGAAATTAGGCAAGCAGAATGAATTATTACTCTTAAAAAAGAACGATAGTGTTAGGAGAAAAATAAGAGCAAATAAAAGAACGAAAGAGTAGAAAGTGTGTTCAGGGAAGAGTATATACGAGTAAGTGTGTTTGTGTTTGTAATGTTTTAAAAGGGAAGCCTAGAATGAAAAGAGTTTTCAGTATCTGGAAGAGATCATGACCTCTTTTGGCCCTTCCACTACCTCTTTAATTATTCATGACAGAAAAATCCAACACGTGTATATATATATATATATATATAAACGAAAAGCGGGTTTTTGGTTTGATATATCCTAGCTTATAGTACAGCTGGTGATATTATGCATTACACAAGAACATTTCAGATACTCAAAACACTTAGTACATCTATTGTACAACATTCTACAACATACTGACACCTGTACGCCTATAAATAGGCATAGGAAATCGTGTTATAATACAGGCAATGTGATGTCGTTAATTTATTATTCATAACAGTTAAACTCATCAGCGTGTTGAACAGCGCTATATTCAGGAGAACAAGTGTATAACTAACTACACGTACCGATGTGTACGATGACAACTAGATTGTTACGCATGATAATATTTGTGGTTATACGACCAAACTATATTACTAATTTTGTTATATATAACAAACAGGCATACAAATTGGTATTAAATTTAATGTATTACATTATCTGACATTCAAGTAAAATGTAGTAAAATCATAACTTTTATCCTATTCATGAAATAGTGTAAGACTATATTAAATTATAATTTTAATTAACGTTATATTAAAAACAAATTCTGTAATTGTATATGAAAAAAATAATTGAAATTAGAATCATTATTTTTTTTTAATTTACAGAACAATCTATAAATTTCTGATTATTTTCAAAATAATAACCTTGAGAAATTAAATAGTAAAGATTTCATTTCACCTGCAAAAACCAAATATGAAAAATAAAAAAATAAATAAACAAAAAAAGAGAAAAAATTGTTGAAGCTGTCAAAAAATTTTCTATGATCTACCAAAAAAAGAGTAAAAAATAAAGTAAATAAATTGTAAAGAATAATTTTATGTACATAAAACTTCAAGAAGAAAGGGAAATAATTTGGGAACCGATTGTAGAGCTTGAAATAAGGAAAACGTTCATACAAACATAGTCTTAAAACGCTTTGTTATTGATTTACTGCTAGCAAAAAATTTCGTTCGGTTTTAGCTCCCCCAGAAAAATAACGACATAATGAAACTTTTAAGGCGTTATATAAGGATAAAACTTGATGTTCTTATGTTTCTGAAAAATCTAATAAAATAGGAGATCATAATAACCGTTTTTTTGAAGTTTTATGTAAAATAACTTTGTGAAATAACTAATAAATGATTAAATTTTGTCATAAAAACTTGCAGGAAAATTAATTCTGAGAATTAATAGTGATAAAGTCTATGAAAAAAGGGTAAATTAATAATAATTAAATTTTTGAAAAGTCTAAATCTATTTTATTAAAAATAGTTAACCCACCGGATTATTCTATTGGTAAAATCGTCGTTGTAAATCCCCTTATTTTGAAGTTGAAGTTTACAGGTTCAGATCCTAATAAAGGTAGTTGATTTCAATCGAATCTGAATATTATAACGGTGATCTTTGGTGGTTGGCTTTCAATTAACCTCACATCTCAGGAATGGTCGGCTTGAGTTTTTTCAACACTACATACTGGTACAGTTACAATACACTGATAAGTCGCTAATAACTTTATTTATATATATATATATAAAATCATATTTAACAGTATTTTACTGGGTAATTTTTCGGAATTTTATAGAAAAAAAAAATATTTTTAATCACTGTAAAATAACAATAATTATCAATACTGTATTTAAAAATCATTTTTATTATTAATAGTTTGTGTATTTAAAATTAATTAGATTAGCTTAGCGATCGAAGCAAGCGTAGATTATATTGATATACATAAGATTCATCAGTATACAGAATCAACATAATCTAACCAAACAGAACCTAACACACTTAGTTCGCTAATCTCGTCTAATTAACGTCAAAAATGAAAATTACATATAATAAGTTGTATATACAATTTTGGCTAAGAAATTCCGAAATTGTATCTTTGACTGCTATATACAAGTTACATATTACAGCATCACCTACAAAAGAAATTTCTACAGTTATTAATGTAATATTACCTAATCTTAAACAGCTATCTCCTAATTGTAAAAAGTTGAATTTATCGTGATTATTTTTCAGTGATAATTATCGCAGTAATATATTACTGTAACATTGTGAAATTTCAGCAAAAATCGAAAACATAATTTGCTACTGTAACCTTCACAATGATTTTAGAAATTACTAGCATGTACTTGGAAAAGACCATAATTAACTGATAGGATCTTCTCACAAATCCTTACCTGGTTAGAATCCACCAAAACTGGTGCATATTAAGATTTCCAGTGAAGAAGACAAATGATTATATGAGTCAAAAGAATTATTGAATTAGTAATGAACACATCGGATAATATTAGAAATTTTCTTAACGAGTGTGAGCATAAATGATTCTAGGGTTACATATCTGAACCCACCGGGTTGGTCTAGTGGTTAACGCGTTTTCCCAAATCAGCTGATTTGGAAGTCGAGAGGTACAGCGTTCAAGTCCTTGTAAAGCCAGTAATTTTTACACGGATTTAAATACTAGATCGTGGATACCGGTGTTCTTTGGTGGTTGGGTTTCAATTAACCACACATCTCAGGAATGGTCGAACTGAGAATGTACAAGACTACAATTCATTTAAACTCTACATATCATCCTCATTCATCCTCTGAAGTATTATCTAAACGGTAGTTACCGGAGGCTAAACAGGAAAAAGAAGAAGAGGGTTACATATCTGAAACGAATTATAGGATATAGATATTCCTTAACGGTTAACAATATGTAAATAGAAAAACGCATACGATTGCAATAAAAATTGTTACGTTTATCTTATCAGAAATAAATCCGAAATTCTTTTTCAATTAATTTTTATTAATAAAAACGCAGTATCATATAGGATATAGCCCGGTGTTGAGATTAAGATCTTTGAGAAACATATATTAATGTACTAGTTGCAAAACTATAAATCATTAATTATATTATTTAATCTTCGAATAGTAATCCTTATTGCATACCGTAATATTATGTAGCACAAAAGATGTATTGTTACCGTACATCATTACATTATAAGCATCAGTACTACACATCGTATAGACGAATATATTTTTCATTAGTCTAGTGTAGTATATGTACTAGTATTTTTTTTTTTAAATATAATCTTTTATCTAAATTAATTTTATTATACTAATTTAAACATAATACCATTGTTGATGTTAATAAATAAGATGTAATCTATCAAACCCCACAAATAAAAATGTTATCATTTAAGGATAATATAAGTTTGGTTTATTCTACTTGATAATTCACTAATCAAGTTTAGTAATAATAATAACAATAATTCTTATTTTGGATCTTATCCAAGATCCGTGATCTATTCAAGATCAGAGATCTTTTCAATTTATGATGTAGTATGTTTTAAATCATCATGTTAAATTAATGTCGTAGATAAATAATTTTATAAAACTGTTACCTGTGCTAGGCTGCACGGTTTACAGATAAGATAGCGATCTGGTATTACCTATTTATACCAAGTATTAATGTATCGTTGATCAATGATTAATGTTCCTACATAATAATGTTCCGAAATATGTTTCGAAATATTGTTTTGGTTCGTTTTAGTTCGTTAACTATATAAATGTGCGAGTTAAATGTATAGCGTGGTTTTAAAAGTACTTTATAGGTTACTTTTTTCCGTACAGCAAGTCTGCTTTTGGTTCGGCTAATTACAAATGATAAGGGAAAGTTTGCATTTTGTTAATATTCTAAAATTGTATGTGTTTTTGTGAAGTTAAAGCGATTTTTCGTTAGTTTCCTTAAAACAGTAAAGTGTAAAACCATTGTTGGAAAACGTTGTTATGGGTGACTCGATTACACTGTCGCGTGTTCGCGGCTCGATCAGGATATTAAGAGATTGGCAATTAAAAATGTTTATATAATTAGAATTTATTAGTTAAAGAATATAAGTAAAACAAGACAAATCGATAATAATAATAATAATAATAATAATAATAATAATAATAATAATAAACAGTAACTACACACAAAACAGAATTTAAAGTAATCGTCAGGATTTATTCGCAGGTACATGAATAATGAAAAGCAGAATTTAGTCCCATTTTCAAAAGACTAGCATGACTGCTAGTCTTACTCTTTTAACCACTAGTCTTGTATTAACAACAATAGTAAAATGGATAAGACAAGTATAAATTTCTTTCCCTGCAAAAACCTTTGCTGTTCACAAATAAAAACAACCCTAACCGTTTATGGATGAAATTTAGTATATTATCTCTTTCACCTAAAGTCTAACTGTAACTCACCAAATCACTTCTTGTTTTCATTAACTGGAATTACTAGTAACGTCACCGTAATCGTGTCATACTTAGTTCACTGAAAATTTGCTTTTCACTGACCTCTTCGCAAAATACTCTCGTGGACTGACATTGCAGACTCATATTTCGCAGACTGACGTCGAAAGATCTGGTTAGCGCGGTGCCATACACCACCAGCTTACGTGTACCAACCGCTCACTTGTCATATATTTACAAAAATGGGTAGGCACACCCCGTCAACTACCAAAAATATATATGACATCCATAAATTGAAATTTACACTGTCTAGACAGCAATTAGCTCCCACTCCTAGGTCGTTGAATGCTACCAAGTACCTGTCCACCATATTAAAGCGCTTGGAGCCTTAATTGGCTGGTGGTTAACCATATATCTCTAAATTAGCTTCCCACAGCAGTACGGTAGGATTCTTTACATTAAGTAAACCATTGATATCGGTTGAACAAAGCAACCGCATCAAGGGACTACCACACGCTCCGACAATGCGGCTCTCACCACATTGACTCGCCGCTTGTTGTGGCCAATTTTCTCCTTGACCTCTAAGTTCCAGGGTGGCCCGGTCTCTGGTCCCCCTAAGAGCAGGGCAGTCAAATATTAGGTGTTATTTGACTGGACCTCCCCGCAGACGCAAAGTTCATCAGCTGCCGGAACCGAAACAGATATTTGGTAAAATTAACATGGTTGGTAAGCACTTGGTACCCTTAGCCCTTTAAAATGCACTCGAGGCATACTATCCCCTACATCCCGTGTAAACTTATACAAGGATCATCCCTTAGTCGTGGTATCCCATTCCAGCTGCGTGCTTCCATCGCAAAGCTCTGCAGCCTCTTTCACAGGCGGAGAATATTATTTTAATGTCAACATTGTTATCATTAACATATATTTTCTACGCAGTAAGTGTTTCAAATTTTTCACTTTTTGGTCATCCATAGAAACCCCGTAGCCTGAATTTGCAGCAGATGAAAAAGAATAAAACAATTACAAACACAAATAAATCGTACTACATAAGGAAAAAACCAAAACTCTTGTAAACAATTAGATACAGATAAGACATGTAATTTATGGTCGAATAATAGTAACAAAAAATTCATAGATGAACAAAGTATACTAGTAAAACATTTATTCGGGATTAAAAAAAAAGGAAAAACAAAATTACTTGAACATAGTATATAGGTTATAGTAATATAAGTTATCTTGTGTCTAAAGATAGTTTCTAATTTTAAGACGATGAGGGATATGTGATATTGAAGACATTTTGGTTTGTATGAATTAATCTTTGATGTACGTCGCAACGACATCCCATCATTAAGCCTAGGCTAAAGATTGATTCATACTGTATTATGGAAGCGACCTGATAATTTGTATAGTTTTGTTTAGTAATAGTTCGTAGTCAGATGAGCCTCTTATTTGGGAATTAAATTAAAATACCTACCTTGATTGGCAAACCAGGATGATTTGTTAAATAGAATTTAACGTTACAAGTAGGCAAGGGATTATTACATTAGACAGCCGTTATAATTAGCTAGCTTCAAGCTGTCAAATTTTAATATGAGAAAGTTTGACACTTTCTCTTCTACATCTTATTATTATAATTAATTGATTATTGTAAGTACATAGGTAAATATAATAGCCCAAAAAGAGATTGCTCAAACATGAAACAAAACTAATTCGTAATTAAAACATATTATTATAATTATTAATATTACAATGATTTTATACGTACAATAATATTATTATATTATAATTACCTCACGTTAGCCAGTGGTAAAATAAATAATTTTATAATTATGAATTGTACTACTACATTCCACATATATAATTATTATTATTATGTATAATAATATGTGGTAGATAATGTGTACATTAATAATATAATATTATTATAAAATAATATTATTTCTTTAGTAAATATAATCATATAATTTTGAAGGTGTAAAAAATGACAAGCAAGCATTTTAATTGAGATAAAATATATCTCCATTATATATATATTTGTGTATTTTTTTAACCATAATTTTGTAGTGTTTGAAAAATATTTTTATTCGATATCGTAGTAGTAATGTTTCTGTTTGTGAAATATATTCTTAATTTACAGAGAATACACATATTATTCTATTTGCTTCTGTTTTCTGCATATCTAAAGAAACCCTGAGTAACTGAATAACATTAAGAAAAATAAATTTGTGTGGTTTTTCAAAATGCTTAATATTCAAGTTTTGTTTTATATTTTAATTTTTTATGGAAAATGTGTATCATATAAAGCAGGAATAAAAAATGTTTTTGAAAATCAGTGTGTGTGTTCTGTACTTTTATCAAACATTATCATAAATGCAAAAGAGAGGAAATTTATATAAATCTATTTTATTACAATTATAGATTAATTTAGAAAATTTTTTGCGTATGAATCATGAAAAGTAAACGAAAATAATAATTATACTAGTAATTTAAAAATTTTAATAAAATTCATTGACAACAGTTTGATATGATTCAACGTCAAAGATACCAAAAAAGGACTTTTCACTGTATACTGAATGAAGTTCTGTGAACTTTTTTTTTAACCGACTTCAAAAAAAGGAGGAGGTTATCAATTCGACTACATTTTTTAAAATATATGTTACATAATATCTCTGACGTTAGTAAACCTATCATTTTTTTTTAATCGAATGAGTATACTTCTGGAATGGTCCCATATAAATTTTAACCAAATTTGATGGTGTTGGAAAACATACAAAAAGCAATGGTCGACACCCTTAATCGCAGTCTGCTCGCACCAGTACCGTGTTGCTCTATTTCCTGTATGACTAGGATATTGTTAACAGTCTACGTATATCATCGTTGTTTAGCCTCCATGGAAATATCATGGCATTTCTTCGCTATTTTTCTTTCTTAAACAGCCATTTTTTTATTTTTTTTCTTGGCTTCTTTCTTTTAAACTCCATAAAAATATTAAACCTACATATAATATTTACACAAACCAGTGAAAAAGTGTATTATCCCTAATTGGAAGATTATAATATAAATATTTATAATTATATTACGCAATAATAAGCAACAAGTTCCCAACCGACATCACCTTGTATGAGCGATTTAAATATTGTAATTTTGCAATAAATAATATTCTATAGTTATGGTAAAACTTTTTTTAACCGGGTACTTGCAAACTTTGTGCAAATGTCTACTCGCAGTAAGAAAACTAAATTGGACAGATTACGCAACCTCATCATTTCTTTCACAGCTTTCTCATTATGTAGTATATTTAATAACTTATTTGGGTCCAAATCAGACAAGGCGATGCCCTCTAAAGTTTTAAAATTTGTCAGGAGCGACATAAATCTGCCCCTTGGCAAACATTTTTTTGCTGAGGTCTATCACTGCCTTATCAAGAGTTGTACCCTGTCAAGAGTTTAGGAACAGTTATTGCCCAGCTTAATATTAGACGACAAAATTCTATGCTCGTCATATCTGTATCCCTTTTTCGCTTAAAATGATGTATAAACTACTGAAATTGCTACGCAACCATGAGAATCTATCACTCTAAGACCAATAGTCTCGTCATCAAATTTTATGAATACAGCTTCCGGTAACTTTCCTTCATCGTATATCAAGCCGAGGTGGTCAGAAGGTGTTGCTTTTGAGTTTCGTTTAACAAACGTATCTGTATTAAACTGACACGATGAACATGACCCTCTAACTTTTCATTCCGTAAAAATCGACTGTTATAAGTTCTCATTTGTGAGATTCTACATTCTCGTTGTTGATAAGTATCTGCGGAAATATTTATATCATTTCTTTCTTTATTTTTCCTAAAACGATAATACCTTTCATGGCAACTTTCCATTAAACGTCGCTGTCTCATTTGAGCAGCGCGTTTAGTAAGCCTGCCCATATTTTAATTATGTAGTAATATATAATAGTTATTACACACACACACACACACACACACACACACACACACACACACACACACACACACACACACACACACATATATATATATATATATATATATATGTCGGAGAATAAAGTACAGTGGAGTATCTTCCGACAAAACGATGAGAATATTCTTTAGAATGTCTGTATTTTTAGTAGTTTTAAGAAATGTATTATTACTAGTAATATTTTGTAAAATAAGGTTTAAATTGTTTTATTGCGGTAGGCTTAGGCTAGGTAGGCACATGGTTGTCAACGTAGTCGGGATCCCAGGACGATAGGGGTATCATAAAATTAATAAGGAAAAGGAAATATGCAGTAGGTATATTATTTGAGAATATGGAGAAAGGGTAGTCTTGCTTTGGAACCCAGATCGAACAGACGTCCTGGTGATCGCGAATTCGTTATTTCCCTGAGCCTCGGTCTATCGCAAGTTGTTTTAATATTATTTGAATTCTAAATTGAATTAATATTATATTGTAATTCGTGTGCTACTGAGTTATTGATAAGTGATAATTATCATTTGTAATTATTTCATTGTACGAGTTATCTACTCATTTTTATTAATTGAACTTTATTGTAATCTGATATATTCTCCACTTGTAATGGTGGGAATGAGTGAAGCACAAAACGTTGAATCCCTGACAAATCTCCTCGCCTCTCCGACATATATATATATATATATATATATATATATATATATATACCAAATACATAATAGATACCAACACAAATTTTGAAATAAAATAATTTATAAAAGATAAAAATAGAAACCGTATTCAAGAAAAATAATAGTACGAAAATGTTACAAATAATTATATTTTTATAAATTAAAAGTATTTACAACAAATAACTATTTTTGAAGTTGATGTCAGCCAACTTGTTGGCTGACATCAACTTCAAAATCCTATGATTTATATAATACAAATCCTACTTAAAACAATGTAAAATTGTTAATAGAAGTTTTACTACAATAAAATGAGATCTACATAAATATAATACAACAATAAAATGCGAAATACAAAAATATGATATAAGAATACTTTTATAGATGCTTCAAATATTATCACCAAGAATATATATATACCTTAGAGAACTCAATATCGGATATGATCGTGATATATGCTTATCAGAACCCATTTTCAATGTGGGAATCCTGTTTAGCCACCTAGCGGTCGGCTGAGGAACTACCTTTACGTAAATTTATGTTTAATTTGTGTTGGCTGGTACCGACCGCAAAAATAGTTATTTGTTGTAAATAATTTTACTTTAATTAATAAATAAAAATATAATAAATTTTTAGTACTATTATTTGTTGAAATCGGTTTTTATTTTTATTTTTTATAATTTGTTTTATATTAATATGCAATACCAATTTAATGAAAAAGGTTCTCTCTTAATCAATCTTTTTAAATGATACTGAAAATATTCTAGCATTTTAATATCTGATGAAAATTAAAAAAAAATAGAGCGTAAAAATTAAGAAATTTTAAAATTATAAAAACAATTATTTTCCATGAGGTTACATCTTTTAATCCTTAATAAGATCTGAAAAACGATCATGTAAATACTAATAAATATACGTTTTCAATGATAAATTACTGGACCTAATTTTTATTTTTTATATTCCATTTTGAAATTAATACGGCACTTAATGAAAACACAAAAGCAGTAGCAGAATTTATTATTATTATCATTACATGGAGATACAAACACAATACGCGCGAAAAATGATGAATGTGACAAAAAAGAAACAAACGAAACGAACAACAGAAAAATATATCATGACAGCTGTCAAATGCATGATTCCCCGTTACATCTGAACGAATAGTGACATATAGCAATATCGTCATTATGCAAAAGGTCGTAAAAAAAAAAATTCAAATAAATACAGAAAAAACATATATTACTATTATTACAGTACTATTAAATTATAATTAGTAATTAATTATTACCTAATATTCACACTCTTAAAAAATGATAAAAGTTTTATTAAACTGGAAAAAACAAGAATCTAAACAAAAAACAGAATAAAAATTTAGGGTTTTACAAGACCCTAAATATTTATGTTCTGTTGGCCAAACTAAGGCAATATCCTCCAAATTGGGATCAAAAGAGTCCCTGAATTGATCAAACGTTGGCGCCACATGAATTTGGCCTAAACTGAGACATAGATCTCAATGTCAACATTCCTTTCGATTTCATCTTTTCGCTATTTCCCATAAATTCTCTTCTCCGGGGAGTCTTAACATTCAAGATCCAATTACCGGGGAGTATACAGACTCCCCGGTAATTGGATCTTGAATGTTAGCCGAGAGATTTAACGGTTTAATGGGTACAACTGCATTTTTTTACTTCCTTTTACAAAGTAAAGAAAATGACCGCGAAAAATTTCGGTTTTTATATTTCAAAGGAAATTCCATTTTGATCATCCCTAAATCCATTTGACTAGTTTCGGCGTGAAGTCTGTACATACGTACATATGTGCGTATTTATTTCGCATAACTCAAAAACAATTAGTCGTAGGATGTTGATACTGATGTAACATCTAGTTGTGCACCTTCCCTTTTGACTGCAATTGGTTGGACCATAAGTGTCCAAAAAAGCCCAAAATCCAAAAAATTGGATTTAAAAATTGGACGGCAAATAAGTTAAAATCAGACTTCATATCTTTTATTTTTTTAACTTTTTTTTTTAATTTAAATATATTGATTTATTAATAATTATTAACATCTGATAATAAAAAAAACATTTTTACAATAGATAATAATTCAATAATAATTTTTAAAAAATTTTATGTACTTTTCATTTAAAAAAAAAAGTGTATGTGTATTTTAATAGAACTATATCCATATCAAATTTTTTAGAGTAGTTGTAACTTCGTAACTTCACTGTAATCAGAAATTATGTTCATATTAGGTCTAATACACTCCTTTATAACATTTAGTAACGTTCTTTCGTTCGATTATGGTTCTCATACATGAAACATTTTTCTACTTTTTTTGAAAATTACGCAAACACCCCACTGCTGAGGGCAAACCCTTCCCATATTTTAATTTCGCCTTGAAAAAAGAGTTCATCTATTTCAATGTACTGATAATTTTCATCTATTGTTACTGGTAACACTTACGCATACACATACCTTACAATTTTTTTTAGTCAGTTACAGCGGCAATACCCATGCAAAATGTTTCGTTACGAAACATGCAGGTCTATATTTAAAACTAGTCCACGCGTACAAGAAATAAACAACATTTTCCAATTTCAGTTTGGTGGATTGCAGCCACATATCGTTCCTTAAACGAACAGAATTTTGACGACTCACCTTTCACAACGCCGTTTATTTTCCCTGTCACTTAACGTAAGAGACTTTTCATAATCCTGTACGAATAACTTAAGATTATGTAAAATTCCTTTTGACGTTTAAAAAACGAACAGCATAATTTTATCTGGTACCTCATTGATTATGCCAATCAAACCCATATCGGATGAAAATAATAATGACACGTACTCGCAAATACTAATATTTGCGAGTACTACTAATGACAAGTACACGATTGAAATAATTGACGGTACCGATTAGTACGTAGCCGTATAACTATGACAAGATAAGGAAGTTGAAATATAATTACTACAGCGCAGAAAATATGAACATAAGTAGTTTAGTATTGTGTATTACTACTTAATTTAAAATAATTTAATTAACGACATTAGTAATTCAAAAAATTAAAATTGTGAAATGTGACTGCTTTCGAAATAAGACCCAACTTTATTATTGTACTTATCCATAAAAATAAAATTAATAAAACAATTAATTAATATAGCTTAATACCTGTATTAGATCATAAATACTGATTTCTATAGATAATTAGTGTAGTAGGAATGTACAGGTGTAGATTAGCTTTCTATGAATCATAATATTAGTGTTTTGGTTATAAAATCATTCCAGTTTTAGATTTTAAGGAGATACTGATATGTAGTACTAGTTTTTTCATCGTTAAAATAAAGCTATTTATTCGCCATGAGCGGGGATAGCAGTACTTAGGTAAAGGCGTGTGTATTTCTATTCATCAAGTAACCATTCAGGCAAACACATAAAATCCCCACCACCGAACAAAATTGCGTCAAAATAACTTTTACGTGTATTTGTTACGAGGATGGAGAGACTTCAGGCTGTGGAACAAATAAAGCCGGGATTTAGGTTCAGTCCCGTATGCTTTATAAATAATAAAAAAATATATTTAGTTATACTGTCACATTGATGACCCTTTAATTAAATACAACATTATAACGATAAAATTAAAGCTCTACTATGATAGAGTACAATTGTCACTCAATGAGTCAATATTGTATTATATTACGTTGTAATATTGTATTGTAATAATATATATATCAATACAAATATGATGATTTTTCATATTTTAATTTTATAATGGATATCCGTTTTACAGAAAGGGTTACTCCTTTAAATCTTTATAAAACGAAAAGTTTACAAGGAGTGTAATTATTCAAACATGAGTGGTTTTGAAGACTATTTTTTAACAATAAACAATGTTAAGACGGTTAAAATTTTTCAAGGACTTTAATCTTTTAAGTTATTTCTCTTCAAAACTCTTCAATACTGGGTATTCTGATACCATTGAGAATGAAAAACATCCTTGTTACTGAAAAAATATATATCACAATACAGAAAGAAATATTTTTCTCATTCCAGCTCTATTATTACATATTTATAAAACCTCTAAAGCTATTAGAACTCCATCCAGTGGTAAATTTTTTTACTATACTTAATAATTTTTATACTTATAATTTTTTTACTATACATATCTTAAGAGTTTATAATTTACTTTATCCAGTAATACTACAAAATTTGAAGCAATTTTTTTCTCTAAAAATTATTTGAACAGAATTTAAGCTATTGATTATAATTATTTAAATCCTTTGCTAATAAATAAATTGCTAATTTTTACTCTTGTTCTTAATAATGGAAAAAAATGTTACTTTCTACTTAAAAATGTCATTTTTTAATGTAATTTAAAAAAAAAATTAATTAATATATATTTTTAATAGGGATTAATGAAACCTTTTGAATTAATAATTAAATTGACTTGCTAAATATCAACAAATAATACGATCACTCGTTTGGATATTTATTGAAAATTACTCAGCGTTTTAAAGAAGAAGAATTATCAAGCGGTAACTTATTAACATTGTACCTTTGTAAATTTGTAATCCACATTTACAACTGACAGCGAAAAAATATAACTTAAAGAAGAAGAGAAAAGACGTTTTTGACATTTTTGTGAAGAAAATCCTATTAAAAATGAAATTACTCATTTATTATTATAATTATGCTACTTACGCTGTATTCTACAACAGGAGGTACTTAGTAAATGTACATTAGGTTTTAAACACGATCTTGGCTTAATAGTTAAACTTGAGAGTACTATTTGTTCCCGGGGACTTGTTCACAGACAGTTATGTGAGTTTCTAAGTTCTTTGAATTCTAAATAGTCACATATTCTGTACTACACTACGTTGAGGTGGCTTAATGTACACTCCCTCTTTGAACGTGTCTGTGGAATCCGAAAGACGAAATCATTCTTAATATGCGATATCAAAACGAATTTAAAAATCTTTCAATGCAGAAATGCTCTTGGATTTTTTATTTATTACTAATTTCCTTTACCAAGTCTATAAATTAATTTAAATTTTCAAAGCGTAAGTTTACATTTAGAATTATTTTAAATGTAGCATTTACTTTTTTCGATCATATATCAAAGGGGATATTCATATTACAAAATAATGTATTTTTCGCCCATTTCAGGCAATTAAATTACCATTATAAAAATTGTACGAAATGATTTCTAAAAAATGATTTCAAAATCTTACAGGTGGTAAGATTTTTGGAAAATGTTGAACTCAACCTGAATATATTTAATATGCCATTATTTTGAAAAAAACCTATTTACCGATGTAGTTAATGAGTTAATAAAAGATAGGTAATCATTCACTACATCCGTGGTAAAACCGAAATAAGACAATAAACGCAGCTACATCAAATAGGTGATAATTATCTATTATCTTCAAACTAAAGCCGATTGAAAGTATCCCATCGCTGATAAAACTAACACTAGCATAATAAATAAAACATCTTAGATACTAAAGAAATACTTCTTTGCGGTAAGTTCACTACTATGTCTTCTTTAGAATCAAAAATATCACATGACCGAGTAAAACCATTTTTAAAAAGATAATCCCTGCAGTAGGAATGTATAATACAACAATGTTGTCGATAATTATATGATAAAAATTTTGATGTGAGAGAATCAGTTTCCTTAATCACTTCGTTTACGTTATAGATGTGAACAAGTGATGAAAGGTTACAAGAAATTATTCCTTTTACAGAAATTAAAACGATTATCAAAAGCAAATCACAGCTGTATTTTAAATTATTTTCTTAAAAATATAACTGTTACAAACTTACAGTACAAACAAAAATGTACTGAATAATATAAATTATTAATAATTCATTTATTATAATATAAATTGATTCTCCCGCATTGGCAAAAAAGATCCAATAAGCCTCTATTCACACTCACTCACTACTTTTTACTGCTGTCATTATACACGGCAGTACACTATTCTATGTTTCTTTGAACCGGTTTCAGTGACAGAGAGAATTCTCAGATTGACAGATATTATTTTGTTTTACCTTAAATTCAAGTTTTTCTTTTCAACCAACTTAATCGATTTTGGCAATACAAGAATTATTTTATAAAAGACGTTTCTCTGGTGGTCTATAAATAATTTTCGACATAATTTAAGTAGAAGATGAAAAATTACTTTACTTTGTCTATCTCAAAATATTTGAAGATATTTATAATTTTAAATTAAAATCATTTATAACTTTTAATTTAAAAAAAAATATATATTATAAACAATGTATTTTTAGTATTGTTGTATTGTTGTAGCTTCATCGAAAATATTCATGAAACAAAAAAAATTAAAATAATTGAAATAATCATTTTTTCTAATTTATTAGAAAATAAATTACTTAAATATTTTTATAAAAGTTTTGTAAATTAATTATAAAAACCCAGAGATAAAACAAAACCCGTACTTTGCAGTTCTTTGCAAGTGACTTTCATACGAATAAATTTTTTTTTCATATTTAAATGACGTATCCAAATATAAAGAATAAAACATAAAAATTTAAAGATTAATAGACTTACAAAATAATTCTTTTTAAAAAAGATTTAAAACAACTGTACAAAACGTGAAAGAAATTTTTAAAAAAATGTTTTTATTTATAGTCGCATCAACAATTAAAGTCATTAGAACTTTTTAGTGAAATGTAAGTGTAACAATAAACTCAGGCTGATCATTCCTGAGAAATGTGGTTAACTGAAATCCAAACACCAAAAACACTGATATGTGCGATCTAGAATTCAAATCCGAATAAAAGCAACTATCTTTGTTAATATTTGAACTTGAGAAATCACGACTTCGAAATCAGCCGATTTGCCACTACCACGACGGGTTTTCTACTAGACCAACCGCGTAGATTAGAAAACAATTATTTTTTAACCTTTCTCTTCATTTAGAAATTTTGAAAACGACCTGAGACCACGAGTTAGCAAGTTTTAGGTAATTATTTCATTTTTGTCACCGATGTTATAATATTCAAAATTTCAAGAAGAAATTGAAAAATAAATTTATTTTTTGTTTTATTTGCAGAATTTTTTTAAGATTATATATAATATATATATGTGTGTGTGTGTGTGTGTGTGTGTGTGTGTGTGTGTGTGTGTGTATAAATTCTAAATTAATTTAGATTATAAAAATATCAGTTTATTGTACTATAAGGTTATATTGTTAAAATAAATTTTAATGAAAATTAATCAATATTGTATTAGCCGCAAACGTTTTTTGATCTTCTGAATTTAATAACTTTGTTGTTAATTAGTTATTTCCTTTGTTGACCATCTCTAAACAAATTTATTTGTAAATATAATAATAATAACAATAATAATAATAATAATGAATTACAGTAGTACATTTTTAATTCTACCATTTATTCTTACACTTTAAGGGTTTTAATATATAAATATGTAATTTGGCATTTTTTCTGCCGCATCTCAAATCATGAGCTACGCCAAAATAGAAATAATAATAATAATCTTTATTCCACAAAATAAAAAATTACAAATAAAAATAAGATTATTTACAGTTATAAATTCATAATACATAACCTTAGTAGACATACATCCAAACAATGTAAAATAGAAGTAAAATAATAAAAGTAAACAATTATTACAAACTGTATTGGAGGTTACCAATCAATTATTTTCAGGAGTAAACTAATAAACTTATAATATATTGAATAATGGTCAAGTATGGATTTCAAAATTAATTACACCATACAAGTCTTGCAGTACTAAAATTTCAGCTAGTGACAAGATTGTAAATACGTACAGATTAAATAACTTAGAACCATAAATACAATACAAAAATACAGTGATAAAATTGAAAGTGAAATTAATTCTTAATAAAACTAAAAGAAAAGTGATGAAAACATAAATAAAGATAATAAAAATATGAAATTTTAAGAGTCATCGATTCCACCCAGAATCACAGGCTAATCAATTAAAAAAAAACTCTCTATATCTTCTATTGACAACATCCAATCACAAATTGATAGTGAAAATTTTTTAGAGCCTTCTAAGGATTTAAATTCCCTTGGTAAGTGATTAAATATTTTTGGATCTAAGTATCAATAAAAACGTTTAAATAACTCAATTTTTGGCCTAGGAGAAACTATTTTATCCGCTCGCCGCAAAGATAGGATCCTATCTTGTTTTCACCTTTTATAATACGTCATTAGTATTCTATACAAATACACAAGACGCAGAGGCAAAATCTTAAGGCCTCTAAATAATGGGAAGGATTCATGTCGTCTACTTTTACCCAATATTATACGTACTAATTCTTCTAAACAATATAAACAGATCTAAAAACACTGTAGTAAGCTCCAAACCAACATATCATCCCATACTTTTTCCTTGACGTTTCAAAAGCATAAAACACCGATTTCAGAACACTAACAGAACAATAGTTTTTTTTTTTAATAATAGAATTTATTTATACAAACAGGTAATTGTCTTTTGAGATTAGTAATATGTACATTCCAGGATAGTCTACTATCCAAAGTAATGCCCAAGTATTTCACAGATGTAGCTTGTGAAATGTCCTTACATGAACAAACAGTATTCACCTTACATCCCAATAAGTGATATTTAATACTTCCAACATTTTCTACCATACTTTGCAAATTCATCTACTTTGTCGAACTAATGTTCATCCAATTTGTCTTATTTACATTTAATGAAATTGCATTCATGACAAGCCAACATCTTATGAATGAAATTACATTCATCTCAAGCCAACGTCTTATGACCCTTAGATCAGCCTCCATGTCATTTTTAATTCCAGACTGAGAATTTATTAAAAAGTTACATAAATTCAAAAATTAAAAAAAAAAATAAAAATAGGAATGGTAAACAAAGACGATTATTATTTTTATTTATCAAGCAGAATAAATAAAAGATTTAATAAAATAAATAGTATCTATGTAACAATTTATGTAAAAGCATTTATTAATGATAAAGTACATTACTATACTATAAAATGTTACAATGTTTTCAAGCAATGTAGTCAGTACAACGTAATAAATAACTATTGCTTTGAATTCATATATCAAAAACATCGTATTTTTATGCAACATGATCGTAAACAAAAATAACTTTTAAATGTTTTACATTTTATATTGATGAATGCCGTAAAAGTACGTACAAGATGGACCTAAGATTAAAATTTATTCTAGAATTTAATTAAGTTTTATGTTGATAAAAAACAAGTAAAATATTTTTTTTTACATTGAAGGGAAAATTTTATACGTTAATAAAGTAAAAGGTAAATGTTTTCAGGATCCTATTATTTAATGTGCGCGCACCCACACACAAAATATACACATATTGTACTGTATATTTTAGTTCCCTTTTTAGACAAGCATTTACCGAGTATATGTGTATGTATGTATGGATATTACTTGAAAAAAATGATTAGATTACCAGTAAAATTTCATATTTATATAAAAATTTATTACAAATGTAGATTAATAGTAACCTGTAACAATCTTCATAAAAAAAGCTTTTATGAACAAGGTATTGTTTTTTTTTACACTTCTTCATCTAACCCTGTGCTAATTTTTTTCATCATTCAATTTTTTGTATTTATTTTTGGTCCTGATAAATAAAGATAATCTAAGTTTACATATTAATTGTATGTTTTTCATTTTCCTTTATATCCCAAAAATCCTTAACGTTATGATAAAATTTAATTAAAATATTTCTGTGATGCTTTATTTACTTTATTCTTAAAACTAAACCAAAAAATAGTAATATAATTTTACACTGCTGACTTTTTTTTGTTAATTACTTAAAATATTTTTATGTTGATAAATTTTTAAGTTCAATATTATGATTCCATCAGAAATCCTTGCCTTATATAAAAATATATAGCACTTTAACACTTAATTCGAAGTGTTAAAGTGCATCTTGAATTGGGTCAATTCTATTCAAAGGATTTTATATATTTAGACTAGTATTATAATATTTATTTTACTAAGATTGTTCTGAAATAATAATTCGTCTATAATTGAAAATCGTTACTTATTTCCGTTTATTATTATTATTATTATTTTTTTTTGTATCGATACTTTACGAGGTGGAAAACGAAAATACGAGAATAAAATATAATTCTAACTTATTATACTTAGAGTATAATTCTAAGCAAGAAGTCGTACTTTCTTAACTTATGATTTGCTTAGACATGTATATAATAATTATTTCATTTTAATTTGAAGATTTTTCAATAAATTGATTTTTTTCGTAAAATTATGCCAACTGTATTAATTAGTATGCCAAATATATTATATATGCCAACTATATTTATATACATTATATATCAATTATATTTATATGTCACCTGTATTTGTCAGTGTTAGTTAAATGAAGTGTACTGTTGCCAGCCAGACTGAAAATTATTAATTTTAAGAGATAAGTATTTATGAAATAAAATTTTATTTATAGGTAAATGAGAATTAATAATTTTATGTCACTCCATTCCCATTGCTGACAAGATTTGCCTCGAATTCTCTTTGGGCCAGCAAAAACGTGTTCTTAATGAGAATATCTTTTTCATTTCAAACATTCTGTAATTAAGATGCTACAGAGTGATAGCATCTTAGTATATAAATTGTATGGTGGTATCTCAGTGGTAGTATCTCTAGCTACAGAGTGGTAGCCTTTGCTACCACAAAGAGGTTGAAGAGATCTACTTTTTCCCTCATTGTAATTACAGTTTTCTGATCCATATTCTAGTGTTTAAAGATTTTCATAGACTTTTATTCATCATTTTGTTATAAATTTACAGTCAATACATAGATTAACAGAAATAAATAACTTCTACTTCTTAAAAAAAATTAATTACTCTATTGTATTATTTATTGAATAATATTTTTCCCTTAATTATTTTCCACAACCCAGCAGTTGTTATTATTTTCCTTATTGTCAGTGTTAGTTAAATGAAGTGTACTGTTGCCAGCTAGACTGAAAATTATTAATTTTAAGAGATAAGTATTTATGAAATAAAATTTTATTTATAGGTAAATGAGAATTAATAATTTTATGTCACTCCATTCCCATTGCTGACAAGATTTGCCTCGAATTCTCTTTGGACCAGCAAAAACGTGTTCTTAATGAGAATATCTTTTTCATTTCAAAAATTTTGTAATTAAGATGCTACAGAGTGATAGCATCTTAGTACATAAACTGTATGGTGGTATCTCAGTGGTAGTATCTCTAGCTACAGAGTGGTAGCCTTTGCTACCACAAAGAGGTTGAAGAGATCTACTTTTTCCCTCATTGTAATTACAGTTTTCTGAACCATATTCTAGTGTTTAAAGATTTTCATAGACTTTTATTCATCATTTTGTTATAAATTTACAGTCAATACAGAAATAAATAACTTCTACTTCTTAAAAAAAATTAATTACTCTATTGTATTATTTATTGAATAATATTTTTCCCTTAATTATTTTCCACAACCCAGCAGTTGTTATTATTTTCCTTATTGAATTTATGATTAAAAAGATTTCATCTTTTCAACTTTATCAAAGAAAGGTTAAGGTTTTTTCTTCTAATTATTCCTTAAATTATAGAAAAAAAATCAATTGTTACGAATTGTAAGATTTCTACTTTTTCTTCATAAATTAATTTTCCCTGTAATTTCTTTAATTTCTTCATGCTAATTACAACTTTTCTGATTTTAACATTAACACATCAACGTAAACTAATATTATATTCATTCCAAAAAATGTCCGCACCCTAAAAATTTTATAAACTGTATATAATATCTGAAATAAAATTCTTTTTACATCTTCAGAAAATTCATAAATACACAACATAAGTTGAAGATAAGAGGAATTTGTTCAGAAAATGGACTTTTCATAAAATCAACTTCAATTTTCATGAAATATTAAGATTAGGCGTACATTTACTAGACACTACACCATTGTACATTCATCTCGTTAAATGATAAAAATATCGACACTGCGGACATGATATTGACTTAAGTATAACTAGTAAAGATCTGATGTAACTAGCTAGTGTAGACTTAAGTGAATCCACTTTTAAAACAGTGAACAGTTCAGTGAACCCTCATTAAACAAAATACCGATATTATGGTTTTTTTTTCCAAACAAGGAAATTCTTAGAAATCAATATATTTTATGATTTAAATTATCATTTCTATACTTAAATGTTAAATGAAATACAATTATTATTTATTAAGATAGATAAAAATAAGTTCACAAATTCCAACCTATAAAAACAGGTGAATGTTACAATTAATAATAAAAAAAAAAAACTTTACTAGAGCTTGGAATATAAGTTAAAATCTAGTTAAACGTATAAATCTTGTTAGCTGGGCAAGTTAAACTATTGACTGTAATAAAAATTATTTTTTATGGTTTTTCTATCTTAAAAGTGTAAACATCCAACCGTAATAAATTTACTTAAATCGTTGTGTAATCGGGTATTAAAAAAGAATTAAAATACAAGATAAATGCAGGTTGTATTTTGCAGTTAGTCAGCAATTCAGAAGAAAATGGAAATATATTTTATCCTATTATTCATACTTTTATTATGGAATATAATGAATTTTTAAGAAAAAATTCTACATTTTTACAAATTATATTTAAAGTATTAGGTTTTTCTATTTGCTCAGTTTTCCTTAAAAAAAAAAAGAATAGTTACGAATAGATATGAAACTGTATTTTATGAAAAGAGATTATGAAGGTTGTTTATTAGATGGTTCGGCTTGACGTGGTTGCACAATCAGAAAATGATTTAGCTACAGGCAATTTTATACCCTACTGATGGAAATTTTATGCCTATACACGGCACTGTAAGATTACGTTGAAAAGTTACGCAGCTACCTACCTATTGTTAGGTATTAAGATTCAAATTATGGGAAAACTAAACTTAAACCCATATCATATATTACATTGTTTCTTAAAATGAATAGACACATTGTATAAAGTTACAGAATTAAATTTATATTCTTATGAACATCAGTAATATTTCTTTAAATAGAAACTTAAAGAATTAGAAACTGTTTTAGCGCATTTGTCTAAATGGAAGTATAGTAAAGGAAATCGTTGGAAAGGGTGTATGATAAATTTCAGTTCTGGTTTAAAGAGGAAAGGGGATAAAATAGCGCGGCAGGAAACAGTTTGTAGCAAAGTTCAATTACAAACCAACTTTCAAGACTAAGTTGGAAGATTTCATTTTGGTATAGTTGAAAAGTTGGAATATATTATTTGCCATCCGACTGGTTCAAGTTTTACACGGACAAAGGGTATGATGCATGTTATCTCTTTCCCCACATTATGTATATAAGACACACAAATACGCGAGTGGGCGTATTAGTATAAGTTGACCGAGCGGTGTCCAACTTCTACTGCATAAGTATAGTAACGACGGAGTTACAGTTGTCTCGCATTCAGAATTATACTTTTAAGTACTTGCAATCGGTGGTGTAATTTTCAGCTCGTTTTTCCATTTATTCTCTTAGAAAACGTGCTGTGTTCTATAGCTTTCGCTTTATGTTATTCCTTTTACATTTCCTCTTTCTCTTTTACTATTCTATATCTTTTATTTATAACTAATATAATTTCTGTTAACGCTAACATTGTGGGTTGTAAAATATTTAATTAAACGAAATGAAATTATTATTTACCATATATCTTATGGTGACAAGAAAAAAATCTCTCGGGTTTATAAAAGTACATTATCCTGAATTAAAAATCGTTTTAAAAAACGTCTGCTTATTTGAATTTATTTAATTAATAAATTAGAATGCAAAGTTCTATATAAAAAAAAAAAAAAAAAAATAGTTTTGTTATATTTCTAATTAAATTAGTGTAAATTCTATTTTTGTATACTATAAAACATGTATTATATGGTACTTCCTTGATATAAATGTTGTAATTATTTCTCTAAATAAAATAAGTTATTTTTATATAATATACTGAGTTGAGTACTGAACCGCGATTATTCCTCTGTTGTAAAACATAAGTAAAAATAACAATGATCTGTCAAATAAATTAAGTGATTTTAAACAGATCCTATAACATTATTATAAAAATAAAATTCAAATTTTGTATTGTATTGTAATGTGAAAAAATAACAAAAATCAAAGAAAATAAATTTATTATTTTCAAACAAAAGCTTTGTACTTAAGACTTCAAAAATATTGTTTAATAATTAAAAGATAAGAAATAGTTAAAATAATAAAAATTTGTTATGATGTTACTAAATTTCGACATTAAAATTTTATTCCAGTTACAAGTTGAAAATTTTCATTATTATTATTATTATTATTATTATTATGCAAATCTCCAGGCGAAGTAGTCACGTCTCAGCCTTTCATTCTCAGATCCGGGGTTCGAATCCCTGTCGGACATGATATTTTACACACGCTACAAAATTCATTTATAATTCATCTTGTAACTGTAAGAGGGCATACGACTGTTGTTACTATGTAGATAAACAAATAAATAAATATTAATAATAAGAATTATTATTATTTAGTTTTTCGTATTGTCTTTTTTCACTTAATAACTAAAAGAAGATTATTAAAAACGTTTCGAAATGATCCGATTAGCAGCTAATAATCTAATAAAATTCTTCATTTAGGTACTAAGATAGTTTATTTGTTAAGGGACATTCATAAAAATTATTTGCTGTTAGTCAAAAAATTATGTTAAAAAGTGTCGTCGTCAAATTATGTAGAAAAGGTAAACATTTTTTTTTTCATCTTAATAATTCAGAAAACTATTAATTAAAAAATATTTCAGTTTGATTGTTTAAATACACAGGAAATTTCTTATTACACACCGATTAGCCTATTACCGGTCTTATCTAAATTGGTTGAGACAACTTAAAATAATTATAATATTTTTTTTTTGACCTGGCTTCTCTTAATTTAAGAGAATTCTTAAATATATTTCTTAATAAATTTTATTTTTCAGAAAAAAACTACATGAAACTCTTTTAGGGAAGTCCAAGACACTTCAGAAAAAAACTGGTCCCTCAATTTTTTTCAGCAGAAATAATATATATATATATTTTTTTAATTTAATTGAATTTATTCCTCATATAAAATAGTTACCCACACAAAAGTTCATGACTGTAGTTTTAATATATCACGCGGGTCTAATGGGCGGAGCTCTGAACAGCTAGTATATATATATATATATATATATATGTATTAAATTATGAAAAAGTTTAATAACGAACATGTAACACGTAATTTATGATTGCTAGCAATATATTTTTTAAACATTACAATTATGAATAAAATAAAATAATACTTAATCATCGAATTTGAACATTTATCCTTTATTAATAGAATTAATTTTTTTTATTGTATGCATAAATATAACTAATTTAATCAGTTAAACATTCAGACGTGTTAAATTTTAGATGCAAATATTCCATTAAGTCTGACTGAGATTTTAACCGTTAGTTGAAATTTTCATATTCAGGTTTAATCAATACAATTTTTCCTCAAGTACTGTTTCAAGCATGATTTACACACGAAATGAGTGTAAAAGTTCACATAACATTTCACCTACATCATAGTATTAAAGTAAAAATAAAAACAAGGTATTATATAATGGTAATTTATATACATATATATATATATATATATATATATATATATATATATATATATATATATATATATATATATATACTAGCTGTTCAGGGCTCCGCCCATTAGACCCGCGTGATATATTAAAACTACAGTCATGAACTTTTGTGTAGGTAACTATTTTATATGAGGAATAAATTCAATTAAATTAAAAATATATATATATATATATATATATATTATTTCAGCTGAAAAAAATTGAGGGAACAGTTTTCATCTGAAGTGTCTTGGACTTCCCTAAAAGAGTTTCATGTAGTTTTTTTCTGAAAAATAACATTTATTAAGATATATATTTAAGAATTCTCTTAAATTAAGAGAACCCAGATCAAAAAAAAAATTATAATTTTTTTAAGTTGTCTCAAACAATTTAGATAAGACCGGTAATAGGCTAATCGGTGTGTAAGAAGAAATTTCCTGTGTATTAATTATATATATATATATATTATAAATACAAATTCTGTGAATTAATAAATTGTCTTTTTGTTTAATGAAGAACTCGTTGAGCGAAAATATGATAAACTTCTTCAATTTATTGTACAAAATATTATTTTGTAGAGAATTTCTAGCGAACATTAATTAAAACAAAAAGTAACTAAATCAGATTTTAATTCATCAAACTTATTCTCATTTAAATATAATAATAAAACTCGTAAAACGCATAAATTATCATAATTATACTTTAAGACACTATATTTATCTAACTTGAAAAAACCATTTATCCTTGTATATAATTGCTAATCTGATGTTATTTGTCTTCAATTCAATTTAAACGGCAATATCCTGTTAAGTTATTATTTTTCACAAACAATTTCTTAGCTACTAAGGATTTGGAGTCATTTAGATGATTATTTGACAATTTTATGTTTGGCTGAGTGATAATGATGAAGATGGCTTGTTGCTGTGATTACAGTCAATCTCAACGCAGCATTTAACCTGGTTTACATCTCTTGCATTTATTTTCAGTTAGTAAAAAAAGTGTTTATGAAGGATGTGATCTCAAAGGCCTACCATAAATATATCATAATAAATTACAAATGACGATTTTAATTACAGTAAACATATTTTTTTTTTTTTTTTTTAACTGAATTTTTACGGGCATCGACTGCTAAGGTCATTAGCCCTCGTCACATTCTTTAAAAGAAATTATTATCTCCATCAGGATCGTCATATGTAAGGGTGTAAAGGGCCCTTACATTTTATTTAAAAACACAAACTTCACAATAAACATTAAAACATCAAAGACAAGGACAATCACAAACACTTACGGGGTGTAAAGGGCCCCAATATTAAAATTTGAGATAGGTTCTCAAAAGACCATGAACTTAAAATTAAAATTAAATTAATCAATACCATATCTTTCTTTCTTCTACGAAGTCTCATTTATAGTTTGCTTAAGCACCCTCGGGGCGACCAGAACCGCCGTTGAGCAGTATATCAGTCGTGCCAGGGTGCCGTGGCAGTTCAATCCTTCTTATATCAGGCCATAGGCATGCACGGCGTACAACCATAGCCTCGCGCCCTCAATCCACCCTTGAGGGTCCCCCCTCGCTTCTCGGCCTCTTGGCTAAGATCAAAGTGTAGTAAACATATTTTTTTTATATATATATATATATATATATTTATGGGTTATTAAAAAATTGAGGATAATAAATAAAATAATTTTGAATAATAATTAATATAACAGTAATTTTCTGATTACTTATGTAAAAAAGTTATGCATATTGAAGAGTGGTTAATTTGATATGGTATAATATTAATTAAGCTCTATTCAACAGGTAATTCAACATAATAACAAACTGACAAATTATACATAATAACTTTTATACGTCTAATTTTATGGAATAATTAATCGAAAAATTGTCACTTTAAACTAAATTTACATTATTTTACATAGACTAATTGAATATTGAACTTCAAATAATTTATTTGGCAATTATTATTATGATAATAATGAAATTACCTTGAAAATATTAATTAAAATTACTTTATATCATAATTAACATAAATATTTTTAATGATGTTGTTACATTACACAGAAACATGAAGACATATTAAATAAATGTAAATTTATGATAAAGTTACGCTTTTGATGTTGATGCTACATTATTACGGAAAATAATAACGCAATTTTAAACAAATAAAAAAAAACAAATTTATATATTTTCTAAAATTTTCAAAGAATTATGATTGATTGTTTAAAATAATGATTATATATAATGCAATTTTAACAAAAACAAATACTTTAATGTTGTTATAATTTTAAACAGTAATCTAAAAATAATTGGAGGGTACTCCTCCAATAAAGATGAGAAGGAAGAAGCCTATTCAATAATGTAACTTAGTCATTAATAATAATGTAGCCATTAATAATGTAACCTAGAATGCATCCGTTGATTTCGGTGAAGGAAATAAAAATATCTTAAATTCCTGTAAACATTTAATTTATTTATACAACAGTACGATCAATAAACGCCCGCACACACACACACACACACACACACGCGCGCGCGTACACGTACACAAACCATTCTATTAACAGTTTTAGAAAATGATAATGTAAGATTCTTAATTCTCAATTCTTTGAAAATGTTTTTTTTTTAGTTTGTTAATTACAGTAAACCGAGCGAGTATTCATGTAAATTGGATACTTATTTACAGTATCAGTAAAGACTATGTTCACGTTGTAAAAAATTAAAATTATTAATGCTACAATGAAAACTAGGCTCAGAAATAAACACTACATCGGTGTTTTCCCTCATTACGACAAATCTTAATCGAAACGGTAGCTAGATGTTGTATAGATAAATATGACAATTATAGTAGAATTTCTAAATATTAAAAAAAAAAATTGATTATTTAAAATAAATAAAAAAAAATATTTATTAACTTCGGATGCTGATTAAGGAAGTTGAATGATCTGTTGCGTTAATATTTTAATTAAAATAAAGTAGACATTTTAATTTTAATAAATTTAATGGCAGGTAAGAAAAGTGTTCTAGAATTATCGTAATTTAAAAATTAACTTAAAATTACTTTAAATCGATTTCTATACTTAAATAACGGATATCAAATGCACAAAAAAATAAAAAATCACACCATGTATACAAAATACATAAAAATAACGTACAGTCTTAAAAGTCTTACAAAAACATTAAAATATAGAGAAAGAATGTTATTTTATTGTTTTCAAGACAATGAGAAAAAAACAAAAACTGCAGCAAGATAACAAAGTAACTCACGAATTTACAAATTAAAATAAAATAATTGCTTTATATAGTGCTTAAGACAACCAGAAAGACCATTCATGGATGAAAACAAACAATTCTACAGTAGGATCAGATTTTGTAAATAACTCATACAGGCAGGAATCGCCTTCAAAGATATTAAGGATAATATGAAGATTTTATTCACAGCCTATAAAAATCATGGTTTCATGACACGAAAATAAAATATCAAAATTATAAACACAATAATTTTGACTAAAATAACATCATAAGGACAGAATATATTATTTGGTTACACACTTTTATATTTTTTCTAATCTTTTAATCAACAAACCAATCAGAAAACAAAAAACCTAGTTACCATAAACAGTTATTAAAAGTACAAATGATCTTAGTGATTTTCAAAAAAAAAAAAATAAAAATCTAGTGATTTATCTATTTCTGAATTTATTTTTTTAAATGTTTTCAGTTTATAATTTTTAGCTTTTTTAATATGGGTCCCATTCATATCGGAAACTACCGAAGAAAGCACTAATAATTATTATCACAAGCATTTAAAAGAACTCGAGAAAGATTACGAAAAAATATATCTTCCATTAATTTAAAATATTTCCATTACAATTTTTAATGATTTCAAAGGATAATATATTAAATATAGATATACTCGTATTAATGAATGTAGATTATATTCACTGATGAATGAGTGTGCACGTTTTACATGTACTGTAGGATTTTATTGCGTTGTTTATAAGGGCTAAATTGTTGCTTTTATGGAAAACGATAATTTACCACACATAAAAGCAAAATTCAACCTATATCAACTATATAATAGAATTTTATTGGACGACATGTAAGCAATAAACCGCAACCATAAAATTTGCTAGCAATGTAGAGACAGAGGAAATTAGGATATCAATTAGATATAGCTTCCTTATTACAATCATCACCGACGGTTAGTCACCATAAACCACTAAAAAGAATTTGTCCTTTTTCTCTTAATAACATCTTGCTTTGAAATTCATCATAATTAAATTTATTTTTTCATAATTTCTAATTATTATACGTCTTCGTTTTTCGTTTTCAGTCACCTAGATAAATTATAATTGTTCACTTATCGTGAGTTAACGATGTACAATAATGACAAAACCAGAGTGTGTTCCTTTTAATCGCACTTGACTTTTAATTTGATAATAATTCTAATACATAATACAAAAGAGAAGAAGTTATTAAAAACCAAATAAATGTTGCCTTATATACTAATGCGTTCTGCTTGAAATAAATGAATAAGTTTTGCTAATATTCCCGTTTTAATTTCACGTTATTAAATTAACTTTATGTTTCTGATTAAATGTTTTAATTCCAAAATTTTTAAGTCCGGCCATAGGTATGATACAATATCTACAAATTATCATTAGTTTCGAATGTTATTAAAAAGATCAATTAAAAGTAATTTTAAACTCGTCGTTGTAAATCAGCTGATTTCGAAATCGAGTTCTCATGTTCAAACCCTAATGAAGATAGTTACTTTTAATCGGATTTGAATACCAGATCATGGATGCCGGTGTTCTTTGGTGGTTGGGTTTTAATTAACCACACGTCTCAGGAGTAGTCGACCTGAGTTTGTTCAAGACTACAAATTTACGTGCACAGTTACATTACACTGATAAGTTGCTAATGACTTTAATTATTGATGTGACTATAAATAAAAGTATTAAAAAAAAAAACAAATTAAAGACGACATTAAAAATTATTGTTTGTTTCTTTGCACACATAATTTATAATCATATCTGTATGTGCGGTTATCTTGATTATTTATATATCATTCATGCAAAATTATACGTTGAATTTTCATGCTAAATATTCCGTAGTTTAGTTTACATATTTAAATATATTAACTGTGTATTTAAATTTAAACTTATCGTTTTAATAATATGTTAAAAATATAATATGTAGATCTAGTAGGAATTAGCGAGGTTTGGTGGAAAGAGGAAATCGACTTTTAGTCAGGTGATTTTATAATAGTTAACTCAGCTTCAAATAAAGGGCAGGCAGGAGTAGTATTCATAATGAACAAGAAGATACGGAAAAGAGTAGAGTATTTCAAAATGCATAGTGGTAGAAACATTGTAATGATGATAAAATCAAAACCTAAGCCGAAAACGATTGTTAAGGTCTATATGCCTACAAGTGCCCATGATGATCATGAGGTAGAGTGTGCAAACGAAGAAATTGACGAAGCAATTAAACATAAAAGGGGATGGAAATTTAATAGTTGGAGATTACAATGCAAGCATTGGAAAAGGCAAGGAAGGAAATATTGTGGCTGAATATGGGCTGGTCAAAAGGTGCCAACTTGTAGAGTTTTGCATAAAGGATTATTTAGTAATTGTCAACATCCAGTTTAAAAATCATAATAGAAGAAAATACACATGGAAAAAGCCAGGTGATACTGTAAGGTATCAGGTATATTATATCATGGTTAAGCAAACATTTAGCAATCAACTCGTCTACTGCAAAGCTTGGCCTGGAGCAGACATTGATAGCGACCATAATTTAATGTTAATGAAATGTAGATTGGGGTTTAAAAACCTGAAGAAAAGGTGTCAGATGAATCAGTGGAATTAAGAAAAGCTTGAGGAAGAAGAGAGGTAAAGAAGATTTTTGAGGAGGACATCGCAACACGTCTGAGTAAAAAAAGATAAGATAAAAAATGTAGAAGAAGAATAGGAGAATATTAAAAAGGAAATTCTAAAATCAACAGAAGCGAACTTAGGCAAAAACAAAGAGAACTGTTAGAAAACCTTGGATATCAAAGGTTACATTGCAGCTGATGGATGAACGTAGAAAATATAAAAATACTAGTGATGAAGAAAGTAAAAGGAACTATCGTCAATTAAGAAATTCTATAAACAGGAAGTGCAAAATAGCGAAAGAAGAGTGAATTGAATAAAGGGTTCAGAAGTGGAAAGAGAAATGTTCATTGGTAAAAAAGACGGAGCATACAGGATAGTTGATGTGTTAAACAAGATGGTACACCGATTTATAATACGAAAGGAAAGGTAGGTAGGTGGGTGGAATATATTGAAGAGTTATACCGGGGAAATGAATTAGAAAATGGTGTTGTAGAGGAAGAAGAGGAAGTCGAAGAGGACGAAAGGGGAGAAACAATACTGAGATCTGATTTTAAGAGAGCATTAAAAGATTTGAATGGCAGAAAGGTTCCTGGAAAAGACGGAATACCTGCACAATTACTGCACAGTGCAGGTGAGGAAGCGATTGATAGGTTATACAAACTGGTGTGTAATATTTAGGAAAAAGGGGAAGTTCCGTCAGACTTCAAAAAGTGTGTTCTAGTTATGATAACAAAGAAAGCAGGAGCAGATAAATGTGAAGAATACAGAACAATTAGCTTAACTAGTCATGCATCAAAAATCTTAACTAGAATTCTGTACAGAAGAATTGAGAGGAGTGTGGAAGAAGTGTTAGTAGAAGACCAATTTGGTTTCAGGAAAAGTATATGGAAGGGAGGCAATTTTAGCGCTCAGATTAATAGTAGAAGAAAGATTAAAGAAAAACAAACCAACATACTTGGCATTTATAGACCTAGAAAAGGCATTCGCATGAAAATAAATAAGAACAAAACGAAAGTAATGAAATGTAGTAGAAATAATGTAGATGAACCACTAAGTATAAAAATAAGAAGAGAAATGGTTACGGAGGTGGAAGAATTTTGTTGTTTGGGAAGTAGAATTACTAAAGATTGACAAAGCAGGAGCGATATGAAATGCCGAATAGCACAGGCAAATAAAGGCACGAACCTTTATTCAGAAAAATAATTTGTTTACATCAAAAATTAGTTTAAACGTCAGGAAAAGATTTTTTAAAGTATATGTTCGGAGCGTAGCATTATATGGTAGTAAAACTTGGACGATCGGAGTACCTGAGAAGAAAAAATTAGAAGCTTTTGAAATGTGGTGCTATAGGTAATGTTAAAAATCAGATGGGTGGATAAAGTGACGAATGAAGAGGTGTTGCGGCAAATTGATGAAGAAAGAAGGATTTGAAAAAATATAGTTAGAAGAAGAGACAACTTGTTGGTCACATATTAAGGCATCTCGGATTAATCACTTTAATATAGGACGGACAGGTAGAAGGGAAAAATTGTGCAGGTAGGCAATGTTTGAAATATGTAAAACAAATTTTGAGGGAAGTAGGGTATAGGGAGTATACCGAAATGTATTTACTAGCACTAGATAGGGAATCTTGGAGAGCTGCATCAAACTAGTCGAATGACTGAAGACAAAAAAAAACGTTAAAAATACATATTTATTTTTTTTGGGTTCATTTCACTTTTGAGGTTCGAAGAGGAATCATTTATAAGTTCCGGACATGTCATTTTGAAACTAACGTTGTTTGTGTAATCGAATGGACGACACTTATAATAATTAGAAATTCATCATTAATTTTCGGTTTATTGAAATTTTCAAGTTGGTAGAGGCAAAAATATATTTTAGATCAATTTTACTTAGCCAAAGAGAATCGTCTAGATTAACATAAAAACTGTTTAAATATTTCTAGAATATACATAAAAAATGTTCGTTTTATTTGTTTGATTTTTAAGATATATCAAAACCCAATTTTTGAGTATTACTAAAGTAAACATTAAATGAAGTAGAAAGAATAACAACATGATCAATCCTACGGATTCTTATTCAAATAAAATCAAGAATTAGTGAGAAATAAGCTAAAAAAGTACTGAATGACCTTTCCCAATATTAGTAATAAAAAAAAAAAAATAAAAACAAAAAACAGAATGTGTATTTCTGATAGGCTGGGAATACATTTTAAGAAAAGTTTTTTACAAAAATATTTATATAGAGGACAAGCTTAATGAATTTGCTTTTGTAATTTTTTTTCTAAATCCAACTCCCCCTTGAATAAAGATTAAAATAAAAAAAAGAAAATCATTCAAAATAACTTTCCTGCATTTTAGTTTCAGGGTCTGTAATGTATCAAAAATTGTAAACATTTCTTAATAGCTACCTACATGAACTTTAAAAAAAAATTGAAAATCATTTAAACCGAAGGGAGAGAGAGCAAATAATCAAAAACTCACATTTAAATTTTAAGAGGTGAAATTGATTTTTTTGAAAAAAATTAATCTTTTTGGATTGTTTATTTGTACTCTGTAGATAACACATTCGTATTAATAAAGTATTCTGTAAACGTTTTTGAAGAAAATCGAAATTGATTTCTTGCGATATCCCTCCACCATATTAACGATTTTGCAAAAAGAAATTAATATGGTCAATGTCCCACACAGAAATATTTGAAGAAAATCTGTGTTCAGTCCTGAGATATAAAGAAAAAAACAGTGCAAGACAAATACGTACATAAATAGGCATACATATATATATATTTTTTTTGCCTTGATAAACTAGTGGGACACAAAAAAGTAAAAATTTTCAAAAAACTTCATACCCAATTTTCGATATGATCACCGTACTTTTCCCCCTAATACAGCTATTCTATCATTATTCACTGGGAAATTAAAAAATTAAAATATTTACAAGCTAATAAAACTACATCTAAAATTTACTAGACAGATCTGGTTTCAATTGTAACACTACATTACCCATAATAATCAATTGTTCAAAATTACTAAACCAATTGATATTGATGCAATTTTTAGTAATTAAAAAAATTATAATTTGAAAGATTATTTAAATAAAGTGATTTAGTTAAATAAAAATTAATAAAATTAATTGATTTATTTGCTTAAATAAACAGATGAATATTGATCAGTTATTTTCTAATCAAACGATAATCAGGGGTTCACTGCATAAAGACTTTCCTGATTTCATTTATTCTCTTCCTATACTCTTCTTCTCTTATCAGTCTTTCTTAGTATATATATATGTATATATATATAAAATATTACTACACATATGACCCTCCAGGCATACATACACCTCTTTAATATGTATAAGTCTTAGGGTTAGAGGGCTTGTAATATGTTCGTACGGCATGAGTGTGTCTGTGTTTGAATGTTGGTACGGGGTTATGTGGGTGCGCGTGTGCGTTGTTGTATGGTAGGCGGGAATAAAAACCCATTCCAAAAGTTAACGCTGTCATCTATCTCTCTCATACATTGTATAGAGCATCTCCACTAAACTCACCCTCTCAGAACTGTTCTGATGAGAATGAGGGTAAGACCCCGGGCAAGTTATCTATCTACTAATTAAATACTTCGATTTCGATAGCTCTTTCTTTTACTTCCGTTTTATCTCATTCTATTATTTTTTTCATTCGAAACCGTTCTTCCTCTATTATTAGAAGAAAAAAAAACCTTTACAGAACAAAGACTAAAATAAGAGTACTATATTAATTTTACATGTACGCACAATAATAATAGAATAAGTTTTTCGGGTTATTAGGTATTACTTTAATTTTTTATATTTTTCGACTTTGCGAGTAATAATAATAATGGATTTACTACTTATAATTGTATTAATCGGAATTTTTTCTATAGAAAAAGTAAGTATTCATAAATTTATATTTTTCACTAACAATTTACAATACCTATTTATATCACCATAATCTATATATATAAAAATGTTCGTTTGTGTACGGCTTCAAAAACTCAAAATGTTCTGCACCGATTGAGCTCAAATTTTAGCACGATATATAACCCGCATCAAAGATTGTTTTCATCTATTTTTAATAAATCTATCTATCTATTTTTAATTTGGAAATGTAAATAAAGGAAAACCAATCAGATCAATGCAAGATGGCCGCTGTCAAACGCAACGACCAAATTTCTTTAAATTATATTTAACAGCTAAAACATCTGTATTTTATTAATAAAAAAAACACGATAAAAAAAAAATTTACAACGATATATAATCCGAATCAAAGATTGTTTTCATCTATTTTTAATAAATCTATCTATCTATTTTTAATTAGTACAGTTTTTTAATAAATAAGAGGCTAATAAATCAGATGGAAATGTAAACAAAGGAAAACCAATCAGATCAATGCAAGATGGCCGCTGTCAAACACAACGACCAATCACAAAGAGCCCGTATGGCCGTTGCTATGTAAACAAAATCACAACTGATTAAATAACAAATTTCTTGAATTATATTTAGCAGCTAAAATATCTGTATTTTATTAAAAAAAAAAAAAAAACCAAAACAAAAAGAAAAGCCACCAAGAAGGATGTCTTACAGTAAATAAATTAAAACTCCCAACTTTCTTATAGCCCAGATAGACTTAAGACTATACAAACAAAAAAAGTCGAAATAACCAAATACACAGAAAATAATATCGTTACATAATGACCAAAAAATCCTTTGTTAGGTTATTTTTTCACATATACATGACTAAACAATCGTTTTTTGGTCATTTAGCGTTCTTTGCTATGTAAAAGCAAAGAACAAAGTTCACAAATAGTAACACTGAAACCACACAATTAAGTATTAGTTTTTTTTTTTGTTTTTTCTAACCCCCGAAATCACCGTTATGAATTGCTTCAGATGATGATATGAATAATTTATAGCGTATGAAAATGCCATGCCTGACTGGGATTCCAACTCGGAACCACCGGATTAAAGTCCGAGACGTTACCACTTGCGCCACGGAGGCCAGCAAATATATTCGTTAGGAGCCGAATAAAAACACGACTTACCAATATGGCGTTGAGTTTCAAACCAATTTTATACGGTCTATAATTACTTTTAATACGCGAAACCCTCTGCAATGATTAAACATTAACTTAAACCGCTTCAAAAATTATTCCTTTTGAACTAAACCACATTTTGATATCATTGTTTTTCTATAACACTGCTGGAATTCTTTTCGTTTAATGATAAGAAGCGTTGTCGAAGACAATAACCGAATTCTCTTCCAAAGGACATAATACACCGCTAAACTATTTCTAAATAATTCAAATTCGTGTAATTTTTTTACGAATCGCGTTTTTATCAAAATCTCACCTTTTTCTCAATTGACCTGCGGGGTTGTGTTTTCTTTGGAGACCGTAATTTATTAGTAGATTCATACTCGAGAATCACGTTGTACACCGAAGCAGCACAACTTCTACTTACGTTAGCAGTTTATTAACATCTGAAATCAACGCCGTTTGATTATTCTGTAATTTGTAAGCATTACTCTGCTTTTGTAATCATTTAAAATGATGTGTTTTTTCGCACGACTTAAGGGCTATTTTTCGCAGCCCACAAATCTTTATATATAAAAATGTTAAGTTCGTTTGTGTACGCTTCAAAACTCAAAATGTTCTGCACCGATTGAGCTCAAATTTTAGCACGATATATAACTCGCATCAAGATTGTTTTCATCTATTTTTCGCGTCAGTCACATACCCGCGACCGCGAGAAAACAGTTTTTTAACGGTCAGCTGTGTACCAGTGACCGCGCCATCTGCCGGAAGCGAGGGGAACACTCGCCATACTAGCTAACGACAACCGCAGTCACATGTCAAACAATACCTGTTCCCAAAAACAAAAAAAAAAAAAAAAAACGTATCCACTTGCATCTGATTCAGATTATTATACAATCTGAATTAATTATTCACTTTAATCGAGGTACTTTTGTGTGATCGTGTCGTGATTGAGCTGCGCCTTTCACCAAGCTCTGAATTTATTATAAAACCACCAACAGTGGGATATATGTATTAATGACGCGTGCAACACTACACATCCAAACCAAATTCGCGCATTATTCGTAATTATATTGACCGCTTGTTTCCGTTCATCTTCCACTGAGTTATGGGAAAGATATCGATCGCATATGGCTGAAGATATTTTGCATAGAGTACGCCTAGAAAATACCAATATGACCATGGAATTTACAGAAGGCATTTACAACGAAGCATTGATAAATATTAAAGGCAAGTGCTTAGCTATTGCAAATAAAGTTCTTAGTCAATTGGGAATGCCAGCACCCACCCGAGCTGCGATTGATTCATTTGATGTGGATTTACGCCGTGAACAGAGTTACAACATTGGTGATCTTCAGTCATATGTCCAATCAAACATTCCCAAATTAACGCGTGAACAGAAAGGCATTTATGATCGCTCTTTAATTATAATTCAGTATAAAAGCAGTTCAGTATTATTACAGTATTGGAAGTTGTATGTTCAAATTCCAGGATAATGTGTTTGTTAGTTGCAGATTTCGATAAGCAGATTGACTGAGCTGAATCTATTCAATGGCAAGACCTTATTCAATATTAGTCGCGTTATATCTTTGCCATTGCATTCAAAGTTTTAAAATCTTGATTTAAAATAACGGTCAATTTCAAATATGGTAATATTCTACTTTAAGTATTTTTTGTAATTATGTTTCATATTAGTCAAATTTATTATTACAATTGAAGAAAAAAAAAGGGTTCTTTTTTCTATTATTGTTCAATCCAACTCGAGTTTATACCTGTGGGGAATTCACTGAAAAAAAACTTAAAATATGTCCTATTTATACTTACTAAATACTATATTTTTACCTTTGATCCTATTTTAGCATTTTCAGATAAAGTTTTTCAGTTTTCCAACTTCTATTTCAATTGGAAAAAAAATTAGAAATTTCGAAACAAAAACTATTGTACTGCGCTAAAATAAATACGAATTATAACTAACATGATATGTAGATGTACATATATATATATATATATATATATATATATATATGTGTGTGTGTGTGTGTGTGTGTGTGTATATATATATGTGTGTGTGTGTGTGTGTGAGCGCGTGCAGAAATTACAAACATTTATTATTACTCACATGTAAAGATATTTATAAATAAATATAATATTTACAAACAATATTTGTTAATAAAGATACTTAAATATTTAGCACTAACATATACAATGTATGGCTAAAAATGATCTTTGATTCAGCAATTTCTTAACGCATCACATTTAATATTATTAATTTTCATACTATGCTGAATATGATCTCAACGAAATTCCACAGAAAATATATTTTTAAAGATATGAAGTAGTGTTAAAAGTTTTAGTAAAACCAATTAAATTTTTACTTTACGATAATTTTTGTTTTTAGTTTTAAATAAGTTGACAATACAAAAATTTATCAAAAATAAATAAACAGGTTTAAACTACTTTTATTTTGATACTTCGCTGTTTTGTAAATGTATAGAAAGAAAAACGTTGCTAAACAGATACTCAAATAAACAGAAAAACAAAAATGACGTTAAATTACGTAAATTATAAAAACCTAAATGGCTATTTCAACAGTTAAACAACTGTCAGAAAAGTATTAAAAATAAATTAATTATCCACAATATTTACTTTTGTTATATAAACATCAGAAGACATTTTCGTTTATTTTACTAACAGTTACGTGTTTCGTAAACGCCAATTATTTGTTAATTAATAATTATTATTATTATGTCTTCATTATAATATTTATTAATTTAACTTTATTGTAAAAATTTTGTGAAAGGCTTGCGTTGTAATTTATAATTAAAAAAATTCCTTTCGGCACGCTGGATGGCGGAGGTAGATTTCACCGGTGCTAAGTAGGCGATAAAAAAGGTTTCTATCTTAAAGTTAAGAAAAACTTCAAATTTACTCAACACGACAATGGTTGTATCTGAAAAAAAATTTGCATGCGCCAAGCCCCATCTTCTTACAATTCCAGTAAACTTTTGGTCATCCTTTGCCGTAAGGATTGGTCATATCAAAAATTGTTTCAGAGATATATATAAGTTTTAGATAATGTTTAGAGAACTAACTAACGCTTTAAACCGATTCGATGCTGTGCTTATTAAGGAAGGTATCCTTTTTTTTGTCTTCAAAACCCAATTTGTTCCACCTTCTGGGCCAATGGTTGAAAATATCAAATACTTAGATAAGCTTTAGGTCCTTATCCAAAGAATAGTAGGAACTTTAAACGAATTAGATACTTTACTTAATAAGAAAGTTATAGCGATATCTTGTTTTTTTGAAAAAGCAAAATCGGTCATTTCTACCCCAAATGACTGATTTTGCCCATTAACGAACTTGACCGAGATTTTGGGTAGTTACATTTTATATATCAATTTGAAAGTTACTGGAGCAAAATTACGGCAGTTATCGTGTCAAGAAAGTAATATATATATATATATATATATATATATATATATATGTAGACTTTTGAACTAACGGTGGTTTTGGTGGGAGATGTGAAACGCGAAGCTATATCGAAATTTTCCGGTAGTCGAATCATGGTATTCATTACAATGGGTAGCTTTCTTATGAAATATACCTAATAAAAATTATTTCTTCATATTACCTAACAGGAGTAAAATTAGCTTACCTTAGCTGCGTGAAAGATAATATTATTTGAAATTGTAAATAATCTTAATTACTATTACAGTAATTATTTAATTTCTATTATGCTGTTAATATATAACTATATCCTTAAGTTAATTTTTTTATTTTAAACAAAATTATATTTTGAATTAATATTAATAATTTTCACATATTTTTATGTCTTTTCAATTGTAGTTGACATCGATTCGTATTATAATTTACTTCATAAACCAGAACCTAATTCCAGCTCAACGGAAGCGGATTTGCAGAACTAGTTAATAAAACAAAAGCAATTATCTATCTACTTCATCAATTATGAGATTGAATTAACGCAATACGTTATAACGCAACAAAAAAACTAAGACGTATTAAATAGATAACATTTTTCAACCTAAGGACAATCATAAAATTACCATCCTACTATCCTGAACTGCATCTAACATGAAAATATTTGGGTCCAGTTAAATTGGAATATTAGTTAACAGAATACAGTAAATTAATTTGAATTTCTTCGCGAAAAAATCGACAGCATGCCTTCTTTATAATGGAATCCGTTGTAATATTATGCGAAAAAAAAATTAAAATTATTGCTTCAGAAGGAATAACAAATAAATTTCGTTATTAATAATATTTATATTAAATTTTAAAATTTATTTTTATTAACTGAAAAATTAATTGACTTATTCCTTTTACATAAGAATTTAAAATGGATATCAAAACAATGCATTTATAATGATTTTATTCTACACAATGAAAATTCAAAGCATGTACACATTAAATAACAATGTAAAAAAGTAATTTTAACGATTAATAATGCTATTAAATATAATAGAATTTGTTTTTACAATGGATAAATATTAAACGGAAGTGTTGAATGAGTTCTCCATGTAGACAGCAATGGCGTTGTAAGCATCTATTTCCGTTGTTCACTACTGCTATGATACAGTAAAAGTTTCTTATTCCAGTTATAAAAAGAAGAGAACCAGAAATAACAATTTAAAAAAAAAAAAACATTCGTAGGTGAAACAGTTATTACATGGAGTGTGGTCGATAATTTTAAAACCATTAATCTAAAAACAACTTGCAATTAGAATTTTATTTTTTACTTTTCATACAAAGCAGATTTGAGTTATTCTCAATTTATTTGATTAATAAAACAGAAAAAATCTTTTAAAATATGTTTTTACATAAATTTCAATAACGAAATGAATCTGCATAAATAAATTTAAAACTGACCCAGGAATAACAGGTAACAATTCAGGTACAAAGATGTTAAGAAAAATTACTTTGCATTCATTTCCATTAATCCTCTCGCACCGTAAAAATATATCTCTTGCGTGGATGATTTGTTGAAAATAATTAAAAACATTTGTTTAATAAATACTTTGTTTCTTTATCTTATTATCAGGCAAATTAAATCACTAAATATTTCTAAATAATAAGTATAAATAAATAACTATAAATAATTTTTGAACTCAACTTTAATTTTTATGAATTCTGTTATTAATCATTTTTTTGCAAAATTATAAATCGAATTATACAATGTGATTCACGAAAAATGTAACCAAGTATCAAAACTTTTCTACAATTGAAAATAAAAATAAAGTTCACTATCTGAACATACGTAAGTTCAGAAACGGTTAGTTAGTTTTTAGTGGCGAAAGATTTCGCCCTGATTTCTGCGTAAGAAGGTGGCGCAACAACGAAATCGAATAAATTATTAACAGTGTTCAGAGTTCAGTGAAAAAATTAAATGTATAGGAGTACAATTTTAGAATTTACAATTTTTTTTATTGTACAGGAGTACAATTTAAGTAAATTTTATACCTTCTATGGATTAAAAGGATGGAGTTTATCTTTTCGGAAACATCCACCATAAATTACTTTGTGTTTAACCAGTGAGGTAAGAGACTGACGCCCGGACTACGTTGAACATGCTGAATTAGATTTTCTCCTTCCCAAACAGGATGTTCTTATTGCATTACTTTATTTTCAATAATTTTTTTTTTTAATTTCTTTGTTTATTTTTTAAAAACATTTACTTCGTTTGTTCTGTACTATTGAAATATTTGTTTCGTTTAATAAATAGTTAAAATCTATCTCATTTTGTTATGTTTTGCGTTTGATAAACACGAAATTCTTCTGTTTGCATTTAGTTCCTGTGAACTTTATTCATACAATTATACTCAGAATAAAATTCTATACAAGGTTGTTTGAACCTTTTACGTATTTGCGCCAAGTTATGTGCTAAACATTAAATAGTGTATTTTTTACCCCAACCTTTTGTCGTTTAGCCCAGATTTGTCAAAAATTACTAAAAATTCAAATCTAAATTACATTTTTTTTTTAATTTTTCAGGTCAGATTTCATATAAAACTATTAAATTTATTCCTTAATTGGCGTCCCAAGAATTAGAGACTGGCTTTATTTTATTGAAGAAGCAGAAATTAAGGCGAAATCATTCGCCAATCGACACTCACTCTTGAAGATTTTCCAAACATATTTTTTATGAACTTTATTTTTTTTATTTTTACCAGTAGAACATGTCCTGAGAGTTTTTTTAATTATTCGTGAATCACTCTATATAAAATTGCTTTATCGGAAAATTAAACTGTACATTTTTTAGGTAATTCTAGTTAATTTCGTTAAAAATTAATCTTGCTTGTTATTATTTTATATGAAGTTATAGTTGGATTTTAAGATTTTTTCCAAGAAATAAAAAAAAATTGCTTATGATATCAAAGTATTACTAAAATCGAAAGATTTATAAAAGAGGGGAATATAATTATTATAATACCTGGATTTTGACTAATAATAACAACAAAAAAAAACCGAAATATATAAGATAAATAAATCAAACTAATAATGGAAATATAAAAGAAGTGCTGGGGATAATAGTAATAAATATTAAAAAGATACATAACAATTCAAAGAAACAAAAAAATTCATTACTTAGGAGAAATCTCCTGTGAATTCTCTAAGGCAAACATTTTATATTTACTTTTTAAATACCGTTACTACTCTTCAAAGAAAAGTATTTTTTCCTTCAAAACCCTTGCAGCTTTTCCCAGATGTCTTGTCAACCAGTAAAAATATCTTGACATTTTGTCATAGAATATGAATGGTTTTTCTTTCTTTTTAACAAATTAATTATTATATAAAATATTATGAATAATTCTTAATAATAATAAAAATAATATTTTATGAATTCTGTTTTATGATATTTATACAATTAGATTAAAGAATTCTTTTCAACTAGATTAATAGATGCAAAAATAAATTTTAAATAGTGAAATCAACAGCTAATAATAATTATCAAACTACTAACCACTAATATTTTCCTTGATTTCTCATTTTTCAAAATTATGCCATTTATAATTCCTATATTCTCCTGTAAGTTAAAATATCCTACTTATTGAAAGCTGGAAATATATAAATAAAATGAAATGATAAGTATATTAATAACAATTAAACAATTAATAACAAATAAACAAAAAGAAGGCCAGATAAGGCATGATGTCAAATGGAGGGGTGTTGACTAAACGCTACATAAAGAATAACAGAAATATAAAGTATCAGTACAATAAGTTTTGACAATGGAATGGTTCCGAAACGGGTCAACACGAGATAAAAGAATGAAGCTAAAAAAGTTAAGCAGTACTAAATATAGAAACTATTGTGGTCTTAAAAGAAAAGATGTTAGTAGCTATCATCTTAAAAAAAATAATTTTTACTATTTTAACTTTCCATTTTTAATACTTTTCTGTATGTGTAGAGTGTCGTAGAGGCTTATTCTATGTTTTCCTGTTTCGACAGATCTAGAACAAGCAAGATCAATTATACATTTTTGGTATCATCTTTATACTATCTTCAAGCCACCATTTAGTTATTGAGTAAAAGAAACTACAAAAGAAATATACGGAGCTGATTAAAGGTTACGAACCAAAAACGTTACACAAGATAGATAAATTTTTCCCGATTAAAATGCGATACACATACTTTACAAGTGATGAATGATTCATGTAATCATAACTTCTGATGATTTGATTTGTTAAAAATATACGGTAAAGAATTCCTGACAAAACAGGAAAGACTACTGAAAGAAAATATTAAAGATGCAAGTAATTAATTATATAAAAAAGAGTATTCTACTAATTGAGTTACTGAATGAGACCCACGGTGACTGTTTTTACCCAACCCCTACAATTGTAACCAAAATTAAATAACATCATTGATCAGAGGTCATCGGAAATTTCATAAAAAACCGATTAATTCAGTCTAAAGATACTAAGGAACAGCCATTATTAGATACAAAATATTAATCATTATTAATGACTGATAATAAAATCCAAAAAGATTAAGCTTATTATCCTCTACTCCTGAATGAAATTATCGAAATTACGTTAACCAAAGTGATCTATCAATATAATAACCATTTAATTAATAGAAAACTGTATCATTGATAGAAGAAATGGAAAATATTAAAAAAATGATTTTTGGTTATCCCACTTTTTCATGGTGAATATGGGATTGAAATATATTCAAGCCTTCATCAAAAAGTTTCCTCGCTATATGACGAGTATTAAATTATGTAAAAAAATGTACTTACCCTAGGATTAGTAGTTAGCCATTTCTTAAACATTGAGTCAGTAAGGTTGGTATCTCCCTGCACCTTTAACCAATTGTGACCAAAATTAAATGCCTTTCTGTTCTATAAGTAGAAATCATTATGTAAAATTTCATCTAGATCGGTCCATCCAATCTGAAGATCAAGCAACACCAAGCCAACAAACATACGGAAGTCAATTTTTCCAAAATTTGTCAATGTAAAATTGTATTTTATGGTTAGAGAGGTAATGAAAGTCAAGGTCTCCTAAAACTCCGACATGAAAAATGTTACCCGATTAGCTAGTTTTCCCTTATACTGTAGATTCCTTATACTATCCAGTAGGATAGTATCCTACCCTTACTACCCTTACTACTATCTTTCTACCCTTATACGTATTACTCTAATATCCCTTATACTGTATATAATACCATATAGTATAGTTTTATAGCCAGGAAAGTAAAAATATGGTTTTGATTTTTTCTTTTTGTTTTTATTTTTTTCAAAGATTCGGTTTAAAAAATAATTCCAGACTAAATTAGATATCTTTATCTTTTATAGTAAAGAAAAACATAAAGTTAAAAAATGAATAAACAACTACGTTGACCTCCTTTGACCAAAGATTACTTCTAGCTCCTTTTAATTTAAGAACAGATTATTTTTTTGTTTAACCTTCGGGACCACCGTTAGGTATTGCTTCAGAGGATGAGAAGAATGATTTGTAGCATGTGGTAAAATCCCATGCCTGACCAGGATTCGAACTCGGTATCTCCGGATGAAAAGAACAGATTATTAAAAAACGCAAATTAAACTCATAAAGTAAACCAAACTATTAAGAAAGACCGTTTTTTCCTTGTTTGAATCTATTACACTTTATGTCGAATTATATAAGAGATTTTTATTAAATATTGTAAAATAATTTTTATATTTTTAATCAATAATTTGTTGAATATGAATATTTCAAACAGGTAATTTAGTAACTTTTTTCTATAAAAATTACGACAATTTCTGCGTATTCCTTATTTTGTAAAAGAAAAATGGATTAGATACGTTTTACGTCTGATATCTTTTTATTTTTTACAACTCAAACACCACAAATAAATAGACGATTTTGTTTCATTGGAAATACATTATTGTTTATTATTTAAGTAATACAGATTTAAAGATAAACAAAAATTCGCCCTTATTATTCAATAAAAGTTTTCATACAATTCGCTATGTCAGGATCACATAGCTATCGTTTTATATGAATGGAAGTTCAAAACATCTTTCAACAAATTTCTTCTCTGATTAGTTTCGATAAAAGAGGGAAACAAATAATGTGTTTGAGCGTTCACAGCTTCTTATAACTTTCTGATCCTTCCTTAATATATATTGTATTTTTCACAGTGAGCACAAAACCTGGTGTTCTTTTCTGCTACAGAAGCGGTTGTTCTAAAAGTCTACATCCATAACCTAATTATATTCCGACTAGAAAAAGTACGTAATGTGGAAAAATTGCCAAGTAATCACAACTCGGGTATAATTTTTGAAAAAAAAAAATTTTCACTGTACAAAGTTTACTCCTCAATTATCATTGATATCAGTTCTGAATTGCACAATTATGAACGGTATTTCCAGTATTTCCCGCTTAAATTTCAGTATTTCCAACCGATTGTATTTCAACAATCGTAAAGTTCCCTATAATATTAAGTACAGTAGAAGAGGAAAACTTCGTCCTTAATTTAATGTAATGCATAGTACATACCTATGCAGTTAATTACATACCTTACTTGATCAATGCATATTCAGTATTATGTTAATTTTTCATTCATCTTTTTTTTATTGATTATTCAAAATTATTTACATGAAAATAGGTTTTAAATTCTGGTAAATTAATAAATATTACCTTTCAAGATTTTTATTAAAGTAAGAGATTTAATGTAAAAAAAGTATTATATTATTTTAAAAATTGTCACTATTTTAGTCTTATCTAGTCAATTGTCAATATTTTTAGAAATTATTATGTTTTCAGTCAGCAAAATATATTATTCTTATTTTTATTAATTTAGTAATAAAAGTAATTTTTAAGTTATTAGGACTATATTTGCATGCCAATTAAAAAAAAGTAATATTAAACCAAATCCATCCATTCAACAGTTTATTTTTTAAAAAATAATCCTGTGTTTAATGATTAAAATGTTATTACTTATTGAACATACATGTATATTTTGTCTAGATTTGACTTATTTAGATTTAAATCTTTTCAACGTATAAACTAATCGTTCAAAATTCTAAATTTCAATGAAGGAGATTAATTGACTTTATATATAAAAAAGGTTTTATTAAATTTATTAAATAAATCTTTTAAATGAATAGTTAACTACTAATTATCATTTACTAACGTTTGCTGTCATCTAATAATCTATTTTGTTCAATTTTGAGAGTTTAAAAACAAATTTATAATTTATAATAATATGTAATTTCTACAATAAAAAATTTCAAATTAATAATTACTTCTCGAGTAGTAAGATTAATATAATATAATCTTCAGGCAGCTAAAGTGAATATTTAAGCTACATTATTTGTTCATGAAATCGATATTAATTGCTAGAAAACCGCTCACAGAGGCACTCATTTTGTATAATACAAAAAAAAAAAAATGAAAGCGTGTCATTATTTTCTTAAAAACCATTTTATTCAAATATTTATACTTCTTATACTCGTATTATAAAATGGTAAGAAAAATGTACCACTCCTATAATTAACTATACTATTAATACTAAATGATCAATACTTACTATTAATTAACTACTAATTAATAATTTATTAATTACTAATTACTATTTATTAGTATACCCCTAAGATAATTAATTAAAGCTCGAGTGTTTCACAATAAAAGTCGGATGAGTACTTTTTATCAAAAATGGGAAAAGGTGAATATTTTGGTAAAATTAATTAATATTTATACACGAATACAAAAAAGAAGAAAGTAACTGAATTGTAAAAACAAAACCCCAATGATAAAAATATAAGATATCTCATCGAATCAGAAATAATTTTTGTATTACTTTATTAGAATATTTATGGTTAAAGAAAGTACATTTTTTCATTTCCTTAATAAATTTAATAAAAAAAATTTATTAAGCAATATTTAAGGTTATTACATTTAATATCTACGTACATAAAATCAAGCTACTCATTTATTACTGCTACTCCTGAACCCCAGAGAATAGTAATTCGTAATTTTTCAGTGGGTTGACATTTAAGTTCTACGCTATTTATTTTAATGTATTCAACTAAAATGAGTAAAAAAAGGAGTTGACCTAATTTTACTCATTTTAATTTAGTAGACTCTTACTAATTCTCTCACTTTCTAAACGGTAATAAATTTTATTACTCTAAATGCAGAATTTTGAATAATGACTAATGAAATATTTTTAATTGCTCATAAGAAGTACGGCTGATTATTAAAAATCGAAATAAAATTTAATTAAATTGTAAAATTTGATGTAGTTCGTCTGAACTTTTGGTTACAAACCTCAAAGGTTTAAAACGGGAGCTCTATCCCAAATCTCAATAGATAAGTACGAAATATAACGTGCTCATTCATTGCATAGTCATTTGAACTCCAATGAATTAAAAACCTTAATTTAAAATGGCACCCATTAAAATATATTTCTTAAAAATCAACTCCATAGTTTGTTCTAACAACGTAACGTTCCGAAAAAAGAAAAACAAACGGCCAACATAATCGACAACAGAAATTAGAAGCGTATAACTAAATTTTTCCCGTAGCTTAGCTTTTCTAAATTCTTTCTGGGAAAAATAAATTTATTACATATAATATTAAAAAAAGCTTACCAATATATTTAATATATTGGTAATATAATTAACTATATTACCAATATGTAATTAATATAATATATTGGTAAGCTGTTTTTAATATTATATATAATTATATTTTACCAACGGTTTCATGTTTGAAAAACTTATTTAAAATAACTTTATTTCAAACTAAATTCATTTTAATTAACCGTACATGCTGCACTACTTGTGACATATGTCATTATATAAATACGAATTTTGTTGTAAATAAATATTTTAAATACGAGTGTATAAATAAAAAAGTAGTAATATGAATAATTATAGTAATTAAACCATTAATTAAAACTAACAAAACATACATCTAAGAACAGTGACAATAAAAATAATAATAATTATAAATAAGTTGTGTTAATAAAAGGAACATGTAAAACTAACAAACACATAGCAGAAAAGCAGATTATAGTCCGATCAATTTACTTGAGTACATTAAATACGTATGAGAAGTTTAAAATGAGGTGAGTTATACATGTAGTAGTGTAACAACATGCTGAACGAAAACGAACCAAGTGGAAAAATGTCAGAGCATATAAGTGTGCACTCACTAAAAGAGAAAATCCGTTTAAGTTTTCAAAAGACAGGAGAATTGCTGTATTCTACATTTCAGAACAGTGGCTGAACAGTAAGCTTAACTATCTTTCCTTTTTTTTCATCTTGCTCTCTATTTCTCTCTCACACATGCTATTTCAAGGCAATATATATGATAATAATCTATCTTACATAGAGAGAGAAAAAAATAGGGACACACACCAAAAGAGAGAGAACGTAGTACTAAATATATATACCTTTTCTTAAACAAAAATAATAATAATATTTATATTTTATAAATATTGTATTTTCTGTTCTAAAACAAGAATTTTTTTCGAGAATAAAATAAAATTGTATTTTGAAGCAATAAATAAAAAATAAACTCAACAAAAATATTCTTTTAGTAAGTACTATATTTCTTTTTCATTAATCTTCAAAACTAAATACTTATGAAAGATTCTAAGTACATAAACGTAATAAATAAATAAAAAAAAAATTATATTCAATTCCAAATTATTATAAAGATTTTTAAAAAAAATCATTCGATTTCAAAATATCAATGATGTTATTTACTTAGAAATTTTTAAGATTAAAGACTAAATATTTGTATTTATAGATTGTAGCTTAATCGTAAAGTTGAAAACGAAGATTACTTATATCTCTATATTATGGAAAATTCAAAAGCAAACAATAAAAAAGTATTGTTGACAGATTTTTATTTTGTATAAAATTACAATTCCATCTTTAAAAAATAATAATATTTTGAGGAATTTGAATAGAACCTTCCCTTCTAAATAAAATTAAAAATTTACTATTATTACTTTTACATAAAAAAATAAAACATATTCTCACACTAATAATGTCTAATTTAGTAAAGAAAAGCATCAAAAAAGATTTCAAGTCGATTAGTTGAAACTTAAATTTGGTTGAAATTTAAAAATTACAAAACTATAGAACTAACATTTTTAAAACTGATAGGTTTTTATAATTTTTTTCTCAAAATTTTCAATGATATTTCAAATATATTTTTTCTTTCATTAAAAAAAAAACCATAATATTATAATATTAAGCATTATGTTTATTAAGTATCAAATCCAATCTCCTACAAAAATAACCTGATCCTTTACAATTTAAACCAGTTTTTCTCTCAATTTAATTTCAACCCTATTCAGATCGCAAGTAATCAAAATATTCCAAAATGCGTCTTTAAAAAAAGGAATAATGTAAAGATATTTCTTTATGTACTCATAAACTCCCAATACTCATCAATTACTAGGATACTATAATACAGAAAGGTTATTAATTCTTTATCATAAAGAATAATTAAAAAATCAAACGATGCTGTTGCTTTAATTAAGCTTATTTCCTATAATGCAATGATTACAATCTGTTGAGTCATACTTCATCATACAATTGAATTTTAACAATACATAAAATAACCATAGTGATACATGCAACCGAATTATTCATGTTACTGTTTTTAGAGAATAATTTTCTATTGAAACATTTCTTTAAAAATTGGAAACTGATGGTTCTTACCGATGATAAATTTAGAAAATATGAATAACGGTTTGAAAATCATGAAAAATGTCAAAAATCTTTTTTTATTGAAACAGTGAAGCAAATTTAAGGGTAATGATTTTTTTTTGCATACATCTAAAAGTAATTAATAAAATTTAGTTTCGAAGTTTACGTAAACGGCGTGAATAAAAATGACTTTTATTTTAAATTTGATCTTTTATTAAAAAAGATTCTCTGAATAGATTTTTTTTTAATTAATTTTCTTTTAGGAAAATTTTGTCTGGTAAAATTTTAAAAATAAATATTTAATTAAATTAGCGACAAAAAAGATACAATAAAATCTGTTACAATAAAATAAATTAACGTGTTAATTACAAGAATACATAATAAATGCTGAACATTCTAGTACTTAGTAGTAGTATCTTCACTTTAATAATAAAAAATGTAATTTTTGTATCATTTAAATTTTATTCTCAACCTAAATGACTTTTAAATGAAGAATCAAAAACTTCATTAGAGTAAAATAGGTCAGGGATCCCATTTACAATATGACTTCATTTAATTAAAACTGAAATTAATTATTTTTCGCCTTGGAATAATGAAATACTTTGATGTTCTTTTTTGTTATGAAAGAGCGGACATCAACAACTATGATCATTAGCTTGGTGGAAATTTTTAGCGTTTGAAAAGGTGATGTATGAAAAGCCTGATCGGGATTCGAACCCTGACCTCCGTATTAAATGCCCAGACAATACCTACTCAACCGCGGAGGTCGCCATTTTGATGTTCTGACCTAAAAAAACTTTCTGAGAAAAACTTAATTGCTTGGATCATGCTGGATCTTCCTTGTTAAAACTCCCTCCTTAATCACTAAATCAGCTATGGACAATTTAATCGCCTTTGGAATTTGCATGACATTAAAATTTAATGTAGGGCTGAAATTTCAGTGTATATAGTGTTGAAACGAATGTAATATAAACAAGCAAGTTAGTATCTTTTGTTGTGTTATTTCTTGCAGTTTATACGATTTCTAATAATTAATAGAAGTAACAGTTTTAATAAAAATTCGGATAGAAAAATTAATCATAAACCATGATTTTTCTGTACTTTAATATAATATTTATGGGAAGAGGACAGTCTTTCATGAAAAAATTTTGAACTATCTTTCCATTAATAAAAAAAAAAAACTGACAAAAAAGTAGTAGTAGTACTTGCCTGACATTGGTTATTTTTTTTTTTTACATAGTGGAAAAATAATGACGCATGAAAGAAATTATCTAAGATTTTTTTTTTTTTTTTTTTGATTAGGTGTAATTAAAAATGAATTTTAATTGTAAAATTACCATTATATATTTAAATAAACCCAAGATTTTTACTTTTTTCTCTCTCCCACCCCCAAAAATCTTCTTCCAAGAAATTTTTTTGATTTTTTGTTATTCACCAAGATAAACGGTTGAAGCTAAAAGAAACATCTCTTGAAAGATGTACACAAATAAAAAGTTACCTACGATTTTTTTTTAGTGTAAGGAAATATGAATTACGATGAAATTTTATTGTAATATAATTAAAAGTTTAAATAAACCAAAAAGAGCAATATCTTTAAACTTTGATCGGCTCCCCTATTATACCATATTGCTCCAAAAATATGTTTTTAGAGTCACTTGGATCGCTATTATGCTTAGAAAGACATAAAATTAATTTTAAAAAAAAATATGCAAATTAATACAAAATTTTTTTTTTCAATTTTTGGTAAGAGGAAATTTTGGGTAAAAAATGTTTTTTGATAGTAAGATAATCATGCACAAATGTACATAACTTAATATCAAGTGGGATTTTGTTTGCAAAATTTTGAGAAAATTGACTCCAAAAACTATCCATGCCCCTGAAGATATTGACGCCAAATTTTTACCAAAAAATTATGCCTAATACTCGAGTTTCTATACAACTAAAAATTGGTTATCCAGTCAATAGTTATTAAGTTTCAAACACGCCAACAAATATTAAACACCGTACAAATATTAGCCTCACTTTTTTTTTTGGTCCCTGGGTCATGAAACATCGAGAGAAAAAAAAACTATACATTATCTTTTAACTGATTACTGTACTTTCCTTCCTGCAGCATAATTCTACAGCTATGATTCTGGGAAAGTAATCATTGTATTTTAAATCCAGTATTATTAGGTTTGTATTGTGTGAAAAACTTATTGTGTGACTTTTTGAAAAAATTACTTGGGTTATAATAAGGAAATATTTTTGTGTTTCAAAAGTAATTACAATTTAAACAATTACACTCAGGATAATAATTAATTGGTTGGTTTTATCTAAACTTTTTTTTTTTTTTTTCCCCCTACTCGCCCCTACCAGATATCCATTTAACTATACTCAGTCGGGGAGAGTGTCCTTTTACTCTAAGGGAGCGTCCCCCGCCCACCGGTTGTACGGATTTATCTAAACTGCAAAAAGTTAAGTAAATGTAAAATTATTGTTAGATTCAGTTAAGGAAATAAAGTCAAACGTTTTTTTAAGAATTTCAGGCTATTTCGCACTTTTTTTTTCAATTTATTCGTATTAATCAAAAGTATGCATATTTAATGAAGTTAGTAGTGAACAATAAGAATATGTGATGAAGTCATGCTCTGAAATCACATCACGTAAACGTTGTAAAGTTTTACTATCTGCTCATTGTATATAGTACGAGCTCTTTAATGGTTGTGTTAAGCTGTTATACCAAACAATTTTACATTTTTGTCTTTTACCTTATTTGTTTCATATTTTTCGATATATTTTGATTTTACTTAGTTATTCTAACGAACGTTACCTATTGATAATAACTGATAAAAACTTGAAGCTAACATCCCAGAAAATCTTAACTAAATTAAAACTTATTTGAATTTTGAATTCTACCATACCCAATTTATTAAACGTTTTGAGAATAATTAAGCAATAAATTAGCTAAAACGCGCTTTTATTAACATAATTAATACCGTATTCTTGTTCTTTTTTCTACAAGGCATTATGATGTATTTTAATAGCCTTAATTATAATTTTTATAAAGGTTTTTCCATATTTACGTTAAATAAGAAATTATTTATCAAGTAAATAAGAGCCAATAGTCATTTTATTTATTAATTAATTACTACTAATTTAGAGAAAGAAATCAATTATCAAATATAAGTTATATTACATATTACTGGAAGAATTGGTGTAGAAAAAGAAAAAAATAACGAAAAATTATAATAGTATTAATTTTATATACGGTGCTTGTAGTACATATTGTGTAAATTTGTGGGTATATGTACCAGGTTAATAAAGAAAAATCTTTGTGATTTACAATTAATTATAATTTTAAAAAAATATACTCATTATCAAGAATTATTTAATTGGGGTTAACTAGGCAGCATAAAGGTATGTACGTACATCATCTCCCTTATAATTATTATCTCGAAAAATTGAAACACGTACTAGTTGAAAATACATACTAATTAGAAAATAAAACAATATTAAAATGAAGATAAAATTTATATTTTAAACGGAACAAATAAGTAATCTCCATTAGTGTCAAAAATAAATTACTGTTAAAAAATATATATTAATGTCGGCTAGTGATGATGTCAAACTGATGCAGTAACTTTATAAATGAATTTAATAGTTTTATTAGTTCTCTCATCCTTTATACAAACGTCCAAATGTTTTCTGTGAATTTTTTATAATTTAATTATAAAATAATTAAAATTTATAAAAAAATAAACTACTTTAAAATAAAACTAAACAAAGTTTTAAAATATTTTGAATTTAAAACCCACCAATCACTGTCATACACAGTTACGGAATTGGTAAGATAAAACCGCTTTGCGTTTTATAAAGTCAGGAAATTAACATTTCCTGAATTTGAAAAACAATATAAAATATTTTTTTGTTTAAAAAAATTTAACTCGGTAACATGTGTAGAGGTTACCGGAGTGTAGATGTTCGTTTGTGGAGACGAAAACCTACAGAGAACTCATAATATTACAATATACGATGATCGAACAATTAGACAAATAGCAACATCCGATATAACTATTTTAATTGGAAATGTCTGACTTTTAAGTTGGTACCCCTGATAAAGTAAATATTAGCTATGAAGCAAAGAACCTCCATTATTATAATACATTTATTTTATTTAAAGGTGTGCTTCGCTTGAAACGTGTGCTGTAGAAGTATAGCAAGCTGTGATAAGACTTTTATTTTCTGAAGATGTAAGACCGGCTGAAATAAACAACGCGAATGTTAAAACAGCATGGTAAAAAGCATATTAACCGTACAAAGTTTTATAAGTGGATCGAACAGTTAAAATCGGGCCGAACAAATGTCACCAAATTTCTTCGTGACGGAAGACCCGTGGATTTTTTGACTGACGCTTTGAAAAATTGCTTACTATTCTTAGTCCCAAGGTTAGATGCGTAAAGTTTTGGGAAATTATGGGAACTTATAGTGCACAAGTACTGGCACTTGCAATACCATTATCTGTGATAAGCTGAATTACCGTAAAACGTAATAGAGATGGATTCTGAGAAAGCTGACTTAAAATCAAATACGGAACTTAAACAACTGATTTTAGCGGCAGATGCTGTTTTATAAATTGTATAATAACTTGTTAGAAAACTTGGATTCATCAGCCGAAACGGCAAGAGTATGGAATAGAAACATGATTACTCATCTAGGAAATTCAAAATCTATGCGGTTCCCGGTAAAGCGATTCAAACTGTATTTGGGGACCATAATATCTCAATTTATCGCGATTGTTTGGAGTTTGATTTCTTTTAAAAATATTCGTTTTTACTTAAGTCAAGCACTTTTCCAAATTGAAAATTGCTCTCCTCTGAAGGAAAGCCTTGTGAGAATTTTCATTTCACTAATACTTTTATAATCATGGAATATGTACTGTATTTATAATATGGGAAAACGATATTAAATAACTTAAAAGCGAGATAAAAGTGTCACTTGAATACGTTTTAGCAACCCACATTAAAAAATATAACAATAATCTTAAAGAACACCGAATCCTCTTATACCTTTCAGAAATAAATATTCAAATTCATTTTTTCAACGTAACATAATAATAGGGTAATTCTATTTTTTCTTTTATTTCACGTAAGAATTTTAATCAAATTATTTTACCACGAAATTTAAAACGAATAATTATTTTTTTTTAAATTGTTTCTAACTAAACGCCCTGAAAATTTCAATAATTTATAACCCGTAAACTTAGGTATTTTATAAAATAACTAAAATGTCCTTTCAAAGTGTTAAATAATTTAATTATTCTGCTCAGATGTATTATTTATTTTTAAACATAGTGGTTCCCAAGCATTTTCGATTCTCAGAGCTTTTACTGAATTCATATTTTGCGAAGGCCCCTGTATCTAATTCTAACAAGTTTATTTTGCAAAATAGCCAATAATTTTTTTTCAATTTTTAGGTAAAAATAAATAAATCACTAAAAAATATAATTGAAAAAATCTTCTAACTATAATAATTAGTGAAATGAATGAGGCGTACATTTTCTTAAATCATGGACAAAGACACCCTCGCTTTCTTCTCTACTTTTGTTTTCGTATGATATTTAGATTTTATTACAGGATCTGCCAAAAACCCAGCTTGCCAAAAACAAAACTGAGTTTCTGCAAAACCCGGCTTCTTATTTCTTTGCAAATAAGAAATTGTAAACAAAATTAAATATTCTTTGAACTAACCACTTAGGAGTGAATATTCATTTTTTTACCTACATCCAAAATTCAGTTAATTCCGTGCGGCTAATTTCTTTTTCAACGTATTGTCACAAGAAAATTTAATCAGATATCTTCTTTTGCAGGAGTAAATTCAGATGGAGTAACGGCTCTGAATCAATACAGATTTATTCATGTTATCATTTTGAAAATATTTCTCAAACTTTGTGATAAACCATGATACACATGTTCTACATGATACGTGTGTTCTTCAAAAATAGATTTTATACATCTAGAGAAATCAATTCAATTGGAGGTCAAAAATAAAAATTGTTGCAAACAAAGGGAATCATTCACTATTCTTTTTGATAGCATTAGTTGATTCTTATAAGCTAAAGTTTCCTCAGACTAATTTAAACAGCTGCCTTTTGCTTCGCTGCAGGGAAATATGTAGAGCAATTCGCTTTTTAAAAATGTCAATAAATATGATAATTTTACCAAAAAAAAACTTCATTCCCAAAATGTTCGGTATGCTTGTGTTTTATCTCTTTAGAAACATTATAATTTCTTGTTACTGTTCAAATGTACAATACAAGAAAGCCATGGCGAAGAGATGTTTTACAACAAGGACATTATTTGTTCGAATTCCTTATCCTCACAAAGTTTTTTTTTTGAAAAATCTTTCTTTGATGAGCCGAGTTTTCTACATTCACCACCTACAGATTCTAATACTTCGTTCAATGTAGGATACAGATACTTTGACACTAGTGTTCTACTGTCAATAAAGTAGTGGATGCAAAGTATTTCAGGGCCATTGCTTAAAAGATTGCAGTCATCCATGATAGTAGGATTAGGAACGAACACTGTTGGTACAGACACCAACACACTTAGTCCACTATGTACCCGTTTTCGAATATAAAAGCGTCAATGATATCTTCAGTGATACCTCTATAGAAGAGAAGGTCTTCTAAAATATTATTGCCTTCTATAACCGATACAAAGCAAATCATCATTATTCATCCAACTGCAAAGCAAATTTCTCCCCTCATAATTGTTCAGCTAATTGATCTTTGAGATCATCCGCTATGAAATGTATTCTGCAGCTGATAGTGTTGCTGGAAAAATTCAGTTTTTAAAGTAGCTCCCCATCAAACGCATCGATCATAATTTTCATCATGTCAACAGCAGCCGGAAAAATGATTTCTTCTACGATTGTATGAGGCTTTTTACATTTTACTATTCTTTATGTAACCTTGTAAGACTCTAGCAAAGCACTGGATAGTATTGATTAGTGCTACTATAAAGAGTCTTACTATTGTTGTTTTAAATTTTTATTTTTCTGCTAAGTAGTCACGAGATTTATTAATTAAGCTGGAATGAGTGGTTTCTAAATAGCATTTGAAGTCGGTAGCATGCACTATTATTTCAAAGGTTTCACATGCAAAACACATTATGTCTCTCTTTACCATTGACTTCTGTCAACATAAAAAGTCAAAATTCCAAATAACTGTCATCGCATTTTCGAATTTTACGCTTCTTCACTCTCTCGCTACTGGCTATTCATTTTTCACTCTCACAATGCTAATTGCTGTTTGGTAAAAACCGACCCTTTTTTAAAAATTTATTCGAGAAAATATACTTCATGATTTGATGATTACAATAATCATTTGATAGAATCGCTCTAAACTAATTCAACACTAAAAACAACATTTATTTTTATATGAAACAATATATTATAAAATTTGATAACTAAATTTGATAACAAGAACCGAGAGACTATATCGTATCATCTAGAAACCACACAGGCTTCCGCAAACCAAGTGTTACGTTATCTTCACTAGATGTCGCGTCCTATGAGACTCAATTGAAAATGGAAATAAAATGTAATTTAAATGATGTAATATACATTGGCGCTCCTGAGAGGAACCTACGGGTCCCCAGAGCGCTGAGGCACACTCTTTGGGAACCACTGAAATGACGTATGATATGATTCTTTGATATGACTTTTAATTTTTGACTTTAAATGAATTTTTAAACTTTTAATGAGATTTTTTATGTATTGAGTAGTTACCGATACCGTCAACCTATTTATTTATGTACTTGTGTAATACTAAATAGAAAATGTTCTTATTTATTCAAGAGTATTCAGAAACTATTAAAGCAAATAAAGTAAGTTATTAATCAGATAGATAATAAGGTAGAATTGAAAACAGTCAACGAGTGAATAGCAATAATTTATCATGGGATCAGTTTCCGATATTCTACATCCTGACACCGTAGTGGAAGACACTCTCCGCCGCTCCATCCGTTCCGAGCCCTTATGGGCTTTACCGGAGGTCATCTTTGAAACCTCGGCTTTCGACTAATTCCAGTCCACCTCGGACAGGATGCCACTCATGCGAATGCCACGAGCGACATTTCCATCGGTGTACTATTTAATGAACTCAAAACAAAACACTTCTCACCGAGTCTTAAGCAACACTGAAAAGGAACTAACTAAACAAAGAACTGAACAACCTACCGTAGATGATAAAAGTGAGTTCAACATACAACAAAAACATAAACATATCGCACGGAACAATGAGCGGTACCTTGTTTATGATCGTCATAATAAACTGACAGCAGTCATTCCGGGAGAAATCAGATAAGCATTTACGTTGATAATCTAGCAATAGCATTTGCCAGTAACAGTACAGTTATGGTGAAGAATAAATTGCAACGTTTACGAAGTTGCAAATAACCAGAGAAAACGAATTTTCAAATTTTCACCAGAGAAAACGTGTTGTTTACCCTTCTGAAGTAAGAGAGATTTTCATCATAGCCATGTTTTGCCCATCGATGATCGTCCTGTTCAGTAAAAAAATAATGTACGCTTTTTACGTTTATTTTCAGATAAATTTCTTACTTGGGATTACATATACAGGATTTCAGTGTTAGATACACGAAAGTCCTAAACATTATTAAACGCTTATCGAACATGAATTTTGAATTGTGACTCAGAAAAAGAGACATTACTACGATTATATAAAGCATTGGTTCAATCGAAGCTTGACCATACATGTATTACATGTTCATCCGTTAGAAAGTTAAACATATTATAAACAGCGAATCACCTATTACATAGGCAATTTCCGAACAAATCCGGCGACTAGTTAAATGTCTGATGCCGGCATAATGCCATTATATTATAGAAAAGAAATAGTATTATTATGCTATACAACAAGTTGATGAGCCTTTCCTACAAATATTGAGTGTAAGACTTTAATAATAATCCTTTGGTTGCTTTATATAAACACCGTGCTACCTATTCAAAACCTGCCGGAATATGATATTGTGAGTTAGCAATAAAACACGAAAGTGCTTTACCGGATAGATTAACAATTTTTATGAGAAAATAACACCATGGCTTTTGCCATCTACAAACATAAACATAAATATTTCTCTTGAAAAAATAAAAGAGAAAGCAGCAATGATCATTCAACAGGAATTTTCAACTATCATCCATAACTATGAGCGATGTATGAAACTTTTTATTGATGGCTCTAAAACTGCACATGATGTTGCACATTATATATATATATATATATTGTCAGATATGGCAAGTCTTTACACTGCAGGGTCATTGCTATACAGTAAGCTCTCCGCGACTCAGAACATTTTTGCGAAGAGAGAGCGGTTATATGTTCCAGTTCTTTTACCACATTACCTGCTATTCGGAACAAGAACATTGAGAATGTCCTTATCGAAAACATCCTGCCCATTTAATACGTGTATTAAACTGAATGAGACAGATTTGCGTACTTGGATGGACTCAGGGCGCATGCTGGTACTTCAGAAAATGAAAGTGTAGACGAAGCCGCCAGAATGACAAAAATCTACCAGAATATGAATATTATTCCTATTCTATCTGAAACTGACTCGCTGGGAACAAGTGGTGTTGACCAGAATCAGAATCGACCACTCGCGAATAAAATATTCATAATTGTGTATGTGCCATATCACTTACTTTTAAGCATCTACTGGAAGAGTATACAATGTATGAAAACCTCAGAAAGAGGTACGGATTAAGAAACAATACTGCTGTGATTTAGAAAATGGCAAAGAAGGAAAAATAGTTGCTTACCTAAAATCCAGCAAATTACTAACATGTTTATAATAAACCTTCGACGATAGTCGGTATGTGTTATGTTTGACTGAAAATCCCCTGTGTGAAGTCATTTACACCTAAACACAGGACTATCAAAATTACATGGTATTGTCAACACTTTTTTGTGTATTTTCATTTAATATGTGTTTTTAATTATCTTTTAACTTTTATTTTGTTTTATGTAGATGATATATGTGATATATTTGTGTCTTTAATATTTCACGTTGTGTTTATTAAAAATATATGGTTTATTAAAGGGTTTTATAATGTGTGGTGTTTTATTAAATTTTACCCACACATCTGGCGATCTTACTGGTGATTTTATTCTCTTTTTAAAAATGTGACGAGGGCTAATGACGTTACACATCCATGCCCGTATAACTCAATTTAAAAAATAAACTGTAACGATTTGTGTCAAGAAAAAAATTAAATCAGCTAAATTATACTATTAAAATTAAAATAAGAAAATTAAACATAAAAATACATATGCATACAGAAATTATTAAACGTAATAAACTTTAAAAAAATTAAACTGTCTAAAAAAAGTACATGCTAACGTAAGGATGCTATCGTAAGCTATGGACAGCTAATATTTTATTACCTTTAAACAGAATTACGTACTTTAAAATGTAATAAGAAAAATTTGTAATAAATTCTACGTGTTTACGTAAACGTAAAAAATACAAATATATACGTGCGTATAATAAAAATTAACAGTATATTCTCCCTTTGTATAGAATATATATATCCATTTTGTAAACAGAATAGTTTACACAAGAGTTTTCCTAACTGGCGTTAAGGTTATTACAAGAAATAGCTGAGAAGAGATAAAGCGAACATTCTTTCCCAACCCCTCAATTTCATTACACTCATCGATTTCCTTATCAACTGATACTGTACAAATATACTTCTCTTTTTTCTTAACTTTACTGCAGTGCACAATAAATTACAAACTCGAAATACTAAAATAATTTTTAGATAAAATATATGACTAGGAAGAAATGGAAAGTGCACATTTATTTCTAGATAATTTGGCTTTCAAAATTGTTACGAGTTATCACATATATATATTTGGTGTACGCCACCATTTACTCAAGCAATTGTACACTTCTTATTTAATTTGAAACTTCTTAATTTTGAAAGATTATTCAAACAATTTAGTAATAATTTACAAAGATATCTTAAATTTTGAAATTTAATAAAATATGTCAATTTGAATTGAATACATGCACTTTTATTGGCTGAAGTTCAAGTACTGGCGCAAAAATAATAAATTTTACAAACTGTACTATTAATAATTTAGATAATAAATATCTGCGTAATAATTTATGTACTTCCATCAATTATTATTTATTTACTTACAATCTCATTTTCTAAGATACTGTAAAATAATTTCCAGCGTAGCTCCGTGTTTAAAATATACAATTAAATATTATAAGTAAAAATATTAATCAAGTATTTCACGAAGAAAACTAGAAGATATCTTCATTCTAATTAGACAATTCCTCAATTTTTCCGCAGAGAGGAAAATTTTTTATTAGTCTTTATGGCTATTTTAACAGGTAGATTTTTGCAATCTTATGTAGATACACTAAGCTATGTATAGAATTTATACATATTTATTCATTAGTGAAATAATTACCTAAAACATATATGTTTTTGATATACGAAACTTGTAATGAAAACCGAAAATATGCAATAATACCCGATAAACATCCATTTTTTTTCTCAAAATGGTCAAATGACACCGATTGATCTTTTTCACTGTAAGAGAAACCAAATGCTTTTTAGTACGAAATCTTATTTTCTGAAGGTCTGATTTTTCTTAACTGAGTTTATTTTCTTTGACTACTCTCTTAGATGGACATAAAATGTAAACATTTGAAAAAGATTTTAAAAGAATATTACAATAATAACCTTATTTCATTAATTATTTATAATAAACAAAAAATAATTTAGCAACGTGATAGAGTGACAAGTTTTAAAAAGTAAGTTGTAACTTTTTTCAGTTACAATTAATTTTAATACTTAATTAATTCTTATTTAAGATAGAATATTTTTCTAATTCATTTTAAATTAAATCTCACTATAGAACGACACACCACTTTAGACTTATGTGATTCGAGAACTTTCTTCTCCTAATCGATAAACAGTCAATTTCTACGATCTCATAAAGTTACATACAGTTGTCTTAAAAAACAACCCATGATTTTAAAAAAAACAATAAAATTATTAAGGGTTGTTATTTACAAATAAGAGATTCTATTTAAATTATTTCTGAAAAATTAGGCATAAATGTACGAGCCAACAAGCGATATGAAAAAACATTTTTAATAGCTATTTTTGCAACGTTATAAATAAATTACAGGGAAACGGGAAGATATTTATAGTTCCGTTTAACGTACCGCAATAAATCAATGTACTGCCGTATCATAGAATTTAAATTATTTTATTGGTTTTCAGTAATATTTCATATCTGTTAATATTTTATAACTTCTATAAAATCCTAAGTTTCCGATTTAAATATTTAAATATATTTAGGTACTAGACTATAAATCTAAGTTTTCGTATTTGATATACAAATTTCAACAGATTAATTCTAGTACTAAATAGATAGATATTATGTAGAGAGGGTATAAAGGGAGTTTTATCTATTTATAGGCTAAGTTATGGTTAATTTATAAGTGATGAGAGGAGAAATGAATTGCAATATCGATCTTAAAAAAAAACAGTTCATTGTGAATCATGAAACGACCACTAGGCTGTCAACGGTTTAGATTAATTATATGATATAATGGCATATACATTAAACATTTTTTTACTTTTATATATTGTTATTGAGAAAAAAAAAATATATATATATATATATATATATATACAAAAGAACAAACGCAAAAACTGAAACGAAATGAATTGTTAAAATTAAAATAAAACTCCTATTTCTAAATAAATTTCTGTGAATATTTTGCCATATCTGACTTAAAGATGTTGGTGTGTGTTTCTTTTCTTTTCGAGTATTATAATTTTTAAACTACTGGACGGACTATTTCGTTAACATTTTCACCATTCTTGTGCAAATTTTAAGTTTCAAAAAAATATCAAAACCTCGTTTTCCTGAAAGTGTCTTCTACAATTTGTATAAATTATCAAAAATACTCTTAAATTAAAAATACAATAGGGAATTTTGTTAAAAAAATCTCACATCAGTCTATTTAATTTACGGAAAAAAACAGTATATATATTTTTTTAATTTACAGTAAAAATACGTATTTCAATGAAAAATTTATACAATAAATATAAATAGGTAATTACGTATTAACGCCACCGCAGCTACAGGTTTATTTAAAAACAAAGTAGTCAATCGGATTTCGGTGGAAAATGAACAGTCTCTTTATTAATTTTAATAAATGGTTATTTATATTTATTTTTTATAAATATAATTTAACCAAACTTAACCTACGCTCGCTCCGCCCGCTAACCTTGACTAACTAACACCGTAATTTTTTGAATATTTATTTAATAAATTCAGTAATTATTGCAATTATTTATTATTTAAATAATCAAAACACTCCTGTTAATTAGTCAAGGTTAGCGACCGAAGCGAGCGTAGGTTAAGTTTAATTAAATTATATTTATAAAATAAATAACCATTTATTAAAATCAATAAATAAATCAAGGGTTATAGAAACTAAACTGAAATGAAAGTACTAAATATTACACGGAAAGACTGGGCGCAAATTTATTCATTTATCTACGAAAATACTGAGAACATATAAGACAATAGAATCAAATTTTTATTTTAAACTGGGTATATATATATATATATATATATATATATATATATACGTAGATATTTACATAAAAATAAAATGTTAAATCATATTAATAATAATAATTATAATAATAAAAGTATTCTTTTTGACTATTTCTTAATTTTTCTATCACTACTCTGAAAAAAAAAAACAGAAAAAATAATTAAAAAAAAGCCTTTGTAATAATAATTTTTTTAATCAACACTTTTCATCGTTATCATTGGCCAATTTTCAGGTAGTAACTTAGAAAAAAAAGATTACTTTTAAAGTTAGAATATTTATAATCGTTTTTAGTAGTTCATAAGAACATATGTGTAACAAGAAAGATGATTTTATTATAGTTATGATTACATTGCAGTATAGTTATGATGTTAATAATTTCAATATTATCTCCTTTCCAGCAGTTACTTAATTTTTTCCTAAACTTCAAATCTCATTAGTCCCTGCCCCATGTTAACAGCAACGGTGTTTAAAGTTTAGGAAAAAAATTAAATAAACTCTGCAGAGGGGGAAATATCGAAATAACTATACGATAACTACACTACTTTATAACACCTATTATTATACACTCTTACTCATAAGACAAGAAGTCTGTTAATAAGTTAAAAAATAAAAGAGATTTGTTTATCCGTATCAGTAAAATATCTTATCGGTTTCAATAAAAAATTCTGCTTATTAATAGGTCGTGCAAAGTCTCTTTTTTAATTTTTAAAGAATCATTGATGAACATAACACAGGTTTTATTTGTAAAATAATTTAAAAAATAGTTAGTTCAAAAATTCCCAAAAAGGGCTAAATAAATGTGAAAAAACACTAGTTTTAGGTAAATAAATGGGATATATTTAAAAAAGGTTTTATGAATTCAATTTTTTCCTCGTCAAATAAGTCAAAAAGTACTCAGAAAAGGTGTTTTTGTTTAGTTTTCTTTCACTTCTTCGAAAAACAATTTCAGTAATGAAACAACATAGCATTCCCAATGTCCATTGGGAATTATATAACGACTGTCCTCACTATATATACATTTTTACATAATTTATGGAACTTAACGAAGTGTTGAAGAAGGCAAAACAAAAGTAAAAGTATATATAATTAATCATTTATTTAGAAATAATTTTAGTAATTTCAATTTTATAATATTATTATGATCAGTAAATCTCAGTAATATTAATCAATTTTTTTTTTTTTTTTTTTTTTTTAGGTAACGATACTTTTATATAAGCCTAGTTGCTATAAATATAACCACACGTAAGTAGAATTATTTAAATTTTCCGAATCTAATATTTACATTTTATTTATTCATATAAGTTGTAAATCATCTTTAGAGTATACAATCAGTTATTTTATAGATTAAAGCGTGAGGTAATAAATTAATTAAATCAGTAAGATTATGATACTTTATGACATAACTAATTTATATACGTTAATTTATGATAAATATTTTTTTTTTATACTTTTAATTAATGTCAAATAGCAATACTGTACATGACTTCAATAGGTTTTTATCTTTTGGAACTGGATACCAGGTGCAGATTAGTATATTTTATTTAACGGAACGTTTAAATACAGTGAAAGAGATTACAAATATTAATTAACCTACTTTCAGGAGATTAGTTATTTTAATATTAAAATTAATATTCAAGAATTTCACTAAAATTAATTCATATTTATTCATGCTAGTGTATTTATTCAAGTAGTTTAGTATATTTATTCAAGTTAATATTCAACCAGTGAATAAAACGTAAAAAAAAATATAGTTTTAACCTCTTTAAAGTAATAAAATTTATTTAGTAACAATTTAAAAAAATTAAAGTTAATCTCTTAATGTAACGTATAGATTTGTCTACCATTTCAAAAAGTAAAGTATTGAACAATTAACCGTAAAATATTTAGATACCAGTAGCATAGAAAAATAATCAAAGGAATTCGATTATTTTGAAGAATTTTAAGAAATTATGGGTACGATATTTAAAGTACATTAAAAATAAGAAAAAAAGTGTTAAACAAAGAGATAATTAAATGTTGCAAAATACACAATACAGAAACAGTATTTGGTATAAGATTTAAATCAACACGTATTCATTACTAAAAGTTACAGAAATTTGTTATCTTTGGCCGTAAAGTTAAAGTTACATAAAATGGAAAAAGTAACAAATATTTTTTTTTTCAAAAAACCATTATAAAACTAGCTAGGACATCTGTAATACAGAAAAAAAGCTAATATGAAACAGAGATTTAGGATTTATTTATATGCAACAGATTGGTTGCGATTTTAAAAGTGTTTTAAGCGATCTTACATGAAACAGTAGTTATTTAAAAAAAGAGTATAACTGTTATTATGAATGACAAGTATTCCATTTACGGTTCACAAGGAAAAATGAGAACTGGTTTTCGTTGTTTTTTTTACCGAGACGATTATAACACTCTTCCAATCAGTATTCTAAGCTTATCGAAGTGCAGATAATGTGCAGACCCTACCAATGGTAGAATATTTAGCCCTACAAGTGATATTTTCAATCTGTTCAGCAAAGCGGCTAGGCTGTATTTGAACAATATTACTCAGTGAAAGTAAATATCATAAGTTGCTACTCACTTAGGGCATACACACTCGCACTATTTTCTAATTGAAGTTCAAAGTAGGTATCTTATGTTTTCATTAGAGGTTTATTAAATTTGTGAATCTATTGATTTTTCAAGTAAATCAAGTGGAGTTTGAGTAAATTGAATTGTAGGACGAAATTGTAGTTTTTGCGAACAACATTTGTTCTGTCGGTTTGAGAATAGCATTTCTGATGTTTAAAGACTCAATCAAGTAATGATGTAAATGCATAGTCTAACTGAAGTTAAATATAGGAAGAGTTTTTATGTGACGCCTTCGATGTTAAAGGAAGGCGCAGGGATCGCGTATCCACGAATCGATTAATTTCATAGTTGCGGGACATAAGTTATGGTATTTGGTCGTGGATGGAAGAGGTCTTTCAAAGGCGATAGTAGGTTGTGTAAATACAGAGATGGAAATGTCTGCCGAGGAATTTGCATCGATTACATCGTGACAGAGACCAAACTGATGACTTTGATGTGTTATCAGATTTAAAGGGTCTAAAAGAGGACCTTCGGTAACGAAAGGGCTTGTAAGGTGGGGGTGGGTGGCGACCGGGATCGTTACAAGACGAGTGTCTTTTCCTAAGGGGATCAGGATAAGTTTCAAGTAGGTATTTTATATCTTAGATGCTTTTTTTTTGTGCTAAAGTCATAAAAAAATTTGGAATGGATAATGTAAAGAAAAAAATTATTTCTTTTTGTGGAAGTAATGTATTACATTCGTTGTCTCTACTTTGTAGAGAAAATCTTAAAATTAAACAACTTTAAAATATTTGCGTCAAATATAGGGAAAATATATGAAAACAAAACATGGGAATTTAGAAAAGTCAGAAATACAACCAGTATAGACTTCATATCGGAAATGCGTATTATATAAAATTTTAAAAATTAAATAGGTTAGAAAGATAGGGATACGGCTAAATGTTGTAGAAGAAGTAATGTACTCGCAAAAAATAAAACTGTTAAAGAAAAACAAGAAAAATTAGTTTTTACAAGCAGCATTGTTTCCAGGTTTAGATAATTTTATTTTACAATGAAGATAAGTAAGTAAAAACACTAAAGTAAGAAAAGGCTAATAAAACCGCAATGAACACAATGCTTAGAATTGTTAAAGTCAATTATTAAGGATGAAGGACGTAGGAAATGTAAATTAGTAAAAATAGGAAAAATGAGAGATGCAAAAAACCAATCAAATCGGTAATGAAAAAAATAGCAAAATTATTAAAGCAGATCAAAAAAAAATCACAAGCGGTCAATTCGTATCTCTGATACAATATATTTTTCTAATAAAAGAGGAAAAGTAAACATGTGTGTTTTCATTTCAGATTTACATGAATTTCATCACCAATCATATTAAGTTTGCAAAAGAGACGTGTTCTTTATTCAAGGTTTTGGAAAACGATATAGTTAGTTCTCTTAGATCCGTTCTTTTCCTTTGCCTTATAGGAAAAAGGGGCGGTCTTGGTCCCATCTGTGAGCGATAGAGGCTGTAATCCGAATTGACTTTGTTAAATTCTTCCTTCAACTTTTCCTCTTTACGGACTTTTTTCTACTCGTAAGAGTGATGAGAGTTACCTCTTTTAAGCTGCACTTTACCCTTTCACCATCATCCTACTCATCTACTACCTTTCTTTACAGAATTAAAAGTTTTTTTAGTTGAAAACTTAGGGAAGGAATTAATTTAAGATTTTCTTTTTTAGTTTAACAAATAAAACATTCTAAAAGTAGAATTACAAAAAATAAAAGACAAAAAGTGTTAAGCAAGTAGATTTTAAAATAATAATTCTCGATACTTTTTTGGTTGTCTATTGTTGTATGGGAATAATTATCAATGTATATTGTGAAATGCTCAAATCAATAATTCATTTGTTAGTTAATATATTTGTATTACAGTGATTATTTAAAAAAACATTACCTAAATTTTATGAACAAATGTACTTAAATAATGTCAGTAATCGATTTCAAGGGAAACATATATATAGACATTAAAAAAACAATTGACTTAGTGCCATCTTTAAATTGAAATATATCTTTACTTGCAACCTAAACCATAATCCTACTATTATTACGCTTTTCTGAAAACCTGAAAACTAGTTTCACTCTTGACCTTTGACCTCACCCTTAATCTTGCACGGTTGCAAAGTTTTTGAGCCAGAATCGCCATTATGTACCTGCTCACAAAGACTAGAATATGTTAAATCAGATAGACTTATATATTCAGCCATGTGTTCGTGAGGAGTTACGGAAAACTAGTAGGAATACATATCAAAGCTAGGCAAGCATCTGAATCACCTGGCGCTGAATTTACTTGACAATGGTGAGGAAGTAAGACGATTGAGGAGGTTCCATTAACTGGACCTCACTGCTCGTTGAAAGCTGGGACGATCACCGAACTCTTGAGCCGTGATTATACTGTGATTATTATGCTAATTATAGTTTAAACTTTTATAATCAATGATAGTTTTTCCTATCTTTATCTGACTAATATTTGTGACTTTTTTTTTGATGACATTATTTATTTATTTTTTTTTTTGAGGTCTTTAGGGGCATCGACTATTTTGCCCCATCACAGTTCAAAAAAAAAATAAAAAAAGGTTCAGTGATTCACATTCTCATGAATCAGAAAAGGTCAAAATTTAACATTCTTCTATAACTTCAAATCCAAAAAAATTACTTCCTAGGCTTTCCTTTCGGCCATCCTTTCTTGCACCGTTTTCCCATCCTGCGAACGGCCTCAACTTCTGACGATAGCGTGTCTGAGGCTTCAGACGTGGCATCTTCTTCTCTTTCTGATGCCAATGACGTTTGCCGGCTTACATCAGGTGATGAAGCTTCATGGGTGCTGTTAGTATCGTTGCTATGGAATCTAAACTAGCAAGCGATGCACATTCCGCGGCTAATGAGCTGGATTCTATCTCTACCGCAGTGCTGGGTCAAGCTGAAACAGATGCTCTCACCGAAACTGTTCTTTGAGGTTTTGGAGGCTCCATTGTATTATTATTATCATCGTTATTTGGCTATTATTTGTTATCTGTTACCTTTATTATCTGGTATCTTTGTTTTTATTAACTAAATGTTATGTTTGTGTGCATATTATTGTATTGTATTTGAAGTGGGATACCTTTAGATGGTCTGATGTTACTCTTAGCCATACAATTTTATTTAAGGTCGCAATCCTTTTGGCGACCGATTGGAAAAAAATGATTTATCAGAAAAACTAGTCAGTTCAAGTATTATTGTAACTAATCTGTAAATTAAAATTACCCAAACGCTTACTCTTTTCCTTTGAAATGTACCCAAGTGAGGCTATTAAAGCCAATAAAACGCAAAGGTATGCAAGGTTAACTTTACCTTGTATATTGAACCTTGAATGATTAAAATTACTTTCTCCATTCAGTTAAATTTAAACCAAAATTTAAGCAGTGAACATAAATTTCTTCACTAAATGTTTAACTGTACTTCTAAATTTATTTAGTTTTAATTTGCAAATTTAAATTGTATTTTTTATTGTATTTGATCCTCTAAACCGGAAAATGGTTACAATATTTTCAAAATACAAAGTAGTTTAATAATATTTTTTAATTTTTTTTTTTGTGTTTTACAAGTTTCATGAATATAACTTGTATATACTCAAGAGTTTGTTAACTTTTAATCAAGAGTTTTATGAATTTTATTTTATTGTAATTTTTATGTATGTATAAATATTGATTATTAATAAATTCTTGATAATTTAAAACCCAAGTAACACTATACAAATTAAATCAATGAAATTTCGAATTGTAAAATTTTATAAGAATATTAATGAATAAAGATTTTTCTTACTCATTTTAAATTTTACTTTCATTGTTTGCATGACACTTTACGTCCAGTGATTACATCAAAATTTTGAGGTATTTTGAGCACGTACTGTTGTACAATAATTAAACAATCCAGTACCAAAAAAGAATTGTTTTTTTTTCTTAAAATTAAACTGCTGTGGACTGTGTACACGACGATAAAAATATACGCAACTTCCACTGCTGTACTTTACAGATAACAGAAAAAAATATTTTTTTTGTTTGTTTTTCGATGATGCCGTAATTTATATTTTCTTTCTTCTAAACTTCCAATACAATCGAAAATTTATTCTTCAATTACATCTTGATCTTCTTTCTGTAGTTACAGGCGGGATTGTATCCAGGTCTGTCATGAAGAAAGGGTATTATATTTTTACAGTCTGGTCTATATCACCTTATAAAATTTCTTTAAAAATATTGAGTATTCCGTAAAATATGACTTAAAAGAAAGAAATGAAAGTTAAAAATTACTTAAAATAATAATGGAATAAAAATATAATAATATCTTAAACCAATAATAATATACTTGCAGATAAGCACCTAAGTAATTTATTAATTTATGTTAAATTACAATTTAAAATTATAAAGTTAATTTCTATTATTATTACATAAATTAATAAAATATTAATTTCTCTCCCAAAATAAAAAAATTACACTAAAACTTTCAACTAATTCATTATTGTGTGGCCGTTTCAATATAGTCAATGATCAAAGCCCACTCAGCATTTTCAACGCTTTTGATATTATTAAATACTTTCAAAATTGAATTTTTAATTCATTTCTCATATGTGATAGAATAATTTTAATAATAGATAAATATTTTATGAAACAATGAATTTTGTATTCTAGACGTCTTACCATTATTTCCTTTCAAAACACTATATTTTTTTTAATTTCTGACAATTTTGATGTTTTCCATGTGATAGTTTTTAAACTAGCTGCTTTCTTCCAATATTAAAGACTAAAATTGTAAAACATTTAAGCAGTAAAATATACAAATCATTAAATTTATACAATTTATTCGGGTAACCATGCTATGAAATATTTTTATTCAGCTTAATCCTCATTCTGTAAAAATTATATACTCACAAAAAACAATGTGTAAAAATGTTTTATATATATATATATATGTAAAAATGTTTTATATATATATATATATATGTGTGTGTGTGTGTGTGTGTGTGTGTGTGTGTGTGTGTGTGTGTGTGTGTGTGCGCGTATGTAATCGTGTGTAATCATTGAAATATGACAAAATAAAATTTATTGAAATAAAATTTTAAAGATTTCTCCTTCTCTCTACAATTAAATCTAAATTTTTAAAGAATTTAATCATTTTATATTGTAATTATTTATTCTTAGTACTGAACTATTTCTTATATTATTAAATATTTTCTTTCCACAACGAATTCAATCTAATTAAATTTTAACCATAAATTTTTCGGTTTATTAAAAACCATTTGTGATTGAAAGTTAACGAAAAATTATATATATATATATATTAGTACATTTTTTTTCATTCAATCATTGAATGAATCATTTGATATACATTTAATTAAGAATACACTAAGCGTATTCATGGATCAAGAATGAAGTTCTGGATATTAAAATTACCTATTTGATATTTTAAAATAATTGTAAGCTTAACATCAAACGTAAAAATCATTCTAAATATTTTTAATGAATATTTAAATTCATAACAAAAATTGAATAAAAGTGTGAATTTTTATTACTTTAAATGTTCTTGGAATTAAGGAATACAGTACCGAACGATTTTGTTAACTAACAATAAATATTCTTTCTATTCTGTAGTTTTCAAATAAATAAAATATGCCATGTACCACATTCATAAAAATCTCATTTTACGTTCATAAAGCATCCATACATGATCTAAAATTATTGTTATATGAAATAAAATTATTGCTATAGGAAAGGTGGGTGATTCCATGGTTTACGAGTAAGGGTGAAAAAAAAGAAGAGCAGAGTTATGTGCTGTGAGGAAATCGAGGTCTACATTCAGCCCATAACACGGCATAACATAACGTAACACAAATCACATTAAGGAAACGGTAAAGGTGTATAAGAGGTGAGACATGTGACGTTACAATTCATAGCACGAGATTTTACCCTTCTCAACCCTCGACTTTACAAACGGACAACCTTTTGTCCCTTTTAGGAATCGACTTGTACAAAATACGATCGAACCGACCAAGAAGGTTTCAAACCAAATCTTGTCTACACTACCAGTCTATACGTTTGTATATCCTATACATGTAATCCTTGTAAGACGTGCTCACCCTATGAGGAACCCGCATCATTTTTAAAAGAAATGTCCGTAAAATATATCAGATTACACATCCTGTTGAAATGTATCCTTTCAGTATACTAATAGTCCCGTATATTTTCATAACCATCATTGTAATTTGTTGAACCTCTTTTTTAACAGATGTTTTAACAAGCATGCGTTTATTTATTGCCTGTTATAACTTATGTTTTATAAAGAGTGTCTTACGAATTTATTTCCACCGATTTAAAAAAGAAATATTCATTCTTTTTCAGGACATTGTTACACGCATACATATAATAGATTAAAAAAAAATAAAATTAAGCTGTCATTTAATATTCAGATGGCGATGATTGATAAAAATAAAAGTTAATAAACTTTTATCTTTTTTCTTAATGGTAAATTTTATTTTGTAATGTTTCTTTTTTTATGTAATAAGAGGTTAAAAATATAAATTACAATACGCATTAAACAATTTTTTTTTTAATATATGATACTGATCAAACAAAAACAAAAACACACTAAAACTAAAACTATAAAAACTTCACTAAAACAGTATTCACAACAAAATAAGTTATTACAAAACCGTTACTTGTGCAATAAAAACGTGATTTTCAGATTTTAGTATTAAAAAATTCTATAATCCTTGAAATAAGGTAGGACAATCTATAGGTTAATGTTGGATCAGTCAATTAAAAAAAAAATAAAATTTAGGGTGGAAATACATTATGAATAATAAGTTTTCCTTCTTAAAATTTATAAACATCAAAGTCAAAATTATTAAAAGTGGATCAAACCACTTTTCTTTGTTATAATAGGTTCATTAAAACTTAAAATATATGTTTAAGAATATTTCAACTTTTATTTTTGGTGCGTAGGGCAATTTTTAACAAAACTGTTGTAAAATTAATATAAGAAATACTTTTTTCTCATTACTCCAAACTCCAACATTTTACCTTTGTTTGAAAAACATAATCAGGTTTTTATAATTGGAAGTGTTTAATTATCTACTGCATAAATTAATTTTAATGAAAATTTGCAAACTTTTCTGAATATTTTACTTTATTTATTCAATATAAAACTTGTTTTTACTAACTTATTACATTTAATAAAAGAAATAACATTTTCTAAAACTGACAGAAAGATTGCATTAAAATTTAATGATATTTTATGATAATAGGGGATTTTGTCATTTAATTTAAGAACCTTCGACAATTAAAAACAATAATATCTAACAATAATGCAATCAAAATCACTATTTTGAGTGTAACGTTCTAAATATTAAGAGACAAACGATTTCTTTAATAGAAAATGTATCAATGGACAATTTAAAGCAATATATTAAAATAGTTTGAACAATGCCTATATATCTGTACCAATATATACAGATAAACAGTATCTAATGAAGATGTACTTATTTTTAAATTTTAACTTTATTTACTTAAACAATTTTTTAAGCGATTTACAAATATTTTTTCTTATCCATACAAATTATAAACCAAATAAAATGGGTAAAACACATAAACACGATGATAAATTAATTATACTTGGAGTTACATTTGGTAATAGAATTTAAGCTTTAATACACAGAAAAGATTATCTTTCTCTGTTGATAAAAAAGTTACAATAAAGGTAAAAGAACGAAATATGTCAACGAAATATTGTCAAATAAACTAGAATTTTGCTTATTCCTTATTGTTTAATTTAATTATGCAAGGAAAAAACCTTGAAAAATCCGACAACAAAACAAATTATTAATGTGAATGTTATTTTCCTCGGAAATTTTGATAATCATTTTGAATTTAAAAACAAACTTTAGACATATGATCAAAATGAATATAGTAAAATTAATTGAAATTTTTAATTGATAAATAGTAAGTATAAAATAAAGCCGTAATAGTAAACTACGTGATTGAATAAATAGAAAAAATAAGTAATTTTATTTAAGAATTGTACTTATTTTATAAAAATTATGAAAATAATACACGTATTACAAAATATAAAATTTCGATAGCGTGAAAAAACTGAAAAATAAATTGAAAACTTTTGAAATAAAAGATTATTACAAAAGCAATTACCAACAAAGGTTGTTGGGCAGCAATTGTAGAAAATTTTATGTAAATAAAATTATATATTTTTTACATTATTTAAAATCTACGTACATATGACAAATTTTAATTATGACAAATTGCGTAATGTATAACTTCTATTTCTATTTAGCTGGCCATTAGTATTTGCTGATCCATACTAACTGGAACAGATATTTTATTAATTTTATACTTTTATTTTAATAAGGAAGAATTATGTCTAATTCCCTTAATACAAAATAAGAAAAAAAAATTAAATATCTTGGAGAAATAACTAAATAAATGGGTTAGGAGAAGAGGATCAACCAAGAACGAGAAAAATGGAACTGGCATAGCAACCAACAAAAAATATTTACACAAAAAATAAGTCACTAAAAGCCAAAATAAGGCATCTAATACTGTAACCTAATTAGAAGGCCTGTAGACAAGAAAATCTATCTGAAGTTTGAATTCAGGTGAATAAAATTCCATAGAAAATGAAAGGAGAATTTTAAGAAAACTTTATTTCCAGTAAAAGTACGTGGAAACGAATAGAAATACAGAAAAAAAAGATCTTTATAATTTAGTATCGTCTACTAGGTATCTAATTCATTTTCCGAGAAAGTACCCCATAAATATCTCATAAACTAAATACGTAGGTATAATTTTTATAATTATAACATGCAACAAATAGTTACTAAAATAAATGTAATTAATGCGTTTCTATCTTATATTCCAGCTTATTCAGTAAAGCTAGTTTGTGAATATACAAGCAAAGTTATTCAACAAGTTATTATCAATTTTAGATAAATAACATTTTGGTATAACAATTTCAAGAGTAATCAATCTTAGGTCGAAAATTAGGAAAGTTCTGTTCACCCAAGCTGAAATTTTTATATTCAAAAGATTTTAATCAAACACGTAATTACCGAGTTTTGATAAATAACTTACTATCCGTATATAACCCCTTGTGTTTTTAATAATTCTTCAAATTAAAAATGTTACTTAAAATTTGAATTTTGAGAGCTAACAGGACATTATGAAGAATAGGACGACATAACTGAATGCAATTCTTCTAAAAGGTTTTGAATAATAGAGAAAAACGCTAGGAAAATTATGTTTAGTCTCAAGAATATAAGGGCTATAATCGAACAAATGAAACAATTTATTTTTGTTAGATACCTTTTAAAACTCTTGTGAAGCCATGTATATAAACACACTATGATCTCGTTACCGCTAAATGATAATGCATTTAACGATCTGAAATTAACCTTTTATCGCAAGTAAACGTAGTATATTGTACCGTAATATTCCAACTATTGTAATGTAAGAAGTGAATATTTTATTACACAGCGTATATTAAACATATATAAAACTGTAAAATTTTTATAATGGTTATTTTCATATCTACCTTCAGGTTACCACGTTCGAATTATATAATATATATTTTTCTATTTTAGGACAAAAAAATATACATTATATTAAAATAAATAAATCAGCTGTTGTTTTGTGGTGTGGCTGTGTTTATTAAGTGTTGTCATATTTGATAATTTTTGAAATAGATATGTGTGCAAGATTATTGCGGACCTCGTTGCATAGTTGGGAAATAAAATAAAAACATATTTTTGTAAGGTATACTTATATGTCATTTTAGTCTATCTTTTTAACATTTCGGTTGGGCTAACCTAGAAATGCAACATGGATTAGTTACCACCAGCTGATATGATCGATAAAGGGGTAGTTGAATATCAATGAAGGGGCAGGTTATCAACTAACATCAAGAAAACGTCGTCCATTAACGTCGTCGAATAGAGATACGAAGAGGGTAGCTCCTAGAAAACTAATTATAGATGTCATAGAGTACAATTTATCCAGAACTCAAGAAATAACGATAGTATAATTATGGAATCTCAACCTACTTTTACTCAGTGGAGGACCATACTATGTCGAGAAAAAAAAACGGCAAGTTATAATCCTAGCAGTGGTGGATTATCCATATAAAATAGATTTAGTAGCTTTCCATTAAAGGATACGAATACTACGAACCAAATGGAACCCGTCAATCCCCCATATATTGTACTTTTTGAATAAATGTGTTCTAAGGTTATACGAACTGTTAGAAACGGTCATGTGTAAGGGGGATTACAACATTCGACTGGTAGGAGGTAAACATTTGCGCGGTAGAAAAATTTCTAAAGATATTGAATCATACAAGAAAATCATAAATAAAGTTAGAGAACGTAGTTTAATAGGTATGAATTATTAAACATACTCTCACTAGAAAGGTTCAACTAGCCATTCGTGCAGTGAATGGGAATCTGCACCACTCGATTCCACTGGAGATGATCTAGGAAAAATCGAAGGCCACGGGCATAGGATAAAGAAAAGAGCCTACATCGACTTTTTTCGTGAGCCTATAGCCGGGGGACAGCAATAGAACTATATTTGAGTTAAAATACATTGCTAATTATTTCCGCGTAATGCCGCGGAAACCAACAGGCTTTGTGAAATGTATGAGGTGCCAACACTAAGGGCACACGAAAAACAATTGCATGAGGCCCTTCCGCTGTGTAAAGTGTGGGGAAGGCCACCGGACAGCTGATTGCTCCAGAAAGGACAGGAGAATTCCTGCAACCTGTGCTTTATATCAATCCGACCATCTGGCAAACTATCGAGGCTGCAGAGTGTATCAAGAAATATTAGAGAGGCCAAAGGCAAATCGGAACTTAAAACTTGCTCCGAGAATCAAATCCGCCTGCCTTAGCGCGACCGGCCTCATGTTTGATGATAAAAATTTTCCCACATTGGGACATGGAGCACCTGGAATCGTCGGCGCAAAGCCTGAGTCTGTCCACCGAACCTACACTGCGGCAGCTGGCCGTAATGGTGTGAATAATGTAGAAAGGTTAGACAGAATTTCTTCAAGTATAGATTTCCTAGTTCAACAGATTGGAAGTCTAATAACCTTGCTTACTCAGGTACTCTCAAAAATCTGTTAATGACAAAATTTCTCTGGATCATTTCATGGAACATGACCGGCCTACTATCTAGGCGGGAAAAACTAAAAATTATGGCAATTATCAATTCTCTAGACGTAATACTAGTGTCAGAGATGCACTTTTCAGACCGGAACTACCTTAGTCATCAAAGATTCTCGGTATCTGTAACAAATCATCTAGACGGGAGAGCCCATGGGGAAACTGTGATACTGATTAGGAGTTCTCTGAGGCATCACCAACTTCCAGGTTTCGCACTAACCAGATTCTGGCAACCACGGTTTAAGTTACGTACTGGTTGGGGCCTATAAGACTGTCTGCGTTGAACTATTCTCCGCGCCATAATATAACTAACGAGTTTTTTCCTAGTACATTGTAGACTAGGTTCTAGGTCTACCGCTAGAGGGGACTGGAACGCGAAAGACTTATTGTAAGTTTTGCGGTTTACAACCAATAGAGGAAGGATGGTTCAAAATCAGAGGAAGGATGGATGTGGTGTGTTCAAAATCTACGCCTGGACGTATTTTTGGGATTTCAGCTGACATACTTGCCTACGGACCTAACGAAGATGCCAGATTTACTTGAGTTTTTTTTCACTTCAGGTGTATTATCTACGTATATTCTGGTAGAAAAAAGCTATGATTCGACGCCGGACTACTGACCCGTTTTATTTGCATTGAGCACGACGGTGTTGAGGAGGAAAAGAAGGCCTATCCTGCATATGAAACGAATAGATTGGGTCTTTTATCAGGACTGAATTGAGGGGAAACTGTTTGACTCATTTCCGCTTGATACCCCTGTGGATATTGATTATGCAAAATACTTTCTGAAACCGGTCATGTAGGAAGGTGCATGGCGATGTACACCTGAAAATGTACATTCGACTAGAGACAATATCTGTCCTAAAGAAATTATATATTTGCTCAAAACGGGTCTCAGACGAAATTTTCAGCGATTCAGGAGGCCAGAAGATAGAGCACTTCTATTTTCCTTAATATGGTTGCGCGGAGGCTGAGGACATTGTTTACGGATATCGGAGACAAAACATTCAAGGAATATATCGGAAATCATTCAAACCTGAATAAAGATGGATGCACCTTATGGAAGGCTACGAAGGGGGCTTCAACTACGTCTCCTCACCTACAGGGACTTACTAGATCATAGGTAAGGACAAAAGGGAAAACCGATCTGTTTACATCATACTTAGGAGGAAAATTCAAATAACACGATGAAGAGGGTCCTAGTGACGAGGATATTAACGACTTCTTAGAGATCCCAATGCCAGTTAGCGTTCCGATTAGACTAATCTCAACAAGGGAGTTACTGAAACTAATCAACCAGGTAAGACGACTAAAGAAAGCTCCGGGTTTTGACTTGGTGATGCAAAAAATGTTTGTCATGCTACAACTCCTTCAAGACATCACGTACATTAAATATCTCATTAACGCTGTTCTGCGGATTTCTTACTTTCCGGCGAAATAGAAGGTATAACAGGATATAATGATCTTGAAACCAGAGAAGCCTGCACAGGAAGTTTCTTCTTACAGGGCAATTAGCCTCTTACCGGTCACATCTAAATTATTTGAAAAGATGTTAATTCGCTGGCTTAGGTCAGTTTTTGGAGGGGGAGGGGGTAATTCCGGACCACCAATTTGGGTTCAGGTACGGCCACTCCACTACCTAACAATCTCATCTAGTCGTAACGGTCATCAGTGAATGTCTAGAAGAAAGAACGTTCTCCTCGTCGGCATTCTTCAACATCCAACAGGCCTTTGATAAGGTATGGATGCCTGGCTTGCTCTGTAAAATTAAAACTTCCTTAACCCTACTACAGGATCTTACGGAATTATTTTGAGGGGACGTTTTCTCAAGTAAGATGTAATTATGAGTTATCTTTGACATTCTTTGACCATTAGGTTGGGTGTCCCTCAGGCTCTGTACGAGGTCTTGTGTTATATTCCATATTCAAGCGGATCTTTCAGCCATGGAAGATTGTATTGCCACCACATTTTCCGATAACACACTATTCTTGCCGTTAACGAAGACCCTGACCTAGCCTCACGGGAGCTCCAAATGACATTAGGCCTTGTATTCACTTGGCAGAAGAAGTCGAAGATTAATATTAATCTGGATAAATCAAAGCATGTCTCACGCGCTATGCGAAAGGGAGTACATGGATGGTGTCTTGATCCCACTAACGAAGAGTGTGCGGTACCTAGGACTTCATCTAGATTAGCGTTTGACCTGGAAATCTCAGGTAAGGGTAAAAAGAAAACAATTGAACGCGAAGTATAAGGAACTACATTGGCTGCTACGGAGAAACTCACGTGTCACGTTGTTCAATAAACTACTGATTTACAAAGTTTTCCTACGACTAATCTGACATTATGGGATGAGTTGTGGGGAACACAACTCACCCCATACTTTGTATGATATCTTAGTTACTATTAATAGCTGGTAATAGTAACTTAGATATCATACAAAGCTAAACCAAGTAACGAGAGCAATTGCAGAGACACGATGGTCACACGAAATGATAAAATTCATGTATATCTGCGACTTCCGATGGTTCGTGAGGTTGTAAGACAGCGCACTGTTAAAAACCAACAACGACTTGATAATAACGTAAACCGCTTAGGAATCAATCTGCTTTTTAACAGCAAGGACGTCCAAAGGTTGAAACGTCTCCATGTGTTTGACTTAGGGACTACTGAATGACAGTTTGATAAATGACAACCCCAAATCTAGAGATATTATTCATGTTTACTTTAATTTTTTTTTTTTTTTTTGTTTGTGTATTTATTTATTTTTTTGTTTATTAATATTATGGACTATGAAGTTTTCACAGAAATATTTTTTCTAATGAACTTTAAGATAACGGCTTACTGATAGATATTATTATGAATTACTTATTATGGGAGTTTCTTAAGAACTTCTTATTCTGCTTCTTACCAAACGATTTACTTATCGTTCCACTTAGGGACAGATTGTAAATATGCTGGTGTAGACAAAAAAAAATAATAATTAAAATAACAATGACTGATTAAAAATTATTACATGACCATAAAAAATATTTATTTTGTACAATTAATTTAAAAATTGATAAAACAAATAAAAATATAACCACTGATACTCGTAAAAGTGTACTCTAATAATAAAAATGTAAAAGTACATTGTATCAGAAATAAAAATCAAAACAAAATAAAACATTTTAATATTTTATATCCGTCATAAAATTTTACATTTATGTAGGTGTCTGCCTGAAGCTAAATCATAAAAATAGATAAACACAAAATTAACGGATAATATGTGTAGTGGTAACTAAAAACCAACGTGGTTGGTTATTTATTTATTTTTTGTTACCACTACCATCACTATGACAAAACAAGAAATCTTTTTTTAATCCTAAGCAAATTGTGGACCGTAGATATTTTTTTTTAACACTGCTTTTAAGAACTTCTGAATCTGAATTTGTTTTACTGCTGAGGAAAAATAATGGTAGTGTTTTATTTATTTACTTTTTTTGTTTTTTTACTAATATCAAGGTAATATTTAGACCAAATTTCAATTGCTTATTATTTCTAAAACTCATATTTGGGACTTAGGAAGGAAAAAGGCTGGCAAACTATTGCGTAATTATTAATAATTTCAGTCTGTTTGAGAGAAATCGAGAGTCTAGTCTTAGGTGATTTTAAAACATATTATAAAAAACTTACATTTACTTACTAAAACACAAATACAATTATAAATATTGAAAAAATAATAATTTAATATATAAGTTAGATATTATGATTAAATATACATAAATAACACAAAACAATAAAAATCATGAATTAAAATAAACGAAATAATTATAGATCAAATTGCAAAAACTGAGATTACAAAAAAAGAAAAAAAAAAGAAAATTGAGCATACGAAGTATTTATACTGTATTAGTAAAACAAAAACTATGTAACCACAGCAACCGAAAATAAAACATTCGAATTCAGTTTTACATCTGTTAAAGTAAAGGGGTCCATTGATAGATCGAATAAAGCCATGACCAAAAACTGAACAGAGGCTATTAATAACAAAGAATAATGAATTAAAGCATAGAAATAAACAAACAAAAATAAAACAAAATACATAAATTTTATCGGTGGGAAATAAATTTTAAGAAAGATTTTTTTCAAAAAATATTCATATATAGGTTAGGTAAGCTTAACAAATTTTCTTAAGTAAGGTTTTTCTCTAGATCTTACACAACATAAGATTAAAATTTATTCCTCAATATAATTATAATATAAGATTAATTATTCCTCAATAAAGATTAAAATAAACAAAATAAAATCTTCCATAAAATTCTTCTGCATTTAATTTTTTTTTTCTGGAGTCTAAAAATCTAAAAAGAAACACAGTACATATTTATTGTTAGTCTATATATGAAATAAAAACTTTCTAAAGATTTTTGAAAAAGATTCAATTCGAGAGGAGGTAGAGGAAAAGGACAAAAACACATATTTTAATTTTTAACTAAAAAAAACCAACAAATTGATCATTTATATATGCATTTTAAGTAAAAAATTGCTTTAATAACGTTCTCTCTGAAATACCTCTGAAGAAAATTGAAATTTTTTTTTCATAATATTCCTCAACCCCTGAACGAATTAAAAAATAATACAATCATTATTGCTTCTTACATAGAAACATTTGTGTTAAATTTAAATAATTAAAAATTCTTTTGAATTTAAAATTTAAATTCTAATTCTTAAAATTTTAATTCTTTTAAATTCCGATTTTTTAAAATTTTAAAAATTACATTTTAAAATCGGTTTCGTTAATCCTGACATGTAAGGCTAAAAGCAATGCGACAAATTCGTACAAAGCTTAACAAATTTTCTTAAGTAAGGTTTTTCTCTAGATCTTACACAACATAAGATTAAAATTTATTCCTCAATATAATTATAATATAAGATTAATTATTCCTCAATAAAGATTAAAATAAACAAAATAAAATCTTCCATAAAATTCTTCTGCATTTAATTTTTTTTTTCTGGAGTCTAAAAATCTAAAAAGAAACACAGTACATATTTATTGTTAGTCTATATATGAAATAAAAACTTTCTAAAGATTTTTGAAAAAGATTCAATTCGAGAGGAGGTAGAGGAAAAGGACAAAAACACATATTTTAATTTTTAACTAAAAAAAACCAACAAATTGATCATTTATATATGCATTTTAAGTAAAAAATTGCTTTAATAACGTTCTCTCTGAAATACCTCTGAAGAAAATTGAAATTTTTTTTTCATAATATTCCTCAACCCCTGAACGAATTAAAAAATAATACAATCATTATTGCTTCTTACATAGAAACATTTGTGTTAAATTTAAATAATTAAAAATTCTTTTGAATTTAAAATTTAAATTCTAATTCTTAAAATTTTAATTCTTTTAAATTCCGATTTTTTAACATTTTAAAAATTACATTTTAAAATCGGTTTCGTTAATCCTGACATGTAAGGCTAAAAGCAATGCGACAAATTCGTACACATATTTTTTTTTTTTTTGTTTAGATGGACCAGTTGGACTCTAAAACGTAAATTTATTAAATAGGGATTGAATTAACATAACTAAAACAAAAATATCAATTAAAAATAATTCATTAAAAAATTGGTATATTTACGTTTACTGAAGAAAAACAAAGTGTATAAAATATGCAAAACAAAATGGATGAAGAAATTTATTATTCAAAAGAATTACAGTAAAATGTATTGCAATATAAAGTACAAAAAACCATGAGTTAAACAATTAATTTAAACAGAAAATTGCAATCTAACAATTTTTTATTATAATAAAGTATAATAAAGCTTTTTTAAATACAAACCAACATGCTTTTATGATTTTATTAAATAAATCGCATTTAAACATGTATAAGGGGAAGATTATATGATTAAAACACTGTAAAATGATTCCGTTTATAGAATTTTGGTTTAGACAGTATTACGTAAAATGAAACGTTTTAATAGGAATTTTCAGTATAATAAATATTAAAACTGTCTCTTAAACATTGTATATTTAAATAAATAATTAATAAACTGTGAAATATAAAACTAACAAAAAAAGGACGCTCACTAATATAAAAAGAATTGTTTATTTATTCATATTTATACACATGCACACACACACACACACATATATACACAAACACGTACAGAACCCTCAGTTACCAAATTAAAAAGCTGGTTTTTTAAACAGATTAAAGAATACAGTCTTTTAGCAACGAAATTTGACTATTAAAGTTAAATATAAATTATTTTTTGTTTTATATTCTATCAAAGATTTTTGGTATTGAAAACTGAAGATATAAAAAAATTCGTCGAAGGTCGATTAATGTAAAACAACTATAATTTTACTGTGTGCTTTTAGGTAGTTTTTCCAAATTGATAATTTGATACGTATAAGTAATACGTAACAATCATTATTAAGTAATCTCTGAAAAAAAAAATTTAATATTTTACTGAATTTTATAATTAACGGAAAAATCTTTTAGCCTTATTTATGTATTACGTTTAAATTAAGAATCATGTAAAAACCTAAAGTGATAATTATTATGTAATGAAAAAAATAGTAAGAGATTATTTTCAAACTTTTAACAGTTACGTATCAAATTTAAGAAGCTATACTGGTTATTAATAGAGAAAACTGCCCCTATTTAACAAGCTACTTCTATACAAAGTGATTATAAAAACAGGTTTGCCCATACGGTATCCAACTCTGGTAAACGGCCAGTACCAGCAATATAGAGATTATTCAGCGATTCCAGAATAAATTTGCGAGATGCATTACACAGGTGGCATGGTTCGTATGGACCAACAAAGTTCCTGAGTAGTTAGGGTTACCGTGAATTCAAGAGGAAGTGTTGTATCTCGTTGCAACTAAATACAAAATAAGACTTAACAACAACGTAAACTATCTAGTTGTTAACCTCTTACACAGTGGGGAAGATATAAGGCGGTTAAAACGGGTTCATGTGTTGGATCTTGGAAAATAATAGAGTTACTCAGGACGAGATCTCTTCTTAAGCTGTGCGTCATTAAAGTATTTATGATCATTTATGTTACTAATAAATTTGTTAAGCATGGCCCGTTGGTATACGAGTAAGAATATAATTATAGTTAATATACAAAAAACTGCCTAACAGCAATTGAATTCGCCGCGTCAAGCGCTTACGGAATTAAATTCCATCTTCAGGAACTCTCATATTCATCTTATTTATAATAATAATAATTAAAACTTCACATGGAAAATTATAAAAAATGTGATATTTGTTTAAAACATAACAGTTGATCGTCATATGTTTTAAAATTGTCAAAGTAGATTCCTGTCAATTTGGTGGTCACAATTGTTGTCAAAACAGGTGTTTTTTTTTTTAATAATGTTACATGAGAAGTTTTAATTAATATTATAAGTAGGACGAATATGAGAGTTCTTGAAGATGGAATTCAATTGTTATTAAGCGGTTTATTTGTATACTAACTATAATTATATGTTACTAATATTATTTGTTACTGTGTTACTATTTCTCGTTTTATTTTGTACTTAGTTCATAGTACTGGACATTATTATGATTTCTAGTTCACTAGTGACTAGATTTTATCAATGCTTTTGCTTTGATATACTGCTGCTGTGTAGAATCTAGTTAAGGTGTTTCAAGGAAAACTCTTTTACAACTTTATTATTGTCATAAAATTTACTTTTGGTTACTAATTTACGAAACCAAATGTAAATTTAATTTGAGATACAAAAAAAAGTCATATTGTTATTATTTCTATTTAATAATTAACTCAAACGAATGATATTATTAGAATGGCCGAATATTAAAAAAATTAGCTATTCATTGTTTAAAACGTACAAGTATTACGTGTACTTTTAACGCATACATTACCTGTGTTTTGTATTGTGTGTATTACGTATTTTTTTAAGGCATACATTACCTGTATTTTGTATTGTGTGTTTTTAACAAGACGTTTAGTTAAATGAAAGACTCATTAGCGCTTAGTAATTCAGCCGTTGTGCGTGTGTGTATCTCTCTCTCACTCTCTCTCTCTCTTTCTCTCTCTCTCTCTGTATGTATGTATGTATGTGTGTGTGTGTGTGTGTGTGTGTATGTATGTATGTATGTATGTATGTATGTATGTATGTGTGTGTGTGCGTGCGTGTGTGTGTGTGTGTGTGTGTGTGTGTATGTATGTATGTATGTATGTATGTATGTATGTATGTGTGTGTGTGCGTGTGTGTGTGTGTGTGTGTGTGTGTGTGTGTGTGTGTGTGTGTGTGTGAGATCGCGCGCGCGCTTTAATTCCAAGTTAAAATAACTTAATAAAAATAATGATATCATTATATTAAAAATTGGAAACAAAGAATATATATTTTTTTATCTCTTTTTCATTTTTCTCAAATTAACGACGTAATTAAATTATTTGTATTAAAAAATAGACATAATCTGAGGTTCATGGGTTACGCCAATAGATTTTAGCGTAAAAATAATTGATAAGGCTTTAAAATGTGTTATTGAAACTCCCACAAGCCGATTAATCAATAAAATATTGTATTTGATTTTATCATATAATTACCATTTTATTTCATAGTGTATAGTGTTTTTCAGTTTAAAAATATCTGAGGTTTTATTTTCCCACTGGTTTATCAAATAATTTTTTTTATCTATGTCTCTGTAAAGCAATAATTAAATTAAAAATAATGATTTCAGAAAATGTATGTTTTTTGTCACATTTTCCTTACTTATCTTCATGGATTTGTAAATATGCACAGGTACTCTTTTAATAGATCATTTTTAATCAGCCATTACAAGCGTGGTATAAGCCAACTTCTACACTTAAGTTAATTCTAGTTTCGTTGCAACCAATACGTGGTTGTAACAAAACTGCACATATATACATTTATAATATTGTTAAGCGAATTAATATTAGCAAGTATTAGCGAGTTAATATTGTTGTTTTATACACTATTATGTACATTTGTAATAATTTTAAAATATATTAAACAACACGTACTAATTTTCATTACATAAAAGGTTATGTGTGCGGACGCCTTTGCGTGGAAGTGTGCAGATTTTTTAAATGAAATTAAGCCCGAAATTTCACAGAATTCTGAAATAGAATTTTGCGCAAAAAACTAATAAATTTTTAAAAAAATTACGTTAATAAAAAAAAAAAATAAAAATAATAAAATTTATTCAAAAGCAATTTTAAAATGAATTCGAAAGTAGGTGAGATGTGATACATGTACGTAATTTAATTAATTTTAATTTTTTCTAACTACAAAATTCTGTCATTATATATATACATATGATAAATGACAGAATTTAAGTTTGCATTCACAGTACTCTTTTGTTTCAACAAGTTTAGTCAAATTTACACAGGACAAATGTCATGAATTTCTACAACTTCTAACATTAACCACATCCGCAGGGATTGATCGGGATATCAAAAGCAACAGTTACTATTCAACTTTCTCCCTCTGTTGACATTGTCAAGATTTGACCAGAAAATACAGTGAAATCGATTTTCTGTTCAAAATTTTTCGTTCCAATTATTTTTCAAATGATATATTTTAATCGCAAAATTTTAAAGGATTTTTTGTTGAATACGTGGATACTCATTATTTAAAAATAAAGTATTAAATTTTATTCGTATTATTACGCTAGTTAAATATAAAACCAATGTATAAATAATATCTTTTTAACAATTTTTTCTTTGGAAATATAACGTAAAAATATCGAACCTTAACGTATAGGATCAAAATTTACCTACAAATTAAACGATACTTTCCATCGTTACTGCATTCTTTTTTCTACAATTAATAACAAAATTTTTCTACAGCCACTCATATAGGAATATGATTTTTCAATGTTACTAAGCTTATTAGCGATGATTTTTGGCCTAAATAGTAGGCCACGTAATATTTTCATTTTATATATATATATATATATATTTTAAATAAATTATATTTTAACTCAGAATAAAATCTAGATAAAGGTTGGAAAAATATGGTGCTTTACGAATATAATTTCGATAAATTCTAAGTTACTTTGATAATTATCATGTTTGCTTAATGTTTTGTTAATAATCATTATTTAAGTTAATTGGGAAAAGTAATAAATCTATAAATAAATACAAATTACTAACTGAATTTTAGGTAACCTCAAATAACAGAAAATGTAATGGGATCTATTATCGGAACCTTGCAATAAAATCAGTTTAAGACACAAATTAAAAATAAACTATATTTATATAAATACAACCAAGAATTTTTCATTCTTCTGTATATTTATTCTTTTACGTACATGATTTTCTTAAGATTCTCTCTTTTTTAAATTTAGAGATAAAGTGTATCAATAACATTATATAATTATCTTGATAGAAACAAAAAAAAAAAAAAAAATCACAGTCTAAAGACGACAATTTAGGGCCATTCTGTTAAACTGGAAAAAAATGCTTGCAAAATTACATTTCGGTAAAGATAGAATATTAATGTCAGTAATAAAACGTGTTTAGCGTAAAATGACTTTGCAATAAATATTTTTTCGAAAACTATTATTTTTTTTTGTTTTTTTTTATTTCAAATTATCTTTTTTTTTATTGCCGCATATAACTCACGATAATTATCAATTAACTATTTATACTTTAATAATATTTTAATTACATTGCGAGTAAAATTTTAATTAAAAGTTGAAATACTTTTTATAACATAAAATGAAATTATATTTCAGAGAAATGTTATCCATCAAATGGTTGTTTAATTACTATTTTCAGTCTTACTAGTTTTTCTTTTAATTGGTGAATCTATTTCTGTTTTATCGGAAACGATAAATCTTTAAACTTTCTTATCAGACCAGCCGATGTAAACATACGCTGCATTAAGTAATCATTTTATATTTTACTGACTGAAATCTATTCCATACATTAAAGCATGTAGCTATGAAAACCGTAAGTCACCAACCAGTAATTATTTTAACATTGAAAATTCCCGCAATCCCACACATTTCTCCGTCTGATTTGTTTTTTATCCGTTAAGCGCTCCGATTGATTTTACCTTTCATAATTTTTGTGAGTAACATTATTATTTTTATTATTATTATCACAGTAATCATAAAAGCAACGAAAGAAATGTTTTTATTTGAAATTCTGGTTGAAACCGAACAGCAAAAACTTGGACAAAAAGCTTAGTGAAAGAGTTAAATAAATATATACCGATGTCTTAGGAATTAAGGAAATGTGGTTTACATTAAGGAAATGTGCTGATCATCCTTTCGACATGGGGATGATACCGAAAAAACTATTAGCGAACATCGAAAAATTACAACTCGACCCCGTGGATCTGTTTAAAAATTCATGATATCGTTCTGTTATTAAAAATTTCCTGAATAATGGAGCACAATCATCAAAGATTTTTGGTCCCTTCTATTTTCTACATGATTAGATAAAAAAATCTTGAAAGTTTAATATTGTTTGTAAAAAGATCTTGCAATTTTACCGTAGTAAATCATGTTATTCTATCAACTACAGTAAGAAAGAAATTGAGTATAAAAGAAAGGTTCATGAATCAAATTTGATAAGACTAAAAATTTTATTTTAAAATGTAATTTGATATATCAAATGAAATTTGGTTCATCAAAATTGCCATATATTGTTTCCAACAAAACCTCCCTGCCCGCACTGGGAATGTTTCCCGAAATTCTCCAGTAAAGTCAAATGTTGTACCTACCATCAACTTATCCCACGACCTAAAGTCTCTGAGAATATAAACCATATGATGAATCACTTCAACATGAGCTCGATTAATCATGATTCATTCATCACATACAATATGTTTTGTATCTTTGAAAGTTTTACCAAACGGACCATTTGTACGTTTAGAGCAGACTAACTCTTGTCCACATGATACAATTAACAACAATATAAAAGTTGAATGAACAGTCCTACTACCAGAAGAACTGTCGTAGTGATGCCTGACGATGCTACACCGAAAGCCATGATAGCTGGCAATCAAACATATGCGAGAAGTAGATTAATCAAAAAGGATTTACCAGTGCCTACAGGAGAATCTAAAAGAATAAATATTTTTTCTGTCACTATGGATTTTGTTGTGAGGGTTGGAATCATATCCTTGGCGCGGATCTGTTATTAATTTAGAAAAGTTATTGATGTACTCTTGAACTTCATTGATGTTAAAAGAATTTCGGGACATTGTATTTTAGGAATTTTCATTATTGTTTATTACGAATTAGTTCTGATAAACCGAAATCACGTAAATGCTTTTCACCATGACTTACAACCTTCTCTTTAATTTCATTAAGACCTCTACTGAAAATATCTTGGGAGCGGCTCGCCATCTAGTGGCCCGAATGAGAAGTGCAGCATCGTAACGGATTACTTATTATTTATACTTCTTAATAAATAATTTTTCGTGTTAATATAACATATGACACATCGGATTACATAAAGAAGCTACTGTTAAAATTTTGTAGCGATTAGTTTAGCGGTTCTTGATATTTTTACTTACATACAAACAACGTTTCCTCTTTGTGTTCCAAAGAGATTAAATTTAACTAATAATTCTATTTCAGAAAATAAACGTAAATCACAACCTATTATTAAACAAAACGACCTTAAATTTTATTTATTGTATAATGTCACTATTCAAGCTGCTACTTATCAAATATATTTACTTAAAATCTAAAAAATACAATTTCCAAAGCTGCACAATAAATGAAGCATTAGATGTTTAACTTACAACCCATTGTTTTGAAAAATATTTCTTCTATTACCAAAAACTGTACCATACGACCCCAAATTTCTGCCTAATTCTTCAAGAAGGGTTATAAATTTTACAATAAAACAATAAATGGGTTTGTGGGTTTTGTGGGTTTTAAAACAATAAATTAGACTTGTTCAGCAAATAAGACAGATTACAATAATTTCCTATTAAAAAAAGAGATAGAAACAATAAATACGTCTTAAAAAGTTCCCACATGAATACAAACGTGCGGGTACTAAATCGCACATAAACTTACAAAAATTATTATTAGAACATTCTAATACTCTTGCTCATTATCTCATTTTGTTATTCTAAAATCATTGCTCTCTCGGTATCATTTTTCTCTCTCTCCATTTATTTCATATAATTCTATTGAGGATCAATTTTACTAAATTATATACCAAATGTAATCGAAAAGCTGATAATTTAAAGATTTATGTACATTCAAATATTTCAGATCTGTCTCCTCTAATTATAAATGTAAATGGTAATCTAAAATCGGCTGTAGCCTAGTACAAACAGCAATATAAGATTACAGTTCATGTAGGTAAAGTAAAGGGTGTAACTGTTGAATTTTACAAATTACTAATAAATCTAAATTTTAATGTTAAACTTATTTAATGGTTAATAATGTTTAATGATATTTTATGACAAGGAATATGATGTTATTTATTAAGTACAGGATGAACAGATTAATGAGAATTGAACATCGGATAAGTACAATACATCTGTTGAAGAGGTCATATTACATTTCACTTTGAATACAATGCTAGGATATCCTTGTTTTGCGTTTTTTTTTAGGTGGGAGGGTAAATCAAATGGAGATAATCTTCAAATCGAAGTTTATATTAATCATTCTTATATTGGTTGTATTTATGGTGAAAGACATAATAATTCCATTAAAGAAATATGATGATGAAAGAAAAGAGGAAAATTATGTGGAATCAACTTGCAAACTTATAAACTAAAGCGACGTAAAAAGAAACAAACCCAAAAGTCATGGAGAAAATAAACTTTTCTCAGAGATAAAGTTGTTTTCATAACTTTACTTACCTTATTGAACAATAGATATAAAAAACAAAACTTAAACATATGATAATTTGTTTAAGTGACGATATCTTCGTCATCCTTTACGGGCATTCTAATATTATAGGGTGAACCCGATAAAATAGTACTGGATTTATTATAATTTATAGATTATCACAAAATGTACCCAACTATTTTGTAAGCAATAAATATTCGGTATTAGGTAATCGTTACGTATTTTAGCTGGTTATTTCACATCTTAAAAATTAATTTAAAATAAATCATACACAAATCGTGTTTAGATTTTAGGGACGTTTTCCTCTCCAGTAATAAGAATGTGGATAAGAGCATCTTTTTCCGCTTGGCAATTTTCTATTTGTAAACCGAATTATTTTGGATCGTATTGTACGAAATACTTGTTAATAGATTATTCAATCCTCTTTTTATTTAAGTTATACAAATGAGTGAATAAGTTCATTAATTTAAAAGTTTAACTTAAACGTTACGATACGACTATAATGTTAACGACATATTTTTAAATAATTTAGAAAATTTAAATTAGAAGTTTTAATGGTGATTATTACCTTACTAGATTTCACTACGTAAGATCTAGATTCAAAATCTTCTATATTTGTTCTCGATAACTGCCAAAATTACTGAATCAGTCATTACGAAATTTTAACTTTAGCTTTTTTATGACCCCGAGAATGTTCACTAAATTTCAATCCTCACCAATTTCACTATTATATAACTATATTATAAAAATTTATATAATAAATAAGGTTATAATTTATTATATAAATAAATAACCTAGAACTTTATTAGTAAATTTAATGTCACTGTCTATGACGATTGTCATTTTTTATATGTTGATCATTATCTATGTAAATATCGACTTTTTCAAACAGCTGCTATGTAGTTTATTAAATTTAATGTCATTGTCTAATTTGGCAGCGATCCACGAGAACTCATCCTTCCTCATGCGAGTAAAGTAATTCTCTGTAAATTTTTATATTCTGTACTAAGAATATAAATATAAACCACACGATAACCGGCATGCATTCGATTAAAAAATTTGATATTAATATTTTCGTAATGTTGCCGACGACGAAGTCACATAAAGGAAGAACTTCTAAGGTTACTAGAATTTATGATCTACTCCATAGCGTTCTAAAGACTTGAAAAGCAACCTATACACCCGGCTCAAAATCATGTTCAACTATTAAAAAATATGTTATAAGTTGTGAATAGCGATAACTCTGAGAGTAAGAGCCCAAACATAATTATTAAATTTGAGTTTCTATACGCATATAGAGCTAGTGAATGTTGGGTGTTGCTAGTATGTTTAATAAGCTACTTGGTACAGTTTGAGTTGCAGAAGTCAAAGTAATTAAGTTCTCATTTCTCTCCGACAATAGGTTTTGTTAATTATTTTTACTTTTTCGTTCCCATTTAAGTACTTTACTTATATACGATTAAAAAAAATTGCAAATAAATATATATATATATATATATATTACAATTTTTTACTATACATATATATAAAAGTTAGTAGTTACTCAATTATTATATATTAATAATATACTCACTTATTTATACTATATCTATAACTGTAGATTAGATGAAACGAAGTCGGAAGTTTTGTGGTTATAGGTAAACTTAAATAAAAACTGAACCTTTTGAAATTTTGTTAACTTTCTTTTAAGAAACTTATCTTCTATTTTATACATATCACTGAACAACTTCCCTCTTACATATAAATTTCTAGTAACAATATTATTTTATTTTATCAGTAAAATCAGTAAAAAAAAATATTATTCACTTTTCTGCGGAATTTTTAAATTATTTTCTATATTAATTTTATTTTTCTCTTTAGTCAATTTTTTTCACTTCTTAGCGCATAATGTTTTTTTTATTTTTTTTTATTTTAAAATGATTATTTAAGGTTTTTATTTTATATTTTTTATTTCCCTCTCTAAAATGTACTACATTACTTAGTCTACAAAACAGGAAGGCCTAAATAGATGCAGCATGCTTAAGAAAATCAAGGAAAAATTCTGAAGAGTGTAGAGTTATCAGATTAAAGAGAGGTGCTACTCTCAATTCAATGTGAAATTCAGAACAATCACCCAGTGCTCATCAAACAAGATTGTCAAAAATGAAAAATTACATGCATTCTATATTGCAAAAAGAATCTATTGAAGATCATGAACATAGATAGATTAATTTACAATTGTTATGATAACGAATCTGATGAGCAACGTAATTACCACCTCGATTAGATTAGTAACTATCTAGCTAACGAATGTATAGAAGATCGTATACACAGTCTTAATTTAATTCATCATCGCCTTGACAATGAATCAAGTGAACAGCGGAAACTATCATCTCCAAGTCATTTATGAATAATGAACTTCCGGAAGAAAGATATCAAAGATTAATTGTAGAAAGAAAATGTCGATGTTTAGCTACACAAAATACAAGTCAACTACAAAGAAATCAACGTTTGGAGAACATGTGCCGAACTTCACAATGTCAAATGTTCGAACAAGCTAATACTATTGGTCTTTTTAAAGCTATTAACTAATACGCTGATATTCCTTGCTTTATATGTCTGAAATTATTATATCCTAAACATAATTGTCAACTGTAAACATCATGTTTACATGACATAATAAAGTTTGGTGTTAATGGAAACTGTAGTAGCCCTGTAATCGGTGTTTAATGATTTTTGAATTTAGCACAAACGCAAAATTCCATCTAACATTTTGGAAAAAATGGAAGTCATGCCTGTACTTCAAGAACTAAAAGCTTTATCAGATGTAGGTCAAAGGTTATTAAGCAAAATAATTCCTTCTTGAAAAGACAAAAGTGAAAGATCGATCAATCTAAAATTGGTGTAATTGATCAGGTTGTCTTATTTTCTCAGGACGTTGTCGAACTAGCCGAGCAGTTATCACTTCTACTATGCCTTGATCGATTATTAATTGTATCACGAAAAAAATTACAACATAGACAATTCCAGATAGATAGATAGATATTGACAGTTAAAGATACAAATAAATTTTTATTTTAAACATAGTTCCGTATGTAAATATGTCAGACCAAATTCAGAAATACTCTAGGTTATTGCCTTTCTCAAATTATTCATATTTAAGAAGATCATGTAAGTACCAGTAGTAACGTTCAAAATTAAGCACATATATATAATATATTAATTTCTGCAAAATAGAACAAACAAATTCTGAATAATTACTCTAAATTTTTATTCTGCTAAGTTCATTCAATCAAGCCAATGATCTATTTCACTATGATACACAAAATAAACAATTTACTACCACATCAGTAGTTGATTACGCAGATTTTTTCACAGCAAATCCTTTTATATTTTAAAGACTCCGTCTGCGATATTAGTTTTGTTTTATTTCACTTTTTAACTTTTGTTTTAGCTTAGTTTTAAATTTTTTATTATATATTTTATATTAGTTTTAAACCTTATTTAGTTTTATTTTTTTAGTGTTATTTTACCTTTTTATTAAAGAAAATTCCGGGCGATGATAAGAGGCACAGGCGTTTTTCACCCCAAACAATTAAAAAAAAACACAAAACACAAATCCAAATTTTTTGACTCTTGTTGTGATAAACGTGTATCCAAACGTGTTGAATCCAACGATAGAAAATAAAATACTATTTACTTAGCTGTAAGGGAACTCTCAACATAACTGCTGTTCAATAATCATTGGCTAAATTTAATTGTGATGCATGAAACAACTGATGGTCATATAGACATGGATGTTCTGTCCTAAAGATTCAAAATCTAAAACGTTTCTGATTAACTTTCTCAATATACACAATTGTATTCTACCAGAAAACGTTTTATCTAAACGTTTATCTTTTAGCCGTTAGTTAGACACAAGTTATTCGATCCGCATTCTAGGGAGCCAAAGAATAATTAAGCGAAGTGTAAAGGAGTGTCATATTGTATGCGTTTTACGAACATCGATGAACTTTTTAAGATATTACGGTATAATCTAAGAGTAGGATAAACTATTTTATATTTATGAAATGTGTATTATATCTGTGCTATGAAACATTTTCCGACTATTACATTAGTTGACACTCAAATTCAAGAATGAGTAATCTGATTTCTCAAAAACATAAAATTTATACTACAAACGCTGGTGATGAGTCACGTAAAGCTGCAACGTATGGAAACGAACCACTAAGTTATATCATTCCAGAGGATGTAAATTTTTTAGGTCTCTGGTAGTCCATGAAAATAGCGGCAGGATCTAGAGATCTTAAGACGGCTGGACCAACACGATTATGGATATGAAATGACTGGACCAACATTAAAAGATAATGATGGTTTAGTTTCAGTATCATCAGTATGTGGAACATTTCAATATACAAAAGGTTTATATGATGTCAAACGAAAAATGCTACGGTTAGTTTTAAGCTGGTCAGTTCCAGGACACAAAGTTCAAATCATCGCTTTGAATAAGCCTGTAATTTATTTAAAAAATAAAAAAGCCTGCAATTTATCTGTCAAATTACAATTTACGTCCTCAAAATTTATGTCGCTCTTACTCGTCCCAAAACATTAAATGCCGTGGCACTATGTGATTTTATTTATTCTTTAAACCGTATGATAAGAGAGATACATAGATTAAGACAAGTGTAAAATTGCTTTAATTTTATTTTATCAAATTACGAAAATTGTAAATACAGTTTTAAATAAATATTTTCTTATTTCAATAAATAATTTCTTGATATACTCATATAATATAAAAACATTAATGTGGATTGATTTGACTTTCCAATAACAATAATAATGAACACTACAGTAGAACATGTGGTGTTCTTTTGTTCTAGAAGGCGCGACTTAATAATAGTGCTCGAGGATCAGGATATGGAGGGGACCAACAATATAATCGAGGTAATGCTCAGCAATAGCGACAAATGGGAATGTGTCTTGACTACGATCGCAACAATGATAGGCGCGAAGGCCAATGAGGAGAGGTGACGACAGGCTGAGATGCGGATCGGTAGAGATTAGGAGTTCGATGGGGGAAGATCAAGGGGGGGACAGCTTCTATGGGCGGGTGGCGGGGCTTCTCGGAGTCATCGCTCGTCGATCGCCCCCTCAGGACCCCTTCTGCCTATGCAAATTCGGATAGCAGAGGGCCTGGGTGATCATGCAGGGACTGTACATACCATATGGTTTAGATCCGGTCCCTGCATGATAAAAGGGGGAGGTTTATTAGCTGGTGAGAGCCCCGCACTGCCATCAGTCTGGGTCTGACGGCGGCTAGCAAAGATTTTTCTTCCCCCTACGGAAAAAAATAAAAAAATAATTACGATAATAATATTAATACAGTACTATTAACATTAACTACCTATAAATTAAATTTAAATGATTTCAGAACAAGAGAAATACTCAGCCAAACTTGGTAGGGACTAACCAGAGATCATCCCCTTTTAATTGAGACTGAAACGTTAAAATCCATCCATGCATTCAAGAGTAATCAATACACATAAAAAAAAAATGTAATAAACTGAAAACTTTCTCTTTTTTTGAAGTCGGTAAAAAATATGAAATGAAGCCTCTAGTACGAACTAACGGCATAATTAATGTAATCAGACATTTAGAAAACTTTGTGTTTTCATAGACTGAAAATATGAACGGCCCAATTTTCCAACGGGATGAAACCCGCCTACATCAAGCACAAGTTGTGCGGACTGCGCTCAATAGGTTTCGAGAAGACCGGACAACAGAGAGAAGTTCCCATCGCTTAGCCAACGCGAACTCTCAATTTGATGCAAACCGATCATTATTTGGGGCTACGTAAAAGGCAACATATATCATGAAAACATAGAATCACTTGAAAAATTGCGCCAAAGAATAGCAGCAACCGCGGAAGCAATTCCTGCAAACATGCTCGCCAAGGTGTAGATGAGATGGATTATTGATTCTACAAGGCTCTTATTGACTATGCTCTTATTGAATAATATTAACATAAAAAAAAAATTTATACTTTCATGTAACAAAACACATTTTTGTAAATCTAAATGTAATAAAATAAATTTTATTTAAAACTGCATAGTTCTTTTTCGGAAAACCGGTATAAGATTAAATTAAAATGCTTAAAAATTATACTATTTTATATATAAACAATTTTTTTTTCTCTTTCCAGATTATTGCAATTTCCTTTTATTATATACTTCTAATTTGATAATTTTGTTTATGTTTCTAATGCGTTGTGGTTAAATCTAATAATGGACCTGATGATCTTAACTTTGCTAGATTAATAAAGACTGTTCAATCAATCAACTCTGTTACTCACACCCATTTACTTTCTCTTTCATTAGTCTTGGATCAAAGTCTTAATAACGTTAGAAACACAACAGAGCTAAAATGAAAAAGTTTTATTGAAGATGGGAAACTGTTCTATGCCCAACCTACTAAGCCAAGGAATTAAAAGATTTGTAATAAATAACCGTTCTCCAGCAAAGGTTTATTGGCAAAAATGATGTTCAGCCAGAGTAATCGGTTTAAACGTCTTAATAAATGGTTTTTCCATTAACTTTTAAAAAAGATTAACTGATGTAGTTCAAAAAATTACCTTCCAATAAGTGTATTTATCCCTATAAATAATTTACATTAAAGTCTCGGGTTAATGAAAAAACTGTTTCAAAATAAAAAAATTAACAATGTCAAAATTTATCATTTTTCACACGCGCGCGACACGCGCGCGTGACACACATACACACACACACACACTCCCTCTATCTCTCTCTACATATATATATTATGTTGTGTGTGCGCGCGCGCGCACGTTTTAAAAAAATATATCAGAAAAAAGGTTTCTGTAATAGATAATATGTCCGTCATAAAGTAAAGATTAAAAAAGTTTTTTAAATGTTGCTTTCTAAACTTTTTAATATTTTTGATGAAAGAAACTTTAAGAGATGCACTCATATTAAGAAAGCTAAAAACAAAAACTGAAATATCATGTAAAAACAATGCTCCTTCTTTAAACAATGTCATTGTTTTATAAAAGGGACAAAGCTTCAGAAGAGCTGCGTCTTGCAGAAAGGGTAATAAAAAAATGAAATTAAAATATAAAAAAAGCAGAAACAAAATAACGAAAATTTAACTATCTGAAATCTGTCCTGTATATATAAATTTAATATAAAAATTAAAAACTAAAATAATATATAATAAAAAAAGATATGAATAAAGAACAAAATAAAATACTTTTCGTAGAAATAAAAGTTTTGCAGTACAGTTGATTTGAATGAATGAATAAATTTCGCTTGCACAAAATATGACACAAAAATAAGATTACAATATACAATTAGGAAACATAATACCTGCAAAGATTAACCTGTGTCCAGGCATGAACCACTTTATATAATGCGTTTAAAAATGGAATATTAAAATGAAACTATTTTTAAAATAAATAGTGGTAACTAACCCAATTTCCTACATAAATAAATGAAAGTTCTTATAAACAAAAAAAAAAATTAATTGTTATAGATTGAGATCAATTAAAATCTAAACTTATTATCTTAGAAAAGCAATAAAAGAATAGATTTGTCTTTTATATTTTTCTTAATTTACCTAGCCATATTCTTACAGTACATTAATAAATTTAATAAATATAAATGAATTAAAACAACTATTTAAATTAAAACCAGTGATATAAAACTACTAAATAAAAAAATCCAATAAGTTACGAGATTGTTTCGTGCAAAAGCTAATTTGCGTAAATGAAAAGCTCAATAATTTTCAGTACCGTTCTGTACTTTTATTAGGAAAACCATAGAAGGATAAAAATTACCTTATTTGAATAGAAAATTAAGCGAAAAATCTAATAAGGGTAAAAGTAATCTACTAAAAAACTATACTGTGTAATTTTGTAAAGTTACTCATTTATTTTTTAGACACAAGGCGTCACGCATTCGTTTAAATTCAAGTTTATATTCATTCTTATTTATCAATGATATAAATTGTAATAAGTAAAAAAAGGAAATTTAACAAAAAATGTTTCTTTCTTTAAAAGTAATGATGATCATTATGTTACAAACATACTCGTACCACCAATATCCAAGGTTGCTGATGCAGAGTTGAGTACAGGTGCAGGGCACATTTTACATTCCTTTTAGCATAATAGATTGGTCGAGCATATTTTTTTTCTTTTAACTTATTCTCTTTTCCCAATTTTAATTAATTTTAACTTTTTTTTTTGTAAAAATTAAATTATTTCTTTCTAACTATTATTATTAATATTTATCATATAATTTATATATTAATTTTTAAAATTAGTTTTATAAATGAAATTTTTATTTACTTTTTCAAGTAGTATTAAATTTTGGATCTTCTTTGATTGACTTTTAGCTGTGAATAAAATACGTAAATATTATTTTTTTAAATTCATTTTTCAGCAAGCCTGACAAATTTATTCTGTACAACCTTAAAACAATTTTCAGTGTAAGTACTAAAAAATTCTATTTTAAATAAGTATTATTGCACAGTGATTACGTACTAGTGATTTTTAGATTTATATTACAAATTTCATAAAAATAACATTTATATTTATATTTTTAGATTTTTTGTAAGTTATTTGAACCCCAAGATTTTATCAAAAATAATTGCAATATTTTTATTAAAATATAATTCCGAGTCAAAAAGAACTATAAAATCCTCACCGATGAATCTACGTGTACAATCACTTTCAATAACGCATGGCTAGTAAATTAAAATATTCGTTTTCAGTAAATACGAAATCACAATAAGTTTTTTAATATTTACATTTTACATGCCATTATCTTTTACCTATTTCAGCTCTTTATTCACATTCTCTGGTAAATAAACATGATAACCTGGGTTAGGGATGTACTGATGTATTTTCAGATCGTCGGCATAGATTTAAAACATACAACCTAAAAACCATTGAAATGTAATCAATAAATAGCAAAAAAAAAAGGAAACCCAACATTTAAACTTAGGGCACGCCCACAACCTGCTATGAACACTTCACTTTATTTATACTTCCAAATCTTACAAAAAATGACCTTCGATTAAGTACGTCAGTTTTTAAAACTTACCGCTAAAACCAAGTTTTTTAGCTTCTTTAGTAGAACAGTAAACAAAATTTGGCCAAAATTATTTCAGAAAATGAAAGTAAATTACACCTATTTGACTTTGAATTTCAACAGCTATTCCAACTAAAGTTAAAAAGGCTTTAATTGGTTTCCGTACAGCTGACTTTCGAAAAGCCATGCTAGGTACGAAAAGCAATATGTTCATAAATTTTAAATTTTCGATAGTTCAAAGCACAAAAACGGGCATATAAATGTTTGTAAATGATGGATACTTTAGAGGAACCAAATGTATATTTCCTTGATTTGGAAAAACACGAGACTGAATCCTCCAATTAAAAATTGAAGCGAGAATAGAACCAATGAGTTGACCAATTCCTTTCCGGAAAAGCCGGAATATCGCTCGGAACAAATCCTCGATTTACCTTTTACTTGATCAAATCTTCAGTATCTATAAAAAAAAATCAAATTCTTCATACCGAAATCTGGTTTATGCTGAGCAATCTACCAATTCAGTTCGGGTAAGTCCAGACTATTCACCTTCCAAGTTTTGAGATCTGATTCAAGTCCTCCGTTAAAAATTAATGAGGATATGTTTCTGGAAATTTCGATTGAATTATCCGGAAAGACGGAGTTGACTTTTAAAAATGACATGTTTAATGCTGAAAATACGTATAAGAATGGTACATGCCCAAATATGTTTCTAAAGGGGCCGAGTTCTGTTGATTCATGCAACTTGATAAAGATAGAAAGAAAGTGGGAGAAAAAGGGAGAGATAAATCCTCGTCTTAACCGGTCGATTACTCCATCATCCATTTACTTTTTAAGGATGATTCTATCTGTTTCGTTCCAGATTAATCTTGATAAGCCGATGTAAAAAAATAATCATTCTAAGTTCTGTACACATCTCAGCCGACCTGTTCTCACTTTTCCATCTATTGAAGGTGTTAGTGCATAGCTGCAATTTATTTTACAATTTTTTATTTATTTTCAAAAATCCTGTGATTACACTCGAGAATCTCACTTTGGCTTACATATAAACATCGATTATGCTTTACTAGAGATATACTCAATTTTTTAATCATAGCAAAGTTACCATAATCATCTTTCAGTCAACTTTACCGTTCTTTTAGCATTTACTTTATTCCTGAGAGAATATATTAACTTTAGAAATATTTTTAGGTTCAATAATAACACTAAACATTAACACTACAGTACAAAAGCTAATTTGCGTCAATGGAAAGCTCAATAATTTTCAGTACTGTTCTGTTCTTTTATTAGGAAAACAATAGAATAAATGTTTATATTATTCAGGCTTTATTGCTTTATTGTCAGTCTCGCCACGACAAGAAAATGTTACTGTAATCTCAGTCGCCTAATGATAAAGTCTTAAATGGTCATCTGGCCTTAAACTGTACCTTGGACCGCTTTGTCTCAATATTAATGAACTATTGGTTAAATATATTTTTTTTTTAAAGACTAATGGAACTTATCAGGTTGAATTAAGCCTCCGATATTCTCTTAAACGTTGTTATCAGTTAGCAATCACAAAATCATCAACGAATCTACAAAAGGTTATCTCTGCTCATTAGAAACATTTAAATTTAATGAAAAAAATCTAAAAATTTTTTTATTTAAATTTCCTTTTGCTTTTAGGTAGAAAACTTATTTTCACACCAAACGGTCAGCAATTGCAGGATACGTAGACGTTATTAAAATTACAACATTATAATGTGAAACTGAAACCCATTCATTTTTTCAATAATGATTTTAAGTACGCTTATATATCAAACGTAAAAACAAAAGGAAAAAAAATCATTTTTAGGTGAATAAATTGTTCAAATCCTTAAGGAGAATTTCAACCCAAACAGCTACGGTGTCAATTCTATATCCGTTCCATTTAAAAATGTTATATCCTTTTTTATAGTGAAGAGTGAACCAATCCCATCAATTTTTGATAACTCTACTGCATCATGATAAGAGTCAATAAGTGAAGAAAATAGTTTATCGCACTTAGTTGTCAGCCCTATAACATTCTGAAAAAAAATAGGTATATTTTTCTAACGAAACTTATTTTCGTTCATCAGATATTTCTTTAGAAGCGTCTTCCACAGGTGTACTATTATTATAAATCATGCTACTTTTAAATCAACAAAAATATGGTGAAATTAAGGGATTACTGATTACTCCTCTGGTTATTTATACAAATTAAATCGGTATCGTTCACTTCCACATGGAAGAAGTTATAAGAATTAAGTCTAACTCTTTATCATGAACAGTTGTCAAAATTAAGACTATGTCCTGCCAGTAAGTTTAAAAAATTCTTTAACTTTCATTAAACGAGAGATGAAAATCTAATAACAAAAATCATTAGAGTTTTATTCAAGACTAGATTTTACATTTTAAGATTTTTCACTAGATTTCATGGTGCATAACAACTGTATTCCACGTACTTTCTTAAATATCATTATTATTGATAATTATATTTTTCATCATTTAAATCGTTCTCCGATATATTAATTTGTCTAGTATAAGCGACTTGAAGCATATCTTTGTCGGAAATGACCTATTTTTTTTTTTTAAAGCTTTTAACTCATTCAACATGTTTTCTATGCACTGATTTTAAATTATCAAAAGTTTTTTTATTTAAATTTTCATCATTTATATTGGTTTTGAATTTTTTTTGAGTTCATAGGACTATCAATAACCCAAATATTAAAATTTTTCATGTTTATTAATTTGTAACCTAGACAGCGACCAAACACCACCACTCAAAATTTTCGTTTTTTCAAAAAGACATCTCAGTTTAAATATAAGCAAGCTAATTTTGAAAGGAATAAATCATTTGCAAAATTTTTTCAATTATATAACGCATTAAATCTGCTGTTATCGTAACTTTATCAAGCAGTAGTTTGGGGCTAAGATAAATTTCACTTTCAAGCTCAAACTCTTCAGTCGGAGCATCCACATTGTTATTAGCTTTAATATTAGTAGTACCACCTCTCAGATGAGTATTATTATCGAGAAATCTCTTCCTCTTCATATAGCCTTCATACTTAAAACTTTAGTTTCGGTATATTACTCATAATTCAACTTTGCACTAGACGAATGAGATGTTACGTTACATTCAATGCAAGGCAAATTTTACTGCTTGCCATAAAACATATTCTGACATATGGAAAACTTATCCAAACATGACAGCCAGTTTAAAGAAAAAGTAACCTAATCCTAAACTAAATAAACATTTTAAATAACAAAAGTTTTTAAAAATTATGCTGAATAAAATTTATTATCAGCTAAATTGAAATAAAACTTTCTCGCAGGGCGACGAGAAAGGCAATTAGATCGTTACTTGACCTGACAGGGGATCGTAAAATAAAAACCTTACAACTTACCTAAATAATAGTACTTTTACAGGATGGAAACAAAACGAACAGAGAATGTTCGCAATGGCTTTTTAATCGTCTTACGCCTTTTTCAACACACAGCACGAAGGCCGGTTGATTGACTGCGTAGTTAGGTTAGAACATCCCATACTTTTATATATACCACTCGTACTGCAACATCCGAAGCAACATACGTTAAGGCAAGCCCTTCCCACTCAAGATGAAAAAGCGACCCGACAAGTGTACTAAAAAACTTTATAGAAAATAAAATAGTACTGGACTACAGAAGGTTTTCGTACCATACAAAAATTCTGAGTAAAAAGACGGGGTGAGAGACCAAAAAACGATAATAATAATCAATTTAAAAATATAGTTTATAGATTTCAATACTTGTTAAATCGCGTATGTTGAAAACGATGAATTTTTTCCTACATTTATACTTAGACAAATCATTTTACTTTTATTATAGACTATGATTTAAGGTGACAAAAAAATTATAAATTATTTCACAGTAATATCGTTTAAAATAACTGTTGTTGATAAATTTTGAAATGTTACTTCTGAATAGCATTCATGCTTTACATTATTTTATAATCATTTACCCAGATTTTATTTTTATAAAAATATATATTTTTTCTGCTAAGATCATCACTATTTTTATATTGAGTACATTTATCTACCTTTCTTAGCTTCGTCATAACTAAATGAAGTGTTAAGAGTTTTTTATATATTCCATTTTTGAAATATTTTAGTTTTGAAAATGCCCTGTATTTACACAGTGAGTACAAAGAGTTTTGAATATGGAATATATCCGAAACGCGTTAATATTTGATTTAGTTCTGACGTAGATAAGAAAGCTGGATAAATGTACTCAATATAAAACAACAAATTTTATACTTATAACAATTTTATTTATTTGTATTTATGAGAATCTAATGTTATAAATGTTGTAATTCAATAAAAATTTCATTTAATTTGCAGTGAAAGGTATTTTAATTAGATATAATTCTTAATTTATTTAATATAATATAGAAAATAATAAATATATATAAAATACATTTTTAAATATAGAAAAAATTGTTTAAATAAAAAAAATAGATATCTATAAAGTTATTTTGTGATAAGCTGGTATTTTGATTAGTGAAACAAACATGAGGGAATTTTTTTGTTTCGGATAATATGCAACTAAAAATCTTCTCAGAACAAGCTTAAATATCGGTCACGTAGCTTACACCTGTTGTGAACAGTGTGAAGATCTCAGTTGTATGGGGTTACCAACTGAATTTCGGTGGATTTAACAGTTTATTCGGTTCAACGAAGAAGAAAGTTACGTAGTGAATCAATAATGGGAACTACTATTCTTGAGTATCGCTGTACCATTTTCGAGAGTGACACGTATCTTGTCTCATATGTTTAATCCTGATGGTGGTAGCTTTAACAGGTTTGAGAACGGATATAATTTACACTAATTATTTGCAACACTTATTTAATCAGATTAATTTATTAGCCCTAATATATCACATCACTTTAATTATTAATAACGTAGTGTCATTTTGCTTTAATGGAGGAAATTTATAGATATCTACAATATGTTGTAGATATTCGTTATTGACTAAGCAGTAAAGAATTTATTCAGTATTAAAAAAAGGAAAATGATTGAAATTGTTTGTTTAATATATTTCATCAAATATTACAAAAATAATAATTTTAAAACTAACTTGTGTAACTTGTGACTAAAAATTAGCAGCTTTCTAGAAGTATCCTATTTACGTTATACAGTATATAACTTTTCTCTATATCTAGTTTTAAAAACTTAAATTCAACTTATTTTAAGAATAATAAATCCATTTAAAATAATACCAATAATAAAGACGACAGCACACATATATATACATATATTTATATATATATATACATACTCTACTATACTAGCAGGCCAGAACCTATATCCTCGAGGCACAGGTCAACCCACGTGAATCTCGGAGCCAACTCGAACTCCTCCGGACCTAGGGGTTTATCGCATGGCCGCAGAGCTCGCTTCGGTCGCCATTCCCATCTCTTCAGAAGGCTCCACCCCCTGGACCACCGCACTGTACGTTATCCTCATGGTTATGGGAATATTACTGACAAATAATAATTATATTATTCAGGCTTTATTGAAACCTAAAAGCCTTCAACCTACTAACAAACACCCCTTTTGAATTTTAAAAATCGGACGATTATTTGCAGAGATATTATAAGAGCACCCCATTGCACCTCCCAAAACAACGTCCAAGGGGCACCCTGTTTGTAACCAGTTAATGGAGATGATAGCTAGATGAGGCTAGAATGGTCAGGTGTGCGACCTGACCATTCTAGCCTCATAGGCAGTTCCCTTGCGTAGCCCATTATTTTTAGACATATTTTTTTTAAAATGTGTTTATTATTATTTTATTTAACGTAAACTAGGTTCTATTATTTTTGTGATATTATTCATTCGATTGATTCGAAACATTCAGTTCAAAGCCAGTTTTCACAGTGATCGAAAGTTCTAAGGTTCAAATACTAGCAAAGGTCTTATAAAGGTATAAACTACCTTTATACGGATTTGAATGCTAGATCGTTGATACCGGTGTTCTTTGTTGGTTGGGTTTCAATTAACCACACATCACAGAAATGGTCGACCTGAGATTGTATAAGACTACACTTCATTACAGTCATAATATCATCCTCATTTACCCTCTGAAGTAATAATACCTTATGGGGTCCGGAGGCTAAACAGAAAGAAAAAAAGGTTTCACAAAGGTAGAGACTCACAGTTCACAGTTCGTTAATTCAATTCATTAAAGTTTGTGCTTCAACCGAAAAATCTTTACTATCAAACGTATATCTATATATATATATATATGAGATTTTTCGAGATGAAATATATCTAAATACCTTTTCAATTATGCCAAGAAACATAGGTAAAAATTTGGTTGCGATTGATCGAGTAATTTTTTTGTTTATCCCACAAACAAAAACCCTCTTCCACTTTATATAATAGTATATATAACAAAAAATCACCTAAGAAAACTCCATAAAAACAAGCTAATAATATAATATTTCCCATTTATATAATTGGAAGAAGCTTTTCGAGTCCATTGATTTATCATTAGATATAAAATACTGCAGCAGATTACATTAAAAAACTGATAGTTGTCATGATTTATGATAACAAATGATCATTAACAAGGGTCATCAGTTTTATATGAAGCTACGGTAATGCATTACTTGATGGCATGTTAATAACTTAGACATAAATTTATGGATTCGAAATGCTTTTTATATAAATTGGTAAGTGTATCGTATATTTCGGTGTGTTCATTAGTGACTAATGTTAATAATTATTAGATGTTAATACACTAGATAATAAATGTGGTTTTTTAACCAATAATAAATAAACGTATATAACTTGAAACTTTATAAATAAGCTTTCCTAGTAAAAGAATAATGAAAATGTCTTTAATATTTTAATTTACACTTCATTTTTCAAAGGAGCTCTATGACTTTGTAATACAAAGTCTATGACTTTGCAGAATTTCAGGGCAGCAGTTTTCTTAAATTTCTATAGTACAATTCCAAGAAGTTCTTCCGTAATGAATTAATTGCAGAAAATTATTTAAAGAAGTTTTAATATTATTAAAAATTCAGTAAATCGTAAACTATTAAGACGTAAAAAATGTTTATAATACAGTAAAACACTCTGCTCATAAATGTTTACAATTAAATTATTGAACTCTATACTAGAACACAAATTAAATTTAGTAACGTGAATTAATTTTTTTTTTTAAATCATTCATCCGCAGTAGACAAAACTAGTGCATGGAGGTAACATATTTTACAAATTAAAATATCTCCGAAAATTAAATGTAGATCTCTTCTATTTCAAATACTCAGACTAAAAATCATTTAATCCAATTCTATAAAATTATTTAAGTATTGGTTTTGAACTGAGATTCCTTTCGGATCAGAATCGGTCTTTATATTTATTATCACATTTAAATAAATTCCAATGAACATTAGGAATCACATTTTCATGTAATATGTTGTATCTAAACGAGTTCATTTTCCATGATACATTGTTATCTTTTTTAAATAACCTTACTTTTTATTTCATTCAGTAAAAAATGTACTAAAAGAATTTTTAAATTAAAATTTCTGAATTATTGGAAAATTTATAAACTGTTAAAGATTTCTAATATTACAAATAAAACCGAATCCAACGGTATTAACCGATAAAACAGAATTAACAATTATAAATCCCATTAACAATGATTCTTTTTCAAAAAAAAAAAATAAATAATAATTTTTCTAACAAGTCAATCGTAAAAACAGAATATGCAACATTTTCTCTTAATTACTCAGCACTCAAACATTATTTCTGGGAGGTACATAACTACGAGTGCTAAAAAAGAGTATTTCAAAACTTGTGCACCATTTTAAATAAAAACGTTAGTATGGTTTTTGCGCTGAATGGCAGATACAAACACTCGAACAAGCAGGTTAACACATAACCCTTCCTTAGGTAGTCGGACAAAAAGCATCAAATTTATTTATTTAACCGACATAATTAAATATTACATTATACGTTCTTTCCCGAGTTTTTTATTACATTTCTATTATTAAAGATAAATTTATATAACATATTACTTTGAATAGAATAAATTATTACGAGGAATAATATGTGAACATCACATGTGTTAAAATAATAATTTTTTTTTAGTGTAAAATAAATAAAAAATAAATAGAACTGAAGAAAATATTATTATATCATACCGATTTTAAGTTTTAACTTTTAGGATTTTTTCTTTTTTTTATATTATGAAACTTACTTTTTCAAAAGATAAAACCAATAAGTTCATTTTTCTTATTTAATAAGACAATTCTTTCTCAGTAGGTTATTATAAGAAATTATTTTGTTTTTGTTTATCCAACTGAAAAAAGGTCTTTGTGAAAAATCTGGTAAAAAAATTTTTATTTAAACATTTAGAATGAATGGATCGTAAGGATACTTACACTGAACAATTATTCCTTCAACATTGGAAGAAAATAAGTTTTCTTTAAAGATACTGTTAAATAGGTATATTTAATAGTAACATGGTTCCTTCATATCATATGTTATTCGCTAACCGGGCTGGTCTAGTGGTTTACTCATCGTCGCAAATCATTTGTATAACGACTGATTTTCGATAGTTCTGGGGTTTAAATCCTAGTTAAAGTAAGTTGCTTTTGTTCAGATTTAAATACTAGACACTGATACCGGTGTAATTTGGTAGTTGGAATTCAATTAAACACACGTCTCAGGAGTGGTCGGCTTGAGTCTATACTGGACTACACCTCATTTACATGTCAAACATCCTTATCTCATTGGACCGTTGAGGAAGGGTTGTTTATTGTTCATTAGAAGAACAGACTGCAACGTACATATTAGAAAATAAAATAATAATATATTATTATATTTTTTCTATTTAATTTTCTTGTATCGTCACTTGAAAGTACTTAAAATAATGTAAAAATATTAGCTATGTACTATTACGTTATAATAAATCTATATTAAACAATGATTGCTGCAAAAAAAAAAAAAAGGTCTGTAAATAGTTAACGAAGACAATGAATTTTTCGTTGAAACATCTTCTTCTGTGATTTGATGAACAGTTAAAAATACCTAGTAAACACATACATGTAGCATGAAGTATATTTTTAGTTCTACAAGTAGTATAAGTTTTAGATTAGTTCTGCATTTTATACAATAATATGTAATTATTTTTTATTTGTTCGACCTATTTTCGAAATAATTTTATCTCATTAATTAATAAAGAATATTAATGAATATAGAATTTAAATTTATTTTTATGAGGACTATTAACAATTTAATTAATTAAAATTGAATTCACGATTAAAAGTTATATTTAAATAAGATTAGGAGTGAAACAAAGATGGGGTGAGTTATAAATATTAAAATCTATTAATGACGGTTAAAGTCTGAGCTTCCAGAAAATTTTTTTGTTTCTAATTGTTACCTCATCTAAGGAGTTAAACTTGACCAAAATACAATATTAAGGAACATATTAAAGATAAAAATATTATTCTACCACTTACTAAAGGGGTTTGTTATCCACTTTTGGGCTAGTGAGATTAACAACACCCAATTAATCCACTGAGAAAAACACTGATTACACCACTGAACAACTAACTGGACCCCTCGGTGTAGACACGATTGTAGCGAGCATGCTATCTAGAATCGACAAATTCAGGGCTTGTCAAAATATATAACAACGTTGCTAGAGCACAAAGACAGGGACGACGAGAAAGCGAGGGGATGATGGACAACCTCCTGTGGAGTCGTTCGTCCGGGCTTGCCGGGACGGGCGACAACGATGAGACACGAGGACTCCGTCACCCTCGAGATATTAATACAGAGACCCAGGTTGGGCCCCCTCGAAGGACCCGGTAAGAGTCAGGCAGCTGTTAAGACCTGAGACCCGGTGTAGGCTCCCTTTGTGACATACTCACATTGGAGGCATTGGCGTCAAGACCGAGCCCAGCCCTTAGAGTGAGGTTCAGGAACGACATAGTCGAGGCTGGATACCTTACACTTGAGTTAGAGGCAGACACTGAAACGATCCGTTAGAGTCGAAAATCTCCTGGGCTGAGCTATTCTTCATGGTGAATCCAGCCCAGGGAGGTAGGGAAACAAGAGAAAAAAAAATGTTCCACTGATGACCGAGCCGTATGAGTAGCTTCAAAAAAAAATCTTCTAAGTAATTTCCATATAGTTTAAAAGTTAGTTTTCAATCATTTTTTTTATTTTTTTATTAATTATTATTTTATTAATAAAATGTAATAGATTTTAACTTCTAATTTTTGTGTTTCTATAAAAATATTTAGCCTATTAATAACCCATATTGGTTTCCATGTAGAAAATGGAAAGTTTTACCAAAAACCCAGTAAAAAAAATAAAAAATAATGATAGTAATATGAAGATTGTGGTTTTTCTGCCAAATTCTTTAAAAATATAAGCCTGCAATCTGTATAGAAGGAAAAAAGTACTAAAAAAAATGTAAATTACATTATTCACATGCGTGAATGCGCGGGAGTTTACAAACATATATGAAAAATAAAAATGAAAAAGTTATACTTTTACAGTTATTTTATTCAAGATTTACAACAAAAATTCTCAGTTGCTCATGTAAAATTAACTGCTTTCAGTTATCTGCAAAAATTCTCTGGAAAGTATCCAAAGAACTGTAAATAAAAATGAAGCTAATAGCTAGCCAGATTGTGACGATGAGTATAAAATGGCAACATTTCTGCATCGAATAAAATAATTTCCCAAAATAAATATATATTGTTTTTTATTACTTTTTTCTTTATTATCTTTATGAGTTACTGATATTATCTTCCGGCAGTAAATAAAATGAAATTTCTTTCATTTTATTACTTCTCTTTTCATGATGTCTACGTATAAATAAGAATATTATTTTAATTTATAATTTTTGCGATTTTTTTTAATAGCCACTCATAATTAAATCTTAATTTTCTTTAATGTATTTAAAAAATAACAAAATAAACAATTTTAAATAGTAATTTGTTTTACAGAAAATCTTTTTTTTTTTTACTTAATTTTTTTATTTATGTTTGATTAGACGGGCATGAAGTGATCTTATGGCGAAAAGAGAACGAGAGAAATTTTTTTGATAATAAGTAGACGAAATAAATCAGTTCGTCATGTACTGAGACATCCAGTGTTACTTAATGTGGTCATAGGAGATGATTTGAAGGCAAAATTATAAAATAAACTAAGATATATATATATATGCCGGCCTCCGTGGCGCGAGTGGTAACGCCTCGGTCTTTTATCCGGAAGTCCCGGGTTTCAATCCCGGTCAGGCATGGCATTTTCACACACGCTACAAATCATTCATCTCATCGTCTGAAGCGATAGCTAACGTGGTCCGGGAGATTAAAAAAAATAAATAAATAAATAAAAAATTATATTATTTGCATAGAAAGTAGGTGTAAGAAAATAGATGTAGGATGTAATAAATTTTTTAAGTTTAAAAGATTAGCTAAAAAGAAATAGCAAGATTTTACTGAGAATAAAACAAACCAATACTGACTGATGAGTACAAAAAAAAAAATAAATAAAATGTAAACTTTATTGGTGAACTTATAAATACAACAAACAACTCCCTAAAATGACATAACAATCTTCAACAATAAAATGTTTGTCCGGCATCTAAAAATATGTGAGAAGCGAAGTGGTTTCCTTCATTGAGCTAAAATGCATAATTGCAATTCAGTATCAAGCTTATTTAAACGTAGATAGTTCTGAAATCTGTAAATGAAACATTAGGTTATTAAGTGCAGAGACTGATTATTTAGTGGATATTTTTACTGTTCGAGATAACACCAACTGTGTTCCTTGTACCTCAAGTGCTTTACGTGTTTCACAGATAACAAAATTTGGAGAAACTACCGAGATGCAAAAAAGTACTTCTTGTATTCTTTCTAATATTAAAAAAGCGATTATAACACCACCTAAATTCAGTGGGGGAATTTTATTTTAATAAATATAGTCATCCTATTTCTAACGGCAAAATCACTTTTATTTATAACTCCTGATTTATTTTATTTATGTAAAAACAAGAAGAGTTTTAAAGAATGAACATAATTAGAATCATCATTAGATTTATAAATTTCACATTAAATTTATAAAACTGTAAATTAAATTTTCATATATGTAAAGAAAAATTGATGTTTGAGCCAATAATTTTTCCAATGTGGCAGGAAGATTTTGTACCTTAACAATATTTCTTACCAAAGAAAGTATCTTTCAAATATCATTGTGTTATTTATAGAATAACACAATATAAATTCTTTAAAAAATATTTTTTACGTAGGTTATTTTATAACTTAACGAATACTAATTAATATTTCTTATAGCACTTTTAACTTTCACAGCACAATTTATTCAGTTATTTATAGTATGTGGATTTTACACATGTCTGATCACACATGAAAATTTAATTTACAAAAGTATAAATTTTCTAGTTTTAAAATTATAAATCTTATAAAAGCTATGCCTAGACATGAAAAATCTGTGAAAATAAATATTAAAAACAGAAACACGATGTTAAAATTTCAAAAAAATATAATTTTACATTACAGGAATATTGTCTTACAGATGTGCATTTTAGTAAACAAAGGGTATAAACTACTTTATTCGCCAACAATACCTAAAATTGAATCGCGTTGCCATGTTTTATCCTTTCATTTATTTAAAAAAAAAACAAGATTCTATAATTTTTTTATATAAACGGGTACGAGAAAATATTTTAAAAAGAAGATAACTTTCGGTCAAAATCCTTTATATGCACGCAACGCTTAAACATTTTTCTTCAAGACTAGATAGATATATTGCTAGGTTAGATTATCTCAGGAATGGTCGACCTGAGACTGTACAAGACTACATTTCATTTATATTCATACGTATCATTCTCATTCATTCCCTGAAGTAATACCTTACGGTGATTCCGGAGGCTAAACAGAAAAAGAAAGATAAGGTTAGGTTAGGTTAGGTAAAGTGGTAGCAATCCACTTGGTTAAAAAAAAAGTACTAGCAACCCGCCGAGATGGTCTAGTGGTGAACGCGTCTTCCCAAATCCACTGATTTGGAAGTGAGAGTTTCAGCGTTTAAGTCCTAGTAAAGGCAGTTACTTTCATACTAGATCGTAGATACCGGTGTTCTTTGGTAGTTGGGTTACAATTAACCACACATCTCAGAAATGGTTGACATGAGACTGTACAGGACTACACTTCACTTACACTCATACATATTTTCCCCTAAAGTTATACCTAACGGTGATTCCCGGAGGCTAAACAGGAAAAATAAAGGTTCAGTGGTAGCGTCTCGGCCTTTGATCCGGAGATTCAGGGTTCGAACCCCGGTCAGGCATGGAATTTTCACGCTTCAAATAATTCATCTCATCCCCTGAAGCAATGCCTAACGGTGGTCCCGGAAGTTAAAAAAAAAAAGTTAGGTTAGGTTGGGAGTGAACAGTATGGCGGACGTATGACTTTGAGCTCCATGTTTTTCGCGAAATTTAGTGGTAAAACGTTAGTTTTGTTCGGTGTTTTTTATTGAAGAACTAGTAGTGCTAAGTACGGGGAATGATATGATGTATAAAAATGATTCAGTCTTAAGCCTATTACTTAGTTCTGTCTTAGTGCTTGTCGTGTTAACCATGGGGCAAATCCATGGTTACCAAACAGTTAACCGTTATCAAAATTTTATTGATCCGGTAACAGGCGTACACACCATTACAGTGGTGAGGATGTGGGGTGTGGCTAAATCAAGTTTTAGGTGCCGTTTTGTTAATCATTCACAGCTGTGTGGATTAAATTTACTGTTATCTGTGAATTTATGTGGCGTAAACGACTTCCAGGAGGATCAAACCTATTTCAGACAATCCTTCTGGATATAGTTGGTTATTGGCCGCCTGAATAGTCTAATATTGTATATATATTTTTTATACAATTTTTATAATGTACAAATACAAAAAATAACCAAAATTGTTTGTTTTAGTCATTTAAAACATTTTAAACTATCTTTTAACAGTAAAAGTCTATAGAAAAATGTTTAAGCGTTGTGGACATATAACGGATTTTGACCCATCTCTCTAATTTCAAACTGTCTTTAAAAAATATCAAAAAATTGTTAAATGAAAATTACGTGATCAAGTACACGATTTGAATATACTTAAAAACCTTTCTCATTATCATAATTTATTATTATAATACATTAGCTTAGTATAATGCCAGAAATTATTCTGTTATTCAAAGTACCCTGGACCTCCAGTTGAAAGACTGAGACGCTACCACTCCGCCACGGAGATCGGCATGTTTTTTTTCCTATCCATTTGCCTCTTTATGAATGGCTTTTTCACATGGATAGCGTATTAATTTAAGGCTATTCAATACATTAAAAAAATATTACAACTTTATTAACTGAAGTAATTTTAAAAAAAATCTAACCCGAGAATTTTTTTTAAAAATGAACTAAGCAAAAATAAAAGATACAACTTATGTTTTTCTCAAATCCAGACTTTTTGCCTTTTTTTCTTTGCAAATACTTTGAAAAGTAAAATTGAAAGGAAAAAATTAAATAGCATTATGTTTTTATCGATTTTATATTTTTTGTTATTTTATAAAAATAAATTAACCATTAAATCACCATTTAATTAATTAAATCATTGACCATTTCTATTTCATTTTATTGCCAGTTTTCCAACCATTTTGTAAAAACATTAAAATTAAAATAACTTCAAATTCATTTAGAAGAGTATTAACTTACAGACTTAAATTTTAAATATAATTATATTTTTTTTAAAACGCAGTAATATTATTCATGCAAAATAGAATAACTAAGTTTATGAGATAAAAAATAATAATAAACACAAACTTTGGAATAAATCTGAAGTAAAACATGATGAATGTAATTAAATATTTAGATTGAACATTTGAAATTTTTATCAATTTTTTTTCTAAACTGAGAAAACAGGAAATGAAAATATTTGAACTTATTATAAATGAACAAATTGGATGTTAAAATCGAATAGAAAAATCTAATAAGGAAAATTACCATACTACACTATTTTAGTTTTATAAGTTTAAGCTATTCATCAATATTCAAATGAAAAAAAAATATATATATATATATTTTAGTCAACTTGTAGAAGATGTTAAGAGTGACAAAAAAATCATACTGTGGAATACTAGCTGTAGGTAACATTTGCTAACTTATGTTAACGTACAAAAATTGTAAAGATGTATATAAATTAAACGTAATTCAAAATACATAGTGTATTTAAATTATGAAAAAATTAGAAGAAAACCTGTGATTTATGATAGCAGGATTCTTAATTTCGGTAACTGAAAGCAGTAATTTATATAAATCTTAAATTTTACAAGAATATCTATCATACAGAAAGTAATAAAATTATATTAGATTACATAAAAACGTTCCTTCATTTGTGGCCTCGTAATTTTAGAACACGCCTGTATCGATTTTCATCTAGATGGTAATAAATAACATCTTTCAATAGCGCAAACAATCTGAAAAAACAAATTTCCAACATTTGATGATATTCTTTCTAAACCTAAAAATCAAATTCTTAAGAAATAAAATTTGGTAATTAATTAAAGAACTTAAAGTTTTATTATAATCAAGAAAGTATTCTAATTATTACCCGAAGTTTATTTCTTAAGGTTTTGATTTTTATGTTTGGCCGAATACAATCTTCAAACCAAAACCTCCGCTATTACCAAACGTCCTCTATTTTTGTTTTTTACTTTTCTGATCGTTTGCGCTAATGAGACAAGTTGTTTAATACGACCTATATGAAAATCGATACAGGCGTGTTCTAAAGTTACGGGATACAACTAAAGTGTACGAACATTATTTCTAGAAAGTTCTAAAGAAATGTTAGTAACTGTATTGATTTATCTAATGTTGAAAATGTCACTCTAATACATATATACAGTTTTATTTTATTTTTTTTTAAATTAAAAATATTATGTCTTTTCCTACTTCTATATAAATAACAAAAATTTTACTTAGTTTACAATAAATGTATTAATATAGTATTGATAGCAGTCAGTGTGTTTTTAAATTATCGTGTAAATAGGTAGAAAAAAGTCAGTAAAAAAACTATCTAAAATTTTTTAAAATAATACCGTTAAAAAATGTAAAGAGATTTAATTGCTTTTAAACCTGATTTGACATTCAAGCAGAAATGGAAAACCTGTTTCTTAACGAGACGCGGCAGTGACTTGATCAAATTTTATAAACGCTGTGTAACTTAAGTTTCATCACGGTAACACCAAAACAACCGTAGGGTACCATTAAAAACGGATTAGCAGTTCAAAAATTATTTCTTAATCGACAAACACATTCTATCATGTACGTACAATTTTTTTTAAAACTTTACTATGAAGTATTATTGACGGACTTTGCTAGATGAATCGTTATTTAATCAAGTTAATGGAGATGTATTTTACAAAAAAAAGGAAATTTTATTAATATTGAATATAGTAATTAACATAAAAATTTAAAAATTGTGTATTTGTTATAAATATGTTTTTTCTGCAACAGAAATAAATGAATACGAAGAATCAGAATAAACGAATACATTGAATAAAATGCAAACCAATAAAAAAACCGAGTGAAAAATACATCATTAGATCTAGAGACAAAATATACTTGTACATTCTGTCAGTAACATTACATTCCAAAAGCTAACATATTATTGACTTTACATATTGGTGAACTTTATTATTCCTAGATCTAATTGAAAATGAAATTTGTTTCCGTTTGTAAAATCAAAATATACTTTAATTAATAAGCTTTACAATAATTATATTGTAAAGCTATTACTTTTGTGAAACATAAAAAAACAGTGATAAATATATTTTACGTTAATAAAAATATAAATATAATTTTTTTATTGAATAGAATTCCATTAAAACAAAAAAGTTATTAAAATATTTAATTAGATTTTTATAATTTCATTTGCTTTTATTTTTTATTAAAAGGTTGCCGATGTTTAGTGCACATTAAAAAAAATAAAAAAACTGCATTTGCTTAAGATCACACGACCAAAATGGAATCTTCTATGGCAATCCTAAACGTTCCAAACAATTAATATATATTAATGATCTTAATATTATGAAGGACATTACTTGAACATTACATAATAAATACGATATATATATATATATATATATATATATATATATATATATATGTGCACAAAGTGCACGAAATAAGCTACGTTCTTAATGAAAAGTATACTTTGAAATATTATACTGCCACACTCCACATATGAGAAATATATAAATTTACTTACGTACAGAATAACTGAATTACTTTTGATTAATATTTTAGGAATACCACGATGATGAACTTAACATACACACAGTAATATAGGTACAACAGTAACATGAATAATTACGTGCACACCGAACAACAATTATAAACGATGTAAAAAGAACCACAGCTAAGCATAAAAGCAACACTCAACTGACTACTCCCTCTCGCTCGGACAAACTCGGCCTTCCCGAACTTACCCGAATGAGCGTAACAACAGACATACGATGATTACATATCAGTACTCGGCAGATTGTCTCCCCGCGTAGTTGAACTCTGCTCGGTCGTGTTTTCACGAATGAACGTTTTACTTCCGAGCCTGACTGATCAGACCTTTTCATTGTCTATCCAAAAGTGTCTGGCGCGCCTAAAGAAATTTTCAAAATATATTTATACCAATTTTAGATATTTCTTACAATCATTTTAATAAACATAATTTAGAGAAATTCCACATATATAGTAACCAAAAAAATGTAACTAATGAATAGAAATTTTTTAAAGAAGATAAATTATATAAACAAGTATTAAATACAAACATAAAGAAATAAAAATAATAACTAAAATATTATTTCTAATAACATAGTTTTCCTTTTAATTACATTTTAATCCACTAGAGTATCTTTATATTTTCTTCAGTATACTATTAACATGCAACCAGTCATAACTGTATACATATTTTAACTTTCGACGTAATAATAATATTTTAACTCCTGATTATGGTTTAAAAAAAAACCGAACGATCTCGAGGAGTTAACACTTATTTGCTGGTAAGATGGATATATCACTACTATCATAATATCACTTATTAAATACTTTTAATTATTTTGAATTTTTACTTATTAAACGTTTTATAGGAACTCATCTTCACCACACATTTCTTCTGTACTAATGTTCTATCAAAGATATAAATGTGCCTCCTTCCTCTTCACTACTGTTTTGACCAAGTACCTTTCTTAATATATATCATTTCATATGATTCACCCTATTCAAAGTATCGTCGTAAAGAATAACATTTTACACACACATATATATATATATATATATATATATATATATATATATATATAGTATTTAGTTTTAAGCTACATATAACATCGCACATAACATATTTCTATTTAAATTTATTTTGTTCAACAATACTTAAAAAATGAAACAAAATCAACAAGCTCGATATTATGAAGGTAACTTGTTTTTAATATTTTAAAAACAAGAAAAATTAATTTTTTTATATGAATACAGAAAATATCGCTCCTATTTTACCTTTCTCTATAAACAGTGAAATCACATGTAATAGAGTAGGATTTAGGAAAGAAAATCAGGCAGTCTCCAGCAATACGTTTCATTGTCTACGTCACGTCACCACAATTTACATCAGTCCTGCGACTCCGACCAAACGCATTTATTTCTAGGTAAGTAGATCTGTCGCACACAGAACATAAGCAGTTTAACTTGAACCGCATTGGTTTAGTAAAATAATAAGTATTTCAAGATGAGTTTACCTACTTTAGATACATTTTATTCAAATTACATTAGGACTACGTAATTTACTTAAGAGAATTAGTTCTTCAAGAAGATAATGAACTTTTTATTATTATTACAATAGTTCCATAACATGAGAATTTCTTAGAGAGCAATTTTTATAATATAGTACCTGAAATAAAGATAAATGTTAACGTTTTCGCCTACAATTAATGTACAGGTTATCGTAGATCAGCTAAGTTAATATTACATTTTGTTCATTCAAACTGTTAAATCATTTAATATTCTTGACATTTATTGATTATTACTTATATATTTTTTTTTTTTGATTAATCTCTATAAAGAAGCTGTAAGTTTACTTGAGATTATGTTAAAAAAAAAAATTCCAAGTAGAAAAGTGTGTCGAAAGAGGTAATTGAACCCCCATAAAAGTTGGTGATATATTTACGTAAAAATTACATAATTATTTTAAATAAGTCAAATATATTAAATAATATGAAATAAATTTTTCGTGGAAAAATCGTTTAAATACTCCAAATCAACACGAAAAAGAGTAATAATAATAATGTTATAATTATTTAAGAGTAGAATTTCCGTACTACCATTTTAAAATTAAAGCTTCCACTTCCATAAAAATATATATTTTGTAAACGTTTTCAATTAATAACAATGTTTTTAAAATAATATGATTTTCATTGAACTATTTTAAGTTGGTATGTCTTTAGTCCCTTTTTTCCCAGAGCTATTCTTGAGGTCGCTCATAAATTCACGTGTTACCCTATCTTCCGCACTTATCTTCTATCATATCATTCCCTTAAGGGAATAACAGAAGAAACTAACAGAAGTGGAAGGAATGATCAACCAACTTGAATGTTGTAATAGATTGCTAATCATACCTTTCTGTTTCACTACTGCTTAAATCGATGTTCTCTTTCTACCTACTTCCTTTAGTTCTTCATCTATCCTACCAAGAGGTCTACAGTATTACAAAAACCCCAAATCTTAAGGTTCTTTTTTGCTTTTTTCTGTGTTTGATATGTAAATACATGTAATCTACGTGAAGCTTTCAACAATATCTCCCTCGTTTCTAAAACAGTATTCTGTGTTGTGAAAAATTTCTTTCCTAGAATACGTGAAAGTAAAATATCTTTTTGCCCATTTCTTATAGTTTACCAGATATTTATTTTATACTACTTACATATGTAAAATTATCAATATTCATTATTTTCTGACCTACTACATGGACCTCAACTTTTTTTTTCCATCTGTTACGGAGTTTGAGATGGAAATTATTTGTTTTCATTCTAATTTATTACAAAGAAATTTGTTATTTCGTGTATTGCATCTTATGAATTATTTTTTCCCATAACAAACAAATGTTGCCGTCAAAACGAGTTTTTTTTTAAAACCATTCTACGTTCATCTTAATCCCACTTTTACTTATCTCCAATTAGCCCTAAAGGAGGAAAAATTTGTATATTTAAATACTGCTACAATTACAGCAAATAATATACATTTTTTTCTTTTCTATATATTTTTGTTAATAATAATTATTAAAATTTATTTACTTCCAAACAAATGAACTTATATATCTCTAAATAAATATCCTTCAATACATATATTGACTAAGAATGAGATGTATTTCCTGTCAAACTGGAATACTAATTTTTACGTGTAGATTAGGAAATGTAGATGATATGACTTTTGTATTCACTTTTATGTCATGGAAGTGAAAAATTAAAACAACTTTTAAAATTAAATGGCTTTTGTAATGAGAATTTTGATTACGATTTTATAACAGTATGGAAAGAGAGTGTGTGCTTTAATAACATTTTAGTGAGTACGCATAAAAATCGATAAGTTATCGACACAATAATGAAAAGACAGTTTAAAGTATTTAGGACAAAATTTTCAGAGAAGTAATACTTTACCAGTTCTTTACCTCGTTTAATAATTCAGGGAAAGTTAAATAATAACAGAAATATTGAGAGGAAAATTATGTCATGGCTAATTTGAGAAAATGGTTCCATTGTTCAATCATAGAATTGTTTAAAGCCACACTAAAATTTTCGTTATGATCTTCTATAAAGATGGCAAATAGATAAGAAGAATGTATTTAAACACTCATTGTATATTAACAAACTGAATTGATTCATTAAAAATAATTGTTTTTATATATGTATTTTAATAATTAAGTTTATCATTCATGGAATTTTAACTAATTTTTGAAAAGATAATTAAACGTTCGTTATTTAAGAAGGAAAATCATGATTTATTCTAAGTCATATTTTACTTATCATAATAGAAGCCATAATTTTAAATATAATTCAAAGCTGTACGTACATTATTCCAGTAAGTTAGGAGATTTTATATAACAGTTTTATTATTAAACCATTTTTGTTTTATTTCTGATGATTGATTTAACTTAGGAAGACTTTATGAAATGAAGCAAGAAGTATGTGGAATAGAAATTTATAACGAATAAAAGATGAAAAAAATTTTTTTTTTATTTAAAATAAGTTCTTTTTATTTAACTAATGAAAAATTTTCAAAAGAGTATCAAAATTTCACTATTTGGAAATTATTGAATTAAACTATAAATTGTTTGGAAAAATCTTCCAATACAAATATATTTGAAGATGCACTGAAAAAAAAAAAAAATAAATAAATTGACTTTCATATTAAATCACGAATTAATGTTTATAAACTCTGATTAAATTCAAGTACCATTTTGTATTGATAATGATTATCTATAAATCTGTTTTCTATTCACGGTAGTGAATGTACTTTAATGTGAAAATTTGTTTATTACATCTCTCAGCTAGATTTTATTATAATAAAACAAATTGAACTTTTAATTATACAAAAAGAGTTTATTCAGAAGTGATCGTAAAGCAAGATCATTATGAATGACTAAATATTGGGAGAAAGTAAAAGCTAAGAACTTAAAGGCCAAAAGATCGGCAAAAAAGACCTGAATTATTCTGACTAAAGTGGTCCTTTGCGACCTTAAAAGTAAAAAAACCAAAAAAACAAATTGAATGAATTTATTAACAAAATTTCTTTGCACTTTATATCACGAATAACAAAAGCGTACGGCACCATTCGTTGTATTAGATTGTTTCATAATCATTTCGTTGACAATTTGCTATGTAATATAATTAAAGGTGCCCCACGCTTTTAGTATTCGTGATACAAAATGTAAAGGAATGTTGTTAATAAATTCATTCCATATGAATTTGTATAATTAATATAGCTGTGAGATATAATAAATCCAAAAACAATGTAATAAATAAATAATGTTCACATAAAAGTACATTCACTGCTGTGAATAGAAAACAGATTTATAGATAATCTTTATCAGTTCAAAATGTTATTTGAATTTAATCAAAAATATTTATTATAAACATTTATTTTTTATTTAATGTAAAAATGAAATTAAATTTATCTTTTTGTGCATTTTTAATATATTTGTATTGGATAATTTCCCTAAACGATTTATACTTTAATTCAATAATTTCCAAATAGTGAAATTTCGATACTAAAAGCGTATTTTAAAATTAAATTTTTATTTTTATTTTATACTTTTAGATTCAGACTAAAAAAATTAATGTCACAGTTAGACAGTGTATTATTTATTATTACTATGAAACTTCTCGGACACAACTTCAGCGAAATGTATTAGTTTAACACCTTTAAATGTATTGTATAAATAAATGACAGGCTATTAATTCTTGCGCACCAGAAAGCATGCCTGTCTGGCACTCTGCGTCGACATCGTTCATACGTACGCCATGTTTGATTTTCGGTTATTTGCAAACAACAAATTTTCTATGAAAATAAATTTTTTATGGATTTTTTTGTTATCACGATACATTGCCATAGACAACAAGCATGTTTGCAAAATTTATTTTTTTATCTCATCTGGAAATAGGTTAAATATTAACAAAATTCTAACCCTTCAGCCGTGCAACACGGTCCACTAAACAAGTTAAATAAAAGAGTATAAAAAGCAATCGAGATTTAAACCTAAGAAAAAGAATGAATAATTACTCAGCTAATTATGTTTTTAGAAAACCAAAATAAATTAATAATACAATTCATTAGTTACTAAATAAATTATTGACAATTTAAAAATTCTATAACCTAAATTGAATAATAATAAAAAAATTACCCTAAGATAATTTTTATAAACTAATAATATTCCTTAGGAATTTAGTGAATTATGGGAGAGAGGAAGAATTTAGTAAGGAATAGACGGGAAGAAAAGATCTTGATTGAGGGAAAGAATGAACGAATGACGTGGTGTTAAGATGGAAGGAATGGTTGAGAAGGAAGTGCTGGTTGCTTCATAGGGGTGAAAAGGATATATCTTTTGCAGGATATTTCATTTTGGATCCATTAAGGGATTATTTTCACCCTCTTAATTGCCTGCCGGCGTCGCCTTTATTGGAAACTGCTATTCAACCTATCTTATGTAAATCACTGCCCGTTCACAAAACTACATCTTTTACTACTTCCTTTTATTACCCTCTTTTCCTTTTCAGCATTCTTTTTTCTAAATTTTTTTTAAGCAAACAAATGGTATAGTAATAAGTGTTCCAATGTACTTTCCCTTCTCTTATTACAATTTTTAAACTTTCAATTATCAGAAATAACATTTAAATTATTTACATTAATTGCAATATTAAAAATTAAATAAGATTCATAAAAACAGTGTAGAAGTGATTTTAATCGGTGGTTAATACAGAGAGTACCATTTATGATTTTTTTTAAACTAAAGGGACTTATTTTTGTTATGGTGCATTTCACAACCAACGGCATTCTAGAAGGCAATAAAAGCAGCATCCCAGCCAATGCATTTAAATCTATCTCTCTACTTATGGTAAGTTACAAAGTAGTATTTCTTGTTTTTAGAACTGTCTTAAGATAGGAGACAACTTGTTCTTTATCTTATTCCCTTCTTCATATACTAAATTTCTTTCTCCAAAATACCATTCAATATATCAATAATCTTTCATCCTCTTCCATTTTTCCTTTCTAACTTTCTCTGGATAAAGTGGCTTCTCAATATTTCCCTAATTCATAATAATTTTTTTACAGCATTTAAAATTATATTTTTCTATTCATTTTTTTTAAAAACCTCTTCATTCTTTACTCTATCGCTCCAAACTATTCTAGATAACGTTTAAAAATTGGCAATTTTTTTATGTAAATTTTCTTGTTGACAGTTCTCATCTACGGAGTCTTAAAATTACATTGAGAACAGACTTCTGAATCTTTAAAATTTTCAGTTTTGGTTAACATTTTTTCTGTTTTTTTTTTTTATTACTGTAAACAATACTTTTTATTATTTACATACAATTCGTTCACCTAATGATGATATTTTTAACAATTTATTTTTTCCATCGGGGGAGGAAAAACCTCTGCCAGTCGCCGTCAGACTCGCACTGACAGCAATGCGGGGCTTCCACTCGCTCAAAAACCTCCCCCACTTATCATGCAGGAGGTGGATTTAAACCATATGGTATGTACACAGCCCCTGCATAATCACTCAGACACTCTAACCGAATCAGGATGACCGGAAGGCGTCCCCAGGAGGCGATCAACGAGCGATAACTCTGAGGAGCCCCCGCCACCTCCCCCCCAGAAGATGGTCCCCCCTTGATTACCCGTCAACGAACTCCAAGTCTCAATCGATCCGCATCTCCTCAGCCTGTCGTCGCCTCTCCTCACTGGCCTTATCTCCTATCATTGCTGCGATCGTAGTCAAGATAAATTCCCATTTTTCGCTATTGATGAGCATCACCTCGATTATATTGTTGACCCCTCCACACCCTGATCCTCAAGCATTACTCTTAAGTCGCGCCATCTAGGGTAAAAGAACACCACACGATCGCTGGCCACAATCATTACAACGACTTGTATCTGCCCATACTGTAAAGATAGTCACGGAAACATCCATTTTCAAACAGGAACTGGGTGAATTCGTAGCCTGTTACAATGCTTACACTCCACGCATTTCCTGACATTACTTATGTGCCCATAGGTCCACCTTCCACTTATTTAAATATTAACATATTTAAATGATACTGAGGTAACCTAATTGTTTTCTACTTGCAATATGTTTTCAATATCAGTTCCCTTATTCATTATTATAACTTTTATGCGCGTAAAATTTAGTTAAATTTACATACTAAATGTGGGAAAGGATTTCAAATCTAAACTAAGAAATTTATATATTTCTAAATTCAAACAAGTAATAGATTTTATGAAATTAGATGTACATAATATTTAAAATATTACACTTTATTAAATGGGAATGTATATTAACTATTCTACCGAGTCAATTAAAAATAGTCATTCTATTGGAGGAATAATTTAAAGAACATAAATTAAAAAGAAATTAGTCTATTGTGACTGATTTAAACTACTCCTTTATTTATTTTTAAGTGCAATATTGTTTACACAGAATTAATCATATTTTATATTGAAAAAGGTATAATTTTTAGATTAGATGATATTACTATTTAAAAGAATTAATTAAATAAAATCCAATTATGTAACTATATATAAACACAGACACACACACACACACACACACACACACACACACACACACACACACACACACACACACACACACACACACACACACACACACACACATACACACATACACTCAAAATCTTATTCTGTTAAAATACCTCACATCAATAAAAAAATTAAATCAAGTAGTTCCGATAGATTTGAAGAGCATGAATGTAACAATATATTAAAATTAGAAGCCAGATTGCATTAAAAAACCTGTCTGTAAATTAAATAAAGAGATTTGAATTTAATACCATAGAATATGGAAAAAGTATTTTTTTTTTAGATTAAATAAAATTAACGAATTTAAAAAATGTGAATTTAATACTTTACAACTTGAAAAAAGCTAATTTTTGTCTAAATAAAACTTGAGATTTTAATTTATTCTTCGTATCATTTGATTATTAAATTATATATACTTTACCATATCAGATGTATTATTACTAATACATCAACTATATCTAGAAACAATGTACAATTTTCTTCGTATGATATAATTTAGAAAAACTAATAAATACAGTTCCTCATTTTCTATATTTATTTATTTTTTTATCTTGTTGCCGCATAATTATATTTATTTACTCGTTTAAGCTGAATTTTATATTTAAATCATTGAATATTAGCATATTTTAAGAGATTTTCAACCGTGCGAAAATATAACTTTTATTACATCAATAAATCACATTTCAATTTCCGTCATAAATATATTTTTACGAAGATATTTGAATTCAGCTCTAAATATATACACAAAAAAATACATCTAATTTATTAATGTACCTAGCCTACTACACGTTCTGAATTTTTTGAATTATTGTTTGTTTTTCTGGTTAATTATTCCAAATCATGAGTTAACCAAATCTTAATGTAATACTATAAAAAATGCGAACGTTCATACCAATCCATACCTTCAAATTTTATAAAATCTGTAAATTCGTAAAGTTTAAAATAATATGACCTAACTTAAAGTTCTTGGATGCAATGGGAACAGGTTTCATCACTTCATCCCTGCTGTACTGCTACCCTCAAGCAGCCAAATTCCCTTCTATTACTAGTTGAAGTTTTAAAATTCTAATAGCCCCTACTTTTATTTAGATCGTTTTTAATATTTACTGACCTTCTTGATTTTTTATTCCACTTTCTACTGGTTCTAGCTTTGCTTTAATCAGTCTCCTGTTTTTGATATGTTCCAACCAGTTAGCTTTCCTATTCTGAATTGTTCTGATTAACCTTCTATTCTTGACTTCTTTCTTAACTCTCCTCATTACTAATAATTTTTTACTTTTTCTGTTCATTTAATCCTTTTCATATCCACATTTGAAGTGCTTCCAGTATTTTCTTTTAATTAGTTCATATGTATCAAATCCACATTTAAGTACATTCAAAACGTAATACCTCACAAGACGATTTTTTAATTTCTAACTCCATCTTACTAGATAACAACAGTTACATTTTGTTAATTGTTTTCTTAATTTTGTAAAATAAAATAACTGCTATATTAATAAAATTAATTCAACGTTGCATAATGTACTTTTTAAGTTAGAGACTACGTATATATAATTAAAACCTTTTCCTCCAAAATTTCAAATATTTTTGTTAATATTTCCTTTTCATTTTGGCAATCTTCCGTTAACATAGTATCTATATAGCTAAACTATTTTACTTCTTAATTCTTATTACTTAATTTTCATAATATTAATTTTCATTTTACATTCTGTCATAGTATCTTCCAATTTTAAAATCAACTGTTGAATATTCTATGCTTCGTCTCCTAAAAAAAAAAGTGTTTCTATGAACTTACAAAACTTATTGTTCTTCTTGCCCTACAGACTTTTTTATCTTCTAAATATAATTATATAGTATTAAATAGGTTAGTAAAAGACAGTAAATTTACTTTACTCCTACTTCTACCTCACTCAATTTTATTTATTAATAATAGAAAGATTTTATTTACGTAGAAACATTCATTTCGTTTGCTAATTTTATTTTATACAATATTATCCAATGCTTGTTAATAATACCTTGTTTACTAGTTTTAATTAATTTTACTTTCTTTTTTATACAAAAAGTTTATAAGAAATAAGAATATAATTCTCCTACATTAAGGGATAATCATTTTTTTATAACTTATAAACACAAATACTATTAATTTCATTTACATATAAAGCGGATGCTAATAGAAACTCTTACTAAAATTTATGGCCTATTTCTCATGCCTTTTAAGAGGGGGCTAGAAAAATTTGTTACAAAATTTAATGATCATTAAGATTTTATCTTGAAGTGAATATTCAAGAAAAAGAGAAGAATGAAAATTATAGTTTAAAGGATGGGAGGCAGAGTAAAAGAGAAAGAAAGGAAATAAAGAATATATACAGAAAGCAGCGGCAGTGTAGTTGAGTGCAGTGAATTATATAGAAGGTACTGGAGGTGAAAGAATGTTGAGTAATGAGACAAGGAGAATTCGTAGCAGAAGGAAGGCTGTGAAATTCAAGTTCATTTATCTCACTCAGCCCTTTAGCAGAAGAAGGATGAGAACGGGAGAGATGTTGTCCGTCCAGACCGGATAAATTATAAACCATTACAAGTTACATGAAACTTCTACAATTCGTGTAACACCGCCTAACCAGCAACAAGCTGTGTGCCACTCTAAAATAGCCTGGGTAACAGCAAAACGTCTCTTTAGTAACTTTTGAAACAACATAAACATTAATATTACTTTATAGTGCATTTTCATCCAGATTTATTTTAAACAGAAAAAAATTTATATGTAACCAGCTTAATTCGAATACAAAAGCTACAACTTTTGATTAATGGGACTAATCGTAGTTTCTAAAATCGGTGATAAGGATTCTACCATGATTTTAATTTTTAAAATAACCATATTTTTTCACTAAACACTCGATGATTTTTTTGAGATTACTGAAAAGCAACTTTTATAAAATTGCTAAACCACAGCTTTATATGGAATCATAGCACCATCATCATTGCTACACCCTTCACAATCTCTTCTACCTGAGACGAAAAAACAAACACACTGTCTAACTTACACTAAAACATAAATATTTATTTATGATGAAAGTAAAATAGCCGTATTTTTAATAATATATTTACTATAGATTTGTAGAAAGTTAATTTATGATGCAGGCTTTATTTTGTATTTTATTGCAACTCTCAATTGACGAGGATTTCAGAATATAATAAATGCAAACACAGTATGTAAATTTTTACGTGTTTATCATTTATAGAAATACGAGTTCAAATTAACAGTGGTATCGTATTTAAAAATGATTAGTTAAAAAAAAGTAGAGTTAGTAATTATTTTCTCAAGATTTATTTGCAATTGATTTCATTCATGCAGAAACCATAAGTAAAGTACATCACAATAATCATATGAAAAGGAGCTTCTACCGAAGCCCTTTAATGGAATTCTTTCAAAAGTCATGTATAGTACATGCAAGGAAGCACTTCCATTAATTAAGTCCAAAGAATAACAACATGACGAGCAATAAAATAAAAAGTAAAAATAAAGAAACATTATCATAAAACTACGAATAACAAGAAAACATAAAGTAGTAATGAAACGAAGAGGACAGTGAAAGCAAAATTAATGTTTTTAATTAGTGCTTTCAGATAAATATTATGATAAATTAACAATTAATATAACCCACCTTACTAGCACGATGATATGTTCTCTAAATCTTTCGGCTTACTTGGAAGCCATCAACAGGATTTAAAATGAATACAATTAAGTCATAGTTTAAAAAATAATAGTTAAAATTTAAAAACAGTCATGACTGTCCCGGTCCTACTATTATACTCACAGTAAACAGTATACTGAAACACAAAAAATCTTTATACTCACTTTTATACTCACAATATACAGTATACTAGCAGGACCGGAACAGTCATGACTATTTTTAAATTTTAAATATGATTTTTAAACTTTGACTTTAATGCATTAATTTTAACGCCTGATGATGGCTTCCAAGTAAGCCATCATATAGAAATATCTATAGAATATAACAATGTGCTGGTAAAGTGGATTATATTAATTTATTTAACATATCAACTGTACCGTGTTTGAGAAATAAATGTTACGATGCACAACACTCAAAAGTTGAAGTTCCCGAATACTCTTATTAGTACCCCGAATACTAATAAGAGTCTTCCAGGTCCCACATAGGAGCCGCTTCAGGTCCTAACATCTTTGCTGTTGTCTAAAAAATTCATTGCCAGAGGACAGAGGAGTTATGTTCGTTAAGTCTTAATTTGTACTTTGATGTAAATCATTGGATTTTAATCCAAACGTACGTTGACCCCAGAAAGTCGTGAATCTTGCTGTTCCTCACAAATCATGGCGTCTCTTTTATGTTCTCACTAATTTGCTCTGGAATCGGTAAACCATTTCAATGTTGCTTGCGTTTGTTGTACCTCAGAGTTGGATGCCATAGGTCAAATTCGGCTTCGGAATCCCTTTGTAAGTGATCTACTTTATAAGTTGTAAGACAATGATAACTACGATTTCGTGCCTAGAAACCAGTACAGCTCTTTAAAATTGATTTTCAGTCGATTTCTCTTTTCCATCAGTTGAGTAGAGTAAGTAATTACAAATATTTTTTTCCGAAAGAAATTTTTTTTTTGTTGTAAAATTCATCCTGCAGCTTCAAATGCAGTACAATTTATTTAATGATATTTATTTATACATTGGTCTACTATTTTGTACACTAGTAATAGATAGGACTCTATTTATGATTACAAACATCTTATTTTAGTATTAAGGTAGTAATGGAATTAATATATCTTAAAATGTATAAATTTGCTCTCCAAATTAAATAATATGAAGTTAATTTAGCACAAATTATCACAAACAAATTAGCTTCAAAGTACAATTAAACGTGAAATATAATAAAAATTTTATATAAAATTTAATTTTGTCTTTCATTATATAAATGTTAAGGTCCTAAACGTTATAATTTAATTCTCAAAATTTCTAAGCTAGAACTTTAATAATAAACGTTAATTTTACTGTATGAATAATAATTTAATTATATTAATTTTTATTATTATTACCAGGAGAATTAGCAAAAAAAGGTTGTACAATTCGTATTTCATAGATATATTCATCATTAAACCAAGTTCAAAATGTCAATAACTTAATTTGAACCGCTTTTCTATAGTTTGTCTTCTTTGTACATGGACAGGTATATCTGATTTTTCATTTCCTAAACATTTTATCTTTATAATACTTTTTGTTAGTTTTTAACATACACTCCAATAGTCCTCAGTCACTGACAAGAATTCAAATCGATTGAACTTTTTCCTAATGAAGTGTTACGTGAGCTTTTTTCTGAAAACCGTCTATTTTGATATAATGTAACATTTTTTAACCTCAGGTAGAAAAAAAAATAGTGAATCGTATTAAAAGTAACGCTCGAATGAACTAATTAACAAATATCTACTAGTTGCTTGAAAATAGAAAAAAAAAAAAAACAATCCCAAATAAGAAAAACAAACCGCTTGATAAAGTCTCGTGCAACAAAGTTTTTGTTCACAGTAACTTCATTTCTTCTTTTCTTTCCATAATGTTTATCAGCGGAGTTTGGTATGTATCTTTGAAGAAGTAGCATCATTCTAAATTTTCTCAGAGTTTTATTACATTTATAGTTGGTTTTATTTTAGTAAAAGTATTATAAAATTTATTACTATATGAAGCAGTTTTTTAAGAAAAGTCAAATTTTTTATTCTGTTTTGCAAGTTTCGGGCTTACATTGGCTTTTGTGTTAGTTTTATTTTTTCAATAGGTCAGAATAATTTCATTAAAGAAAAGTAAAATCAATGGATAGTACAGGTACTGTTGGTTTAGAAGTGGACTTGAACTGCTACTTGAGCAAAGATACAATTCAAAATCAACTAGATATAAGTATTTATTCAGATAATTAACACATTATTAAATAATTAATCTGGGTCCAGTTATTATTTATTTTTATAAAAAATAGTATTAATAAACTTAAAGATGAATTTAATAAGCAAAACTTTCACTGATGATAACATAATAAAAGGTCATACGGAAATCTCTGAAGAGGGTAAAGACGTTTTTGCTTTGATGATGGGTAAAATTGAATTTCCTATTATGAACAATAAAAAAAAGCATTACCTTTATTTAAATATTAGATAAATGTCCCTTTTCCCCTATTTAGGAATGTAAATAAGATTCTGTATTAAATATTGAAAAGATAGCCATTACAATGTACTCAAGCTATTCTACTACAAATTATACAAAATTTTCTGTAAAAATTCAAGATTGTGAAATAAAAGGAGTTCAATAACCTAAACTAAATATCTGGGAATAATTATAAGTTTGCATTTAAAATTGAATGGACAAATCGAAAACTTAACCATGAGGATGAAATATTTGTTCGTTTTTGCAAAACGTTCGAGGCTTTTGAACTCAAAGACGTTACTTTCCTTATATTACGGACTATTTAATAGATATAGTATAACAGCTTAGGGTTCAGCGTAAGATAATGCATTAAATTCACAATCAAAAGTTCAAAATAGAATTTTGAAAAAAAAAATGGAGAAATACTATTAAAGTACTGCAATTTAACTAGATTAATCCACTAGCACACTCCGCAGCACGATGAAAAAGGGAAAACTGAGAAGACAACAGGATTTTTTTAATCATTTTTCATTATCAAGCCCACTCTTCCATAAGAAGAAGTAACAGCAACCAAATATCAAGGTTAAGATGCAATTTTAATTTGCTTGTTCTTAAAATATTATACTGTACAGGAATATAAATGGGTTCTACAACATATTATTTCTAGACAACAATCAGGTAAAAGTAATTAATATTACTTGTCTTATGCAAAATTGGCTGGAGGGTATCCCTCAGTATAATATTTCTTTGTTTAAAAATTATAAGGTAATCAATTGCAAAGCTACAAGAAAGGATAAAAAGAGCCATCCGACTGATGGGATTATTATTTTTATTAGTAATCAAATCTTTTAATAGATAATTAGTGTAGATACTAACCAAATTATTAAGTTGATTATGAACGGTATTAAAATAATACTACCGAATTTATCTTCATATTAGCCAGATTTTCCTATAGTATCTTTAACCACATTAGAAAATAAAATTTTGAGAAAGATTTATTATCCTAGTTTCTAGTTTTATGTATTTGCTTTGAAGGATTTAAATTATACAATTTAATTTTAAAATCAGGAATCAGATGAAATATTTGAAGATAAATTATTGAATTCTGTTAAACAGTCTGAAGATCAGATGATCAAATCTAGACTAGAACAGGAAATATTTTAACAAATACAGTGGAAATTAGATGTATTTGCAATTTTACATGAGAGGAGTATAAATGATGCAAAAGATAATTTTATTTTATTAGTTACAGAGAGAGGAGTATCGTGGATTTGATGTTGTGCAACTATGAGATTATAAAATAGATTAGATTCTATGGTTTTACATTAAATTTTTTTTATAGTCAGATAACCTTGCAACTGTTTAATCCTAATATGGTGTATAAAAACAGTACCAACAATCGGAAATTACAGATTTTAATTTTTAAGTGGCATGATAATAAATTATAAGAATTAGTGGTTAACCAACTTTATCATCTACCAGAAATTGGAATATTTTATTTAGAAATAATTTTCTGATTTTATTATAGTAACTTTGGTTTGATATTAAGTGTAAGAAAGTTAAGTTGAATATGAGCAAACACTTCCTCTATGAATCATGAGACCTTGCCGTTGGTGAGGGGGCTTGAGTGCTCAGGGATACAGAGTAGCTGGACCGAAGGTGCAACCATATCGGAGAGGTATCTGTTGAGAGCCAGACTAAGGAATGATTCCTGAAAGAGGGCAGCAGCTCTTTCAGTAGTTGTTAGGGGCGTGAGTCACAATGACTTAAACGGCCGTATCAACATCACTCAGTCCTCTGAGTACTGCGCAGCTGAAAGCAATGGAAAACTACAGCTGCTTTTTTCCAAGAAAATGTGGCTCTCTGCATTTTCACATATCAATAATGGAGGCGCCTTCCTTGGTAAAATATTCCGGAGGTAAAATAGTCCCCCGTTCGGATCTCCGGGTGGGGACTACTAAGGAAGGGGTCACCAGAAAATTAAAAAATAACATTCTACGAGTCGGAGCGTGGAATGTTAGAAGCTTAAAAAAGGTTGGTAGGCTAGAAAATTTAAAAAGGGAAATGGATAGGGTGAATGTGGATATAGTAGGAATTAGTGAGGTTCGGTGGGAAGAGGAAGGCGACTTTTGGTCAGGTGATTTTAGAGTAATTAACTCAGCGTCAAATAATGGGCAGGCAGGAGTAGGTTTCGTGATGAACAAGAAGATAGGGAGGAGAGTGGAGTATTTCAAAACGCATAGCGATAGAATCATTGTAATAAGGATAAAATCAAAACCTAAACCGACAACGATTGTTAACGTTTATATGCCTACAAGCGCCCATGATGATGATGAGGTAGAGTGTGTATACGAAGAGATTGATGAAGCAATTAAACACGTAAAAGGAGATGAAAATTTAATAATAGTTGGAGATTGGAATGCAAGCATTGGAAAAGGCAAGGAAGGAAATATAGTGGGTGAATACGGGCTGGGCAAAAGGAATGAAAGAGGGGACCGACTTATAGAGTTTTGCACGAAGTATAATTTAGTAATTGCCAACACCCAATTTAAAAATCATAATAGAAGAATATACACTTGGAAAAAGCCAGGCGATACTGCAAGGTATCAGATAGATTATATCATGGTTAAGCAAAGATTTAAAAATCAACTCGTTGACTGCAAAACTTACCCTGGAGCAGACATTGATAGCGACCATAATTTGGTGATAATGAAATGTAGATTGGGGTTTAAAAACCTGAAGAAAAGTTGTCAGATGAATCGGTGGAATTTAGAGAAGCTTGAGGAAGAGGAGGTAAAGAAGATTTTCGAGGAGGACATCGCAAGAGGTCTGAGTAAAAAAGATAAGGTAGAAAATGTAGAAGAAGAATGGGAGAATGTTAAAAAGGAAATTCTTAAATCAGCAGAAGCAAACTTAGGCGGAATAAAGAGAACTGGTAGAAAACCTTGGGTTTCAGACGATATATTGCAGCTGATGGATGAACGTAGAAAATATAAGAATGCTAATGATGAAGAAAGTAAAAGGAACTATCGGCAATTAAGAAATGCTATAAATAGGAAGTGCAAACTGGCGAAAGAAGAGTGGATTAAAGAAAAGTGTTCAGAAGTGGAAAGAGAAATGAACATTGGTAAAATAGACGGAGCATACAGGAAAGTTAAGGAAAATTTTGGGGTACATAAATTAAAATCTAATAATGTGTTAAACAAAGATGGTACACCAATATATAATACGAAAGGTAAAGTCGATAGATGGGTGGAATATATTGAAGAAATATACGGTGGAAATGAATTAGAAAATGGTGTTATAGAGGAAGAAGAGGAAGTTGAGGAGGATGAAATGGGAGAAACAATACTGAGATCTGAATTTAAGAGAGCATTAAAAGATTTAAATGGCAGAAAGGCTCCTGGAATAGACGGAATACCTGTAGAATTACTGCGCAGTGCAGGTGAGGAAGCGATTGATAGATTATACAAACTGGTGTGTAATATTTAGGAAAAAGGGGAAGTTCCGTCAGACTTCAAAGAAAGTGTTATAGTTATGATACCAAAGAAAGCAGGGGCAGAAAAATGTGAAGAATATAGAACAATTAGTTCTATAGTTAACTAGTTTAACTAGTCATGCATCAAAAATCTTAACTAGAATTTTATACAGAAGAATTGAGAGGAGAGTGGAAGAAATGTTAGGAGAAGACCAATTTGGTTTCAGGAAAAGTATAGGGACAAGGGAAGCAATTTTAGGCCTCAGATTAATAGTAGAAGAAAGATTAAAGAAAAACAAACCAACATACTTGGCGTTTATAGATCTAGAAAAGGCTTTCGATAACATAGATTGGAATAAAATGTTCAGCATTTTAAAAAAATTAGGGTTCAAATACAGAGATAGAAGAACAATTGCTAACATGTACAGGAACCAAACAGCAACAATAACAATTGAAGAACATAAGAAAGAAGCCCTAATAAGAAAGGGAGTCCGACAAGGATGTTCCCTATCTCCGTTACTTTTTAATCTTTACATGGAACTAGCAGTTAATGATGTTAAAGAACAATTTAGATTCGGAGTAACAGTACAAGGTGAAAAGATAAAGATGCTACGATTTGCTGATGATATAGTAATTCTAGCCGAGAGTAAAAAGGATTTAGAAGAAACAATGAACGGCATAGATGAAGTCCTACGCAAGAACTATTGCATGAAAATAAACAAGAACAAAACAAAAGTAATGAAATGTAGTAGAAATAACAAAGATGGACCACTGAATGTGAAAATAGGAGGAGAAAAGATTATGGAGGTAGAAGAATTTTGTTATTTGGGAAGTAAAATTACTAAAGATGGACGAAGCAGGAGCGATATAAAATGCCGAATAGCACAAGCTAAACGAGCCTTCAGTAAGAAATATAATTTGTTTACATCAAAAATGAATTTAAATGTCAGGAAAAGATTTTTGAAAGTGTATGTTTGGAGTGTCGCTTTATATGGAAGTGAAACTTGGACAATCGGAGTATCTGAGAAGAAAAGATTAGAAGCTTTTGAAATGTGGTGCTATAGGAGAATGTTAAAAATCAGATGGGTGGATAAAGTGACAAATGAAGAGGTATTGCGGCAAATAGATGAAGAAAGAAGCATTTGGAAAAATATAGTTAAAAGAAGAGACAGACTTATAGGCCACATACTAAGGCATCCTGGAATAGTCGCTTTAATATTGGAAGGACAGGTAGAAGGGAAAAATTGTGTAGGCAGGCCACGCTTGGAGTATGTAAAACAAATTGTTAGGGATGTAGGATGTAGAGGGTATACTGAAATGAAACGACTAGCACTAGATAGGGAATCTTGGAGAGCTGCATCAAACCAGTCAAATGACTGAAGACAAAAAAAAAAAAAAAAAAAAAAATGAGCAAACAACTCTTAACTATCAAAAAGCAGGTTATGATGAAGTAATAATCTGCAATTATGAAGTAAGAAATTCACTGTAACGAAAAAAGATTAAAGAAAAATCATAGCTTTTTGCAAAAAAAAAGTCGTATTATGTGTGAGTTAATGATGATAAAATTAAAAAAGAAAAAACGTATTGACTTCAATACGTTTTTAAATTAACCAGTAATTAATTATTAATTACCAAGTAATTAACCAGTAATTAATTAAACTGGTAATTACTGAACCAGTAATTAACTATTACTGGTTATTAAATTAACCAGTAATTAATTATGAAGAAAATCCTATAAGTATTGAGACATGAAATCAATATTAAAGATCTTATTCAATTAATAAAAGAATTCGCTTTACGTGATGTGTTCCATCCTTTTTTTTAGATGAAGAATTACTACGAATGAATTAGTAATAGTTGTAGAAAAATTAAGAAAGAGGAAATCTGCTGGTTTAGAAGGCATCTTCAATGAATTTTTAAAGAATATTTCTGTTGGTAGGTTTAATTATTTTCTGAAAGTTTTTAACAAAATATGGGTAGTGAAAATGTTCTAAGGGATGGGTTGATACCAAATTAGTTAAAAACAAATTAGCCCACACTTACCTGAGAGATTAAGAAGAAATTTCACTGCTTCACTCAATCACTAAACGTTTTACTAAATTATTTTTTTAATGTAATAACTGATTGGTTTAAGCGTAGAATCAATCAACATCACTTTCATCGGAATAGCAGTTTTTATTAATGGTACATTAAATTATTACATCAGTGATACATGCATTAATCTAAAAATAAATGTAAATTGTTATGTAACTTTTTCTGGGTTTTTCAATTTGCAAAGGTAATTACAATCAATATTTAATAATATTGACGATGAGTTAATTTTGTTCAAATTCTTTAATTATGGTATAAGTAGTGAATTAATTAAATGTATCAAAAGTATGAAATATTAATGCCAAAATTAATAATGTACGTGTATATATATATATATATATATATATTTTGGTACATACATTACCTATCAGGGGATCTTACAGAGCGATTCCGTTCTACTTTTTAATATTTTTATAAATGATATTAAGAAATTTCTTTAAAAATAGACGATTTCCTGATATAGAAATAAGTCGTGAAGACGATATTTGTGTATTACGTTTTGCTGATGACCTTGACCTGCTGTCTATACTTTTACTGAGAGTCAAAAAAAAATTAATACTCTACAAGAATTATTTAGAATATACGAGGTGCGACAATAAAGTAATGAGACTGATGTGAAAAAAAATGTTGCTTACCGTTTTAGTCATGTTTAGTGTTGTCTCCTTCAAAGTAGTTCCCCTCTGATTGCACACACTTATTCCACCGCTTCTGCCATTGATGGTAACATTTCTGGAACTCATCTTCTGTAATATCCTCCAAGACCCTCGTCACAGCTTTTTAGATATCTTGTGTTGTTTGAAAATGGTGTTCCTTGACCGCCATTTTGACTCTTGGAAATAGAAAAAAGTCGCACGAAGCGTAATCTGGTGAATAAGGTGGCTGTGGCAGTATTGAAATTTGTTTTGAGGTTAAAAATTGCTCTACTGACAGCAGTATCGGATGGCGCATTATCGTGATGCAGAATCCAATTATCAGCAATGTTGGCACGGACACGAAGAACTCGTTTACGACGTCTTTCTAAAATTTCTTTGTAGAAATATCGGTTAACTGTTTGTCCAGGAGGCACCCACTCATGAACAATTCCCTTGGAATCGTAGAAGCACACAAGCATGCATTTCACTTTTGACTTTGACTTGCGAGCTTTTTTTGGTCTGGGTGATCTCTTTGAGCACCATTGCGAACTTTGGCGTTTTGTCTGTGGATCGTATTGAAAAAACCAACCTTCATCACCAGTGATAACACGGCTCAACAAATCTGGATTGATTTCCGTTTGCTCTAACAGATAGGCTGCCACATTTCTCCGTGTTTCTCGCTGTTGTTGTGTGAGATTTTTGGGGACCATTTTTGCACAATTCTTTCTCATACCAAGATCTTCAGTTAATATTAGACGAACCGTTTCTCTATCGATGTTAAGTTCTTTTGCAATCATTTTCATGGATAATCTTCGATCAGATCGTACGATTTCACGCACCCTGGTCAAGTTGACATCTGTCCGTGAGATTGATGGTCGTCCAGTGCGGTCTTCATCTTCAACATTCGTTCTGCCTTCACTAAAAATTTTATGCCACCGAAAAACGTAAGCTCTTGACATAACCTCCTCTCCAAAAGCCTTTTGAAGGTTACCATAAGTTGTCGTCGCGTTTTCACCCAATTTAACGCAAAAAGAAACGGCATAACGTTGCGCAATATTTTGCGGTTTCATTTCTGTGACGAGAGACACAAACACGTGTTCACTTATTACAGCACAACTCATGACTGAGCAGTTGCATCAATGTGCCGCTTGGACTAGAAGTAGCTTATAGACCAAGGTCAAAGATGGTGTGCCTACGCAAGCTGCAGGGTTGCCACATCTTGCAAAGAAAAATCAGTCTCATTACTTTATTGTCGCACCTCGTAATGTCAATAAACTAAAAATTTAACTTTTAGTAAGAATTAAAAACGAAAAAATAGCCAAATTACACTTACAAGGGTGAGAAAGAAATGACTTTTGTAATCTCTTATTATTTATTCAAAACCTTTTTTGTTCGCTACTATTTTATCAGGCTTTTGTGATTTGTAAGGCTAGTTTAGCGAGCGATGCAATGAATCAAATTAGACGTAAAACTAAATGCTACGAGCGACCTGCTGTTGTGTGTTCTTTTTAATAAAATGATAACGGCTGTACTGAGTATCAGTGTGAGTTGTTGGTCTTTAGGTGTCAACGAAATTGATGCTATTCAAGCGAGATTTTTTAAATCCTCATTTCAACGGCAAAGGTGTATCCCTGTTTAAAAGGTCAAATGTAATTTTTGTTCCGTTAAATTAAAAGTTAAAATGATTAAAAGGTTCTTATCCGGTAGTAAAAGTTATGCGAACCTAATAACAGGCTATCAAAAATATGTTATAATAAAGAATAAAATAGTTGTGATGTTATTAGTGATTCTCCCAACTAACACCTATTACAGAAGGATGATCTTAAGGGATCATGGCTGGAAAAACATGCGGATAAGTGGGTAAATAAAAGAGTAAACCTAAGCTTTTAAAGAATTATGAAGACAAACAATCTAAGGAGGATTCTGACAGAATTTTTACTACTACATATAATCCGTTTTATAAATAACTTTAAAATGTATTGTGAAAAATATAGTTTATTAAAGATGATAATTATCATTCAGTTGCGCATTATTAACCCCAGCTCTCTAACTCTGTTTTTAGGAAGGTGTAAAACATAATTTGAAACCTGATCAGAAACGTCCATTATGTAACAATGATCTGAACAATTTGAATCATTTCGTGATTGTCCAGTTTATAAAGGATTATGGGACTGAAATATTACAATTGATGAATACTGGAAAATCACAGATTTATTAAAACTTATCATTTCCAGTAAGAAAAATTACTTATTTAAATGTAATTTAGATAAAGCGCTGAGATTGTGAACATTATTATTTTAATTTAATAAACTTACCACTTATTTTAACTATTTTGTAAAATAATTTTTCATCTGCTCTAAACGAGTATTAAATGGAAGTCAACCGGGCTCGTCTAGTGGTTAACTCTTCATCGCAAATAAGTTGTTTAACATCTGATTTTCAAAGTTCTCGGGTTCAAATCTTAGTAAAATCTAATTGGTATAATACGAATTTGAATACTAGACAGTGGATACTGGTGTACTTTGTGGTTGGTGAATTAACCAAACGTCTCAGGAATGTATGGTTGGTCTGAATCTGTACAAGACTACATCTGATTTACATGTGATACACATCATACTCATCTCATTAGGCTGTGGGAGTGAATTACTTATTGTTCACTAGTTGAACAGATTGCAACGTACATCAGGAAAAACTTTTAAAAAATATAGTATTTCATTTTATAAGATTTTTATTGTTTTTTTATATTTGTTTAATTTGCAATTATATACTCAGTTAATCGATTTGATTCACATTTGCTGTGTTGGGGACTATTTAAATTTTTGTTCTCTGTTTTCCATTTCTCTAATTAAAAAATAAAATTTAATACAGGAAAATTGAAAATATAAATAAAATTTTTTCATGTCTACTAAACTATCATTTCAATTAATGAAATGATTCAATTAATGAGCAAAACAGAAAATAAATCAATCTTGGAATATCGGAATGATGGAAAATAAAAGTCAGTTGATTTTTCAAGGACTTAATTTTTAAGTTGGTAGGAGTTAATATTTATGTTTGTATTTTATGATTATTATTAATTTATATAAAGAATAAACTTGATATTTTGTTTAAAACATGGTAAATAAAATCAATTTATAAATTTAATACACATGAACAAATTTTATTTTAATAATGATTTTATTTACAGTTGTTTCAAAACACAAAACCATGAACTGTTTCTATTATTGATTAAGCCTGTACATATGAAAATTGAAAAAAAAATTTAAACAACAGTTAAAGTACATTTTGTATGATCCATTGTGCTGTATTTCTTTTGTTTAACAAATTCCATTGTATACTTTTTAAACTTGAAAATAAATATTTAATACACCCGTTTATTTATAAACTCATTCACACATACAGGAAAAGACACAAAACAAATATGAAAAAACAAATTAAAATTTATTCTAGATTACATGTAAGAGCATAATTTTTTAGGATGTGCAGTACTATACGCAGACTATAAAAAAAATTCTCAGAATTCATAATTGAATATTTTTATGAATTAATACCAGTCAATACACATAATAAGGAATATGCAATAACATTATTGGAGGGACAGAGAAAGGAAAAAGGACTGTAAACACGTCTTTTGAACGTAGCTATCATATAATTTCTTCAAGCGTAGCAGATATGTATCACGTGATACACAATATAGTATTTGCTAGTTACAACCGTTCAAAAAAATGTAATCATTAAAATGGTTGTAATGTTACCATACAAGATCAAAACTCTCTATCTATTGATATTTACATCATATATTATTTAGTAACTAATTAAAACCTATAAATTAACACTATTCTGCAATAAATTTAAGTTTTAAGTAGCTTATTTTAAATAATTTAACGAAATATGCCTGGCACATTCTCTTCATAGATTAATACACGTTTTAACTTGATTAGAATTATACATTTTTAATAGTAAAAAAATATTTCGTAGATTTATGTCTTTGTTTTTATTCGTTTTATGTCGTAGTTGTTATTTCGTTTTCTTTTCGTAGTTCGATAAATAATAAATATAATGAACATAAATACCTTATTAAAATATTGATATTTATGAATTATTTATGTACTAATTATAATATTCTTGGTAAATACTTATGAATGGGATCCACAAAACGTGTAGAAGTTAGTTACTCAACATGAGATGAACGAATATTGAAAATATGAAAAAAATTCCAGGCGTAACATGCACTTCTATCATTTCCCAGGATTTCAATTGTGTCTAAAATAGGGAAGAATAACAAAAATATTATAAGTGAGATGGATGGAACCATAAAAGTAAATGTGGATTCAAAAATTACGAAAACGAGCAAAACAGAAAATAAATCAATCTTGGATTAACGGAGTGATGGAAAATAAACGTCAAGATAGAGTTGATTTTTCAAGGATTAAATTTTTTATCGTTATTATTAATTTATTTAAAGATATGATTTGCCTTGATATTTTGTTTAAAACATTGTTAATAAAATCAATTTATAAACTAGATCGTAACGTTAATAGTTTGAAACGTTAAAAATAGAGCTGAAAACATATAGTAATATTTCAAATTCAAGAACTGTACTGGTTTTCGGTTACAAACTCCATACAAATTCTTCATTTAGATACTTATGTTCTTCTAAGTACATTTCTAGTAGTTAGTTAAACACAGATAACTAATAGAAATGTTTAACTGCTAGATAAACACTGTTACTGAAGTTAGGATGTAATCTGATTTGATTGTAAATTGATCAATTTTATATATATTAATTTACAATTAGTATTTTACAAGTGTTAGTTTCAAACGACGTGTTGTCCATATATGTGTGTGTGTGTTTTTATATATATATATATATATATATATATATATATACACAAACACACGAATGAAAATACGTGCATCATCGCTCACCCATACACACACACAAACACACACACACACACACGCACACACCTACCACACCATACCACACTTCCATAAGTGCCAGTAAGAGAGCGTAAAGGAATGAAAACGTACGGAGAAAATCACACTCTCTTGTTCACTCAGTCTCTCTACTTCTCTTTCTCTCTCTAATAAAGTAGCCCTTATCTTCTGCAGCTCCACCCAACACTTTACCACCCTTCTACTGCAGTAGCAAAATGTAACCCATTCTCCTAATAGCTGTTGCAGTTAAGATATATATATATATATATATATATAGTTATGTGCATTCCTCTTAACTATTTTTTGGATCATCATTTTTTATCTTGACAGTCAAACTTTTATCTTCAATTTTAATATAAAAATCTGATACATTAAGCAGAATATTATAACAATAATACACACCAGGCCAATCATATGAAAAGCCCAATATTATTATAATTACATTGTAATGTATATTTAATTGCTAAAATAGAACATTTTTAAATATAACTCACAGTTACTTCGTATTTTATGAGGAAATTTCTATGCACAGCATTTGTTTAACTATTTACGCTACTCAATTACATTTATTTTATTCAATTTTATGTACTTTCTCACAATACTTATACGGACCTTACTATGAACTTAACTTCCTTGTAACAACATATTTCTTCTTCTTTTTGTTATTGTGGTATAATTATTTATCTTAAGTACGCTCACTGCACTAATTGTAAACTTTAAATTGCTTAGTTTAAATTTATGTACCTATGTTTTTTTTTTTACTACGTTTTGAATTTATTTCAGTAAATTTTACTTTACTAACTTTTATTATTTTAGTTATTTTATAAAATTTGTGAATAAGTTTATTGAAAAAAATTAAACAAACTGCATCTACTTTGGTAAACAAAAGATATATAAATTTAATTAATATAAAAAAGTTAATTAAAAAATTTGTAAAACTTCGCAAGTTTTTAAAATTATTTTTGAATACAGCATAGCCTGCATATTATCCTATTGTAGACTTAATAAAGATATACATTACTAGTGAAATGACTTCCTTGTACCACTATTAAATTACATATTCACATTTAAAAAAAAAAAATGAAAAGTACATAAAATTTTATTTCATTAATAACTTATAGAATTCTAATTTATAGTAATTTTTTTTTTACACTCAGAGGTTAATAATTACTAATAAATCAAACATGAACTTTATATATAAAATTAACATTACTACAATTGGTATATATTAACTGTAAATAATTAAATTTTAACATAATTTTGCGTATATGTTAATGATGAATTAAATAGGACAATGAAATGCATCGAACGAGTATTGCAGTAGAACTTTACTCGATGAGAGAAGAAGACCAAGGAAAGAATAAAAAGATTAAGGATGATGAATATAAAAGAGACAGAAACTTTTAAAATTAGAGAACGTGTACACAAATTAAGATCAGAATGATTATATAAAACTAAAGAGCGATTAAATTATTGACAACAAAAAAAACAAAAACGAAATGATGATCAACTCCGACTTAGGGAGAATATTGTCCGACAATATCAGAGGAGTAAAAAACTACAACATAAGAATTTTTTGCAATTTATTAACGATAAGGAATGTGTGCCTCTTGTATATTCTGTTCTGTGAGCGTCTATTTTTTAGTCACTCTGTAGTTAATGTTAAAGTAGATAAAATTAAACAGAAGTTCCATAGTAATTAAGTAAAATTAAACTAGAAAATCCAAGAATGATTCTAAATTATAATTTTCAATTAATATCAAATAATCAGATGTTTAAAAAACTCTGTTACATATACACATATATAATAATGCCTATTAAATTACATTTTAAAAGTACATAAAAGTTTATTTTACTAGATATTTCTGATTTAAAAATTTTTTTTTTATTGTTATTGAATTTTTAGTTATTGTAAAAACCTTTTTACAATCAGTTAAATAATTATTAATAAATCAATATGTTTACATAAAAAAAAAAGAAATGACTCCGAACTGATGAGCCTTTCCCTTGTGAGATCGAAATATTTTATTAATAAAAATTTTATTTGGCTATAAATCTGGAACCAATGAAAATAACTACCACTTATGATATCGTTGAAAAGCTCTTAATGAGGGCTTATTAGCTGCAGTTAAGAAAAAGTCCAAAATCCAAAATAAATTTGGATTTTGGATTGTTTTTAGACACTTTTGGTTCAGTCGATCGCAATCAAGAGAGGAGGTCACAACTAGATGTTATAACAGTCCTAAATCCAAAATTTCAACATCTTACGGCTAATCGTTTTTGAGTTATGCGAGATACATACGTACGTACAAATTTCACGCCGAAATTAGTCAAAATAGATTCAGGAATTATCAAAATGGATATTTCCGTTGAAATCTGAAAACTGAAATTTTTCGTGATCACAATACTTCTTTTATTTCGTACGAGGAAATAAAAATAAGAACTGATTTTCAGGAGTCAAGTATGGGAACTTACGGTTCTGGTAAATATGATTTATTCAGGCTGATTTTAATAAATAACAATTTTTTTAAAAATTTCAGACAAAAAATCATTATTCTCATTTTGTTATTATTTCACATTTTTTAACCTTTTTTCCGGTAAAATTCTCTAAGCTCAGAGTAATTTATCCCAACGAGATTAGGATTGCTATTGTTGACTAAGTGCCTTCTGGGCAACATGGCAGGTGTCAATTATCACGCTTCTTTGCATTAGTGCATAGGTTTTACACTGGATTTTCAATTTTTTAAGACTTCTGCAAAGTAGATGGTATTATTTCGTCCGCTGATATAATTATGGGATTATATAAACCTCTTTTTGATTCCACACTTCCTTAACTTCAAAAGCAAGATTTGTGTATTTCTGCAGCTGCTCATTGTGTTTAATGTTGAAGTTGTTACACATGGAATGGCCACTTCAATTAGGTAAGGTACTTTTTCCATTTTGTCAACTACTACGAAATCTGGCTTATTACAGTTAATGGCTGTTATAATTCCTTGGTTCCAGAAAATTTTTACATTAATGTTCTTCAAAAAAGATGCTGGTTCGTAAGTATAGTAGGGCTTATTTTGAAACTAAATTATATTGTTGCGGAGTTCTATGTGTACGATTTTCGCTACGTTGTTGTGCTTCCTAATGTATTCCGTCGGAGCTAGAATCGGAACAACCAGTGATTATATGTTCTAATGTTTCATTGTATTGCATACATTGCCTGCATTTGTAGCTGATATTTCCTTTAAGGATAAATTTCTTAAAATTTCTTGTTGCTACTACTTGATTCTGTATGCTTCATATACAACCCTCCGTTTCGGAATGTAACTTTCCTTGCACAAGTCAAGTATTTGAAGCTGTTTTGTCGACTCCTTCTTGGTTTCTCTGGTGCCTATGTCTGCCATGCCGCTCTTTCCTATTCCAATCTAGAGTTAATCTAGATAAAACAGGTAATTCTGCTGTTTCTCTTAACATAATTTTTATGCCCAAATTACGGTGGAAGTTTTATAATTCTCATTAATTTAAAGAAAATTTCTCAAAACTGGTGCGCATTCTGAAAAATATACTTTCTCTTTCAACTATTAGAAGGTGTACAACTTGGTTACTTTCATTTTTGAAATGAATAACTTAATAAAAAATCGGTTTACGTAATTATGTGATCGGATAACTATAGATTGAATTTTAATTAAAGCATTAAAAGTAGTGGACTATTAATAGTATGAATACGTTTGCATATTATCTAAGATGACCCTGTTTCATTTTTAAAAATGAATTGAAAAAACAAAGTCTTGCTGAACAGAGTAAATTCACTTGGTAGAAAGATTGAGATAAACCATCCATTCACATTTAACTATTGCAGTGTAATTTGCTTTTTTTCTTTTATTTCTCCAGAAAACATACAAAAAATCTTCTTTTTTTTGTTTCAAACTTTTTTCTTAATACTTTCTTAAAACTAATAATTTTCATAAAACTTTCTTCAAAACGTTCCGTTACTTTTTTTTTAATCTTCTGTCCTTTTTTTTATTTATTTTTTGTTTTTAAATTATATTTGTTTTTAGTACCTTTTCATTATCAACTTTCACGGACATAACATTTTAAAAGAACAATGGATGAATATGATAGAGGGAATAATAATATTTATCTCAGCGTAAAAGCAAGATTCCACATATTGTATTTCAAAAAATATCTTATTTTGTGTGGAGACTTGCTTGATTTCGTAGAATACAAAGACGTTAACAGGCTATATTGGACACACCAAGATTTATTGACCTGACTTTTCATTGGTTGTATGGTGAACACCGACCGCATTCCGAATTGTCCTTATATCACTTACCCCTCTCTACCAACCCTATTATACCTCTCCTCACAATTTTTTACACGATGTACTTTAAAATTACATTACAGAAGACTACTTAACTCTACTTGACTTATTTTTAAAGTAAAGTTTGTAGGAAACTGAGGTATTCGTACTTAGATTTAAGATGGTTAGAGTATTATACTGTACTGGAAAGATATTGAAAATAAAGTTAAACTTATTTACAATACATTCAAATAAAGTTACTTGTTAATTTACAAAATTGTTTCGTCTAAATGTTAATGTATTAAAAGTTAATAAAATTATATTATTTTTTTTTAAATGTTAAAGAACATTTTAAAATAAAATGTTTCAAGCGAAACGAGCCTTCAGTAAGAAATATAATTTGTTTACATCAAAAATTAATTTAAATGTCAGGAAAAGATTTTTGAAAGTATATGTTTGGAGTGTCGCTTTATATGTAAGTGAAACTTGGACAATCGGAGTATCTGAGAAGAAAAGATTAGAAGCTTTTGAAATGTTGTGCTATAGGAGAATGTTAAACATAAGATGGGGTGGATAAAGTGACAAATGAAGAGGTATTGCGGCAAATAGATGAAGAAAGAAGCATTTGGAAAAATATATTTAAAAGAAGAGACAGACTTATAGGCCACATACTAAGGCATCCTGGAATAGTCGCTTTAATATTGGAAGGACAGGTAGAAGGAAAAAATTGTGTAGGCAGGCCACGTTTGGAATATGTAAAACAAATAGTTAGGGATGTAGGATGTAGAGGGTATACTGAAATGAAACGACTAGCACTAGATAGGGAATCTTGGAGAGCTGCATCAAACCAGTCAAATGACTGAAGACAAAAAAAAAATGTTAAAATGAAGTATTTTTTTCAACTTTACAAACTAAGATTCAATGTACATTCAATGTATTATTTCAGATTAAAAAGGAACTACATTTATATATTTTCGCTTTTTATCTCATATTACTAATGTCAACAATGTTTACAAGTACAAAAATTAATACAGTCGCTTTCTCTGAGAATAATAGTTACTGATATACAACTAGTATCTCTATTTATCGGTGAAAAAGAGGCGTCACTTCTAGAGTGAATATCTTCTGAATTATGATAAGCTAGATGTAAGGTTTTGTAATAATATATTCCCATCTATAAAGATGGTAACGGATAATCGTATCAGGAAGTATTTTCCTTAATAAACTTAAAATGAACAATATTCCTTAATAAACCTAGAATAAGGTAACGTTGTACTTAGGAATGGTAGCATTTGGGAACAATTTATGTTCATTACCATGATTTCTAAACCATAATACTTAAGAAATAAAAGAATATTTCATTTGATTGCTATAACATGATTCATGATAATCCTATCCCATACAAATTTCTTGAGGTATGTTGTCATCTTGTGCTGTCATCAAGAAATATATATTTTCTAGAAAAATTGTATTGAAATCGTTCGTAAATCATAAAAAATAAGGAACATTTTTTAAGAGTATAAGTATGCATTTTAAGTTTGTAATTTTGTAAATAATTAGAAGAACTGAATTTTTAAATCTATAATTCCAACGAGTTTAATCGATAAATAGCATTTTATAGATTATTCTGTAACTTTTATTTCAAATATCTATTAATATTTTATAATTAAAATAATGAAGTGTTTCTTCATTAAATTCATGAAGTGAACTTTTCTTTCGCAAAAACAAAATTCTTGAAATAAGTAAAATAAATTGTTTTTTCAGGAAATAAAGAAATATAATATATTACATGCTTGAAATAAGATAAATTTTAAACCAAACATTTTTGTTCGAAGTAAAATGAATAATTAATTATATTTATTAATGAATAAAATTAAAAATTTTTGGATTTACCTGTTAAAATTTCTGATTGAATATTTCAAATAAAATTATTTTGATTTATTTTTAAAAAAATCTTTTTTTGAAGTTAAATGTTTACCCACACACTACCATTTTTACCCACCACAGAACGGAGACGGTATATGCATTCGTATATATAGGTTTTGTGTGTGTGTGTGTGTGTGTATTTTTGTTACCATTTTCCTCAAAAACTACTGGGCCGATTTCAATGCGGTTTTTTGCATTGATATCACTTCAGAGCAGTTTCGTTGATTAGTTTTATGGTTATAAATCGCTAGGGAACGCTGCAATAGATATTTTTCTTCCAAAGGGCTTCATGGGGTTTTAAAATTTTTAATTTTATAATGTGTTAAAAGATTATCCCACGTGATTAAGAAATTCCACACTAAATTACAAAAAAAATCTGTATTAAAGTAGTAATACAAAAATGAAAGCAATGTAAAATAATAAGATCCATTACCGGGAGGAATTTTTATCTTTTAAATAAAACAAAGTTTTTTTTTTTAAATTAAGTAAAACAAAGTACACTGTAAAATTATGTTAATATGTATATTAATATTAAGTATGTTGGTGAAAATAAAATTTTATACATAAAAATATAGTATGTAGTGTTACATTATTTTTTTTTTTTTATAAAAAGATAAAATATTTATAGTAGATCCTCCTTGAAAAAATAACCAACTGAACTGTAATATTTAAATAATTTTGATTTGAAAAACTTTCAACACTTAGTTTATATCGCACTTAGTTTACGCCGCTGTTGACTTAATTGATGTCGCTCCTAATGTTTAAATAATCTGACAAACGGAGCTACGTAAACATGATATAAAACTTTCATCAACGGAAACAGGATGGCTCATGTGCGATTCACTTATTTATTTAACAATGTTGTATACTTTTAAACTTATTTAAAACAAGGAAATGAAAATTATAATTTCTATTTTAACGTTTCTATTTTATAATCCAATTAATTTAACGCGTGCGCGCGCGCACACACACACACACACACATATATATATATATACATTACACACACGTTAATTTAGTTATACATAACATTATTCAAATTACATTTGAAGTAAGAGTTAATATGAAACAGAAGTAGTAATGTCACAACATAATACTCTCTCTCGTCTTGACTCAAACAATTTTATAATAATCATAGCTAAAATAATTAGGCGAGAAATAAATTACTTGTATTTTAAAACAGCATATATTCAGTTATAAACCTGAAAAATAATTATATTAATCAATGAAAATAATATTCTTAACGTAATAAAATATTCCAAAAAACCTTCTCCATGAAATTCAGAATTTGAAGCAACTGTATTTATCAGGTTTTTTTTAAAATAAATAATATTTCCTTACTAGTAGATATCTACTAGATATTATTCTCGTCTTAGAAACGCATTTCACCGAACGAAACGTCTTGGAATCTGAGATTACTCAGCCTACGCGACGAATCACCGGGATGGTAGGAGTCACTGAGATTCTGCGCTTCTAATCAAAAATGAAATTAGGCATGTTGAGCTACCACCATTTAAAATCAATAACATTCAAGCAGCTTCGTTTGAAGTACAGGACTGGCTTGGACCTCTGAGAGTTTCAGCCACCTAGTATCCATCTCGACATGCTGTATCAGTTCACGTGCTTTCTGATTACTTCATGTGGCTCGGTTTTTCCATTATCGTGAACGGCAATACTGCAGGAATTCAGAATATAAAACGGCTCCCAACAGAGCTGTCCGCAGCCTTCGGAAACTAATCAGTTAAAAACGGGGCGTTTAGTAGATATATTGAACGTCTTTCCCCTCTTGGCAGTAATGAATATTCCTTGTGAAAAGCCACAAGGGAATTCAAGAGACCTCCACAAAGTGCGGTTGGGCTTACAGCGACATCCGAAAAGCTAATTTACGCATCACACCTACGGACATCATCCAACTTCATGACATAAGAAGGACTAGCGAAGAAGAGATTTTTGGATTCCTTTATACTCTTATTCGACTATCTTTTCCAGTGAAAATAATGTCGAGTGTTAAATTGTCAAATAAATTTAAAAGAATAAAAGATACAAAGAAGGCTCCGGGATTTGACTTTATTACTGCAAGGATATTATTCGTGCTATCACTTTCAGTGTTATTCTATATAACTTGCCTCTTCAATGCAATCTTTCGGACAACTTGGTGACCGACGGTATCACAATTAACTATAACTTTAGGTAAGTCTGCAAAAGAGGTGGCTTCATCTATACCCATAAGTTTGTTTTCACTTCTTTCTAAAGTTTTTGAGAAATTTTTTCTTCGGAGAATATGGCTAATCTTATTGGTGAACCGCAATTTCCGGAATAATCAATTCGCCTTTAGATGCGACCATTAACTACTGAGCAAACCATACAGTTGTTAATATCTCTGAAAAAATAAATACTGTCAATCGGCTTTCTTAGACGTCCAGAAAGCTTCTGACAAAGTCTGGCTACTTATCCTCTTCTACAAATTAAAGTTGAGCCTACCCAAAATATTATATTTGGTATGCAAAATTACCTAGATGATCGTTTTGCTCAAGTGAAGTGCAACCAGTAACTGTAATCCTTTCTGGACATAGTCCAGGGTTCACTCAAGGTTCGATATTGTATTTGATCTTCACTGCGGACCTTCCCAGCTCAGATTATACCACAATAGTGTCCTTTGCGGACGATATAGCAATCTTGGTGGTTGACTACCACGCTCAGCCCTGGCCTCCGAGAAGCTGCAATCTACTCTGAACCTTATCGACAAATGGCTGTGCTGGTGGAACGTGGGTAAATCCGGGTAAGTCGAATCTCACTACATTCACCATGAAGAGATATGATTGTCCTTGAGGCCATCGAGACAATATCGATATCCCTACTGTGAGTACAGTGCTGTACCTAGATACCTTGATTGTCGCTTAACTTGGAGAGACCACATAAACGAAAAAATAAACAACTAAAAGTGTTTAATTGTACGGTTTATGGGTTTATACTGACTTTTGTGTAGAAATTTTAACTTGTTTTTATCAAATAAATAATTGATACAAAAGATGTTTCTAATACCAATACACGATCTTCTTAACACCAACTTGGTCTTACAATATACAACTACGGGGATTTTGTCAGTAACATTAAGGTGATCCATTGATTTAAAAACAATTTGCTGAGGACTATAATAAAGACATCTTGGTTTGCGACAAGAACGAAATTCACGACTACCTACGGATACTCGTACAGAAGAAAATACAAAGATTTTTTTATAATTGTCTCACTTACCCATTTCCACTCTCTCATTTTCTTTCTCTTACTGGTACAAAGTAAAAATTGTTTAGGAAATATTAATTTATAACAAATAATTTTTGAAGTGAAGCTTCTTAACGCAGGTTTCTGGATGGGGGGTCAACTGGGAAAAATCGAGTCACTAAAAACGTCACGCGCTATACCAGTCATATGTAATAGTGAACCGGTTGAAGCACAATCTTTAATGACTTAAATTAATAAACTGTGAACTGTGAGTCTCTATAACTGTGTGAGCTGGGTTAAAATAAACTATGCGAATCAATCAAATAAATAACATTAGAAAAATAATAGAATTAAATTTACGTTAAATAAAATAATATTAAAAAAATGTTTATTTAACAATAATGGGCTTCCCGTGGGGAATGTGTGTGAGGCTAGAGTGGTGAGGTGATACGTGCATCTTGTACGAGGCTCGACCAATCAACACTATCAACTGGTAATAAACGGAGTGCTCCTGGGGCGCTGTTTTGGGAGGTCCAATGGAGTGCTCTTATAATATCTCTGCAAACAATTGTCCGATTTTCAAAATTCAGAATGTTTGTTAGTAAGTTGAGGGCTAACCTTTGCACGCATCTGGTACATCTCGATGGCGTATGAAGCTTCGCTTCCATCGTGTGTTCACATGATAGCAGTAGAAACCTTGGTAGCAGCAGTAAAATCTCATATTAAGTTTATTAAAAGAAAAATAAGATTATGTTAATCTACGACTGATTAAATAATTGAAATGTTATATAAGCCAATGATTCATAAACTTTATTTTTATACACAAAACTAAATATTTGGTATCCAATTCAATAACTGAATAAATTAATCCAGAAAAGCATTTGGTATTAAACGTAAAATTAAAAACATGTTCAAGTTGATGAGTTTAAAAAGAACAGTTAGAAACTTTTATGGAACTCCTATACTAGATAGGGAGTATTTTTATCTTCTACCAGTATGAAGTTTGTTAAAAAGTGTTGCGACTTAAAAACGTCTCATTTAGGGGAAATTAATAATAGCAATTTAGTTTGACAGAATGAAACAGTAAAAGAAAACTTTTAAAAGTAATTTTTAAATATCTCATTCTATAAAATAATTTTTCTATCGTATTCCAATAGCTTTTTGATGGATTTCTTATTATTAAAAATGATATCTACCTAACGTAATATGTAATAAATAAAACCTCTTTGTAAGCACAATCATTTACATAAACTTTAACCTACCTTATCATCCTCTCAAACTTTAATTAGAAATATTAAATATTTTAAGAATTAATCCAACATAAGCTATCATGTTAAATCTCATTATTGTAGACTATTTCTCATATATAAATCCAAATAATCAACAAAGCAGGAAGAATATATACACATTTATCAAATTTGCAATGAAATTTTTGTTTTAAAAAATTTGAAACATCAAGAAAATATAAAACCTTTTAGAGTCATTTTCTGAACCAAAGAGATATTTTCCCTTATATCGATAAAAACTTTTACAAATATTGCAAAAATAAAAATGAAACCCTTTCAATAACAAAACATCTACTTATCTGACAATTGTTAAATGAGATAAGTGTTATTGAATAAACATGTTTTACCATCGATGACGTCATACAACACAAATATAGTTGAAAATCTTATATGCAAACGGTTGAAGCTAGAATATATTGCTAAAAATAAATTAAATCTAATAACAACTATAGAAAAAACTTACCGGATTCTTTGTTTTTGAAGGAAAATTTTCGTTTCTTCTTTTGCATTGTTAGCCATTATCGCATCACTTTATTTCACGCTAAAACAAACATTTTAGAATTATAAATCAATATTTATAAAATAATTATACAAATTATTATATGATTTAATAAATATATTACAATTTTAACTTATATATTTTTCCGGTTACGCTGAGTTACAGTAATCCAATAAATTACACACTGTTATATTCTTGTGTAATTCTGGCTGAAAAAGTAAGATTAAATATAATTTTTCAAGAATTAAGAATACGATAGATTGATAATTAAAATTCAATTACAAGTTTACTATAAGTTTGATAAGAATAAGGCCTCTCAACTTCTAACTAAAACCAGTGTGTGTATGCAAATACAAATAAAAATCTGATGTGGAAACCACATGACACTTTGGTACGCCTATTAAATTACATATACACATTTTTTTTTAAAATGAGAATTACATAAAATTCTATTACATTGATTACTTATAATATTTCTTCATTTTTATTTTTTATTTTTTTATTTTTATTATTGAATTATTATTTATTGTAATTTTATTTAAATCAGAGATTCATATTTCCTAATAAATCAATATATTCAAATAAAACAAATTAATAAAAAGGAGATGAAGTCGAATTCGAACCGATGTTCCTTCTTTCCCTTGTAAGATCCAAATATTTCATTAATTAAAATTTTATTTGGCTATGAATAATTTTAATTATTCAATTTAATAATTTTATCTGGAACCAATGAAAATAAGTACGACCTATTATATATCGTTGAAAAGCTCTCAATGAGGACTTATTAGCCCAGTTAAGTAAAAGTTCTAAATTCAAATATTTTTGTCTTTTGGACACTTTTGGTCTAGTCGATGCAATCAAAACGGGGCATGCACAAGTAGATATTAAAACAGTCCTAAATCCAAAGTTTCAATATCCTATTGGGCTAATAATTTTTCATTTGTACGAGATACATACGTTCATTCAGACGTCACGCCGAAACTAGTTAAAATAGATTCAGGAAAGATCAAAACTGATACTTCCATTGAAATCTGAAAACCGAAATTTTTCGCGATCATAATACTTCCTTTACTTCATACAAGGGAGTAAAAACAGTAATTAAATGATTATATATCACTTTTTTAAAATTCAATAGCATTTATACAGTGATTCATCACTTTTAATGACAAAAATGATTGTCAGCTCACGAGATTAATTCATATAATTTTCTTTAAGTTTGATTAATGATATAAAATGTACTAAATTAAAGGGGAAAATACACAAAAAAAGTATATAGCGTTATATGATATAGCGTTGAAAAGCTCTCAATGAAGACTGATTGCTGCAGTTAAGAAAAAGTCCAAAATTCAAATTTTTGGGGATTTTGGACTTTTTAGGACACTTTAGGCTCATTCTATTGCAATAAAAATGGGAGGCCACAACCAGATGTTACAATAATCCTAAATCCAAAATTTAAACATCCTACGGCTAATCGTTTTTGAGATGTGACATACATACGTAAGTACGTTCGTACATACAGACATAGGTACGTGCAGATGTCACGCTGAAACTAGTCAAAATGGATTCAGAGATGGTCAAAATGGATATTTCAGTTGAAATGTGGAAACCAAAATTGTTCGCGATCACAATACTTCCTTTACTTCGTACAAGGAAGTAAGAAACAGATATAAGTTCCATAATTTGGTTTATTTTTAATTTTTTCAGAGTTAAATTTTCTACAACTTTTTATAAGAAATTGTTCTCATTTATTTGTCATTTAACAAAGTTTTTTTGTAACAAACGTAAATAAACGTGGTTTTCATAACTAGTTTTTTTATGTTTTACACAGGATAATACATGTTGCTAATTGAAACCCAGCCACCAAAGAACACCGGTATCCACGATCTAGTAGTATTCAAATTTAAATGAATGCAACTACCTTTAGTAGGATTTGAACTTGAGAACTCTCGACCTTGAAATCAGCTGATTTATGATGACGAGTTTACCGTTACACCAACCCGGTCAGAGAAGTTTGGTTTAAACAACTGTGTTTGTCGTTGAAATTTAATTAGCGTTTACGCAATAAACTTGTTCCTGTTGTTCGGACTTAGGTTTCTTTAATATTTAAATACTTTTTACATATTTATATTTTATTATTATCGTTTAGATGTTGGAGCTTTAATGTATTTAATAGGATTTTTAAATTTAAATATCTTCGTCTTAGGTCGGATTCATTCGGAAAGGTACAGGTCTTTCGGATACAGGCTTCTTTCGGATACATTCGGCTCCTGACGAAGCAGTGGCTTCAGCAACATTATTTAAGCAAGCCCATCGTCGTTCTTGCGGTATTCATTATTCATTCTTCAGTCGTTACTCTTGTTCGGTTTCAGCAAGTCGCAGTTACAGCCAGTCGCCTACAAATGGCAATCGCATTATTCTTGTACAAACGCATTCAGTAACAGTTCCAGTTCATAATTCAATTATAAAAAAAACATTTAATAATATATAAATAATTAATTTAATATTTCAAGTTTAATAAACATTCGATTTATATATACAAAGTATTTTCAAATATAATAAAGAATTGATAATAACATCAACTTATGACTTAAATTATTTAGAATCAGCGCCAATTTCGGCGCTGATCTGATGAATCAGCGCCGAACTTCATTTGTCCGTACAATGTAAAATTATTTATTAAAAAAATTTTGCGACATAAAATTACTTTTATTTATTTTTTCATGAAAGCAAAGAAAAATATATTGAAGGAAATTTCATTTAAACAAAAATTACACATAAAAGTAAATATATGTAAATAAATTTTGGTAGCGTACTCTCACTCACTTTCACCACTTTAAGAATATAATAAAAATGAAGTTTCAACATATAGTCATGCAAAAACGACTTTTCGGCTTCTTAGTATATAATTAAGGGTATTGTTAGGTAGTGCAAACACTATCTTTATAAAAAAAAAAAAAAAAACGCTGAAATGTCTACATTAGCGTATTGCTTAAAACCTGAGACATTTTGTTACAACGTAACAAAAAACAGTCCTACGGCAACCCTTAATAGCGCTTTTTTAGCCATCAGATTAGTAATTAGTAACGCACTATAAAATCCTACAATTAGCAGATCTTTTTAAATGTAACTCTACACTCACAATTGGTATAAAAATTACAAGTAAATGTTTATCTTTATTGACAAATTTTATTTACTTACCCCTGCATCCACCTTTCATATTTGCCCATTTTTCCCCTTTTTTGAAACCATTATTTTTTTAGGCTGATCCTTAAATTACATTATTCACAATAATTTGACAACTACTAATTTTGTACAAAAGTCGTGCATGAATACCTGCTAACAGACTATGTCATCCAGAATAAGAACAACCTTATCCTTTTCAATATTCGGTTTCTTTCCAGGGACAATTATTAAGTTGACCCCAATGATCCTGGATGTACAAAACCAAATTAATTACTACGCAATCATCCTGCAGAAGGGAGTGGATGACTGGTTAGGTAAGGAGTACATAGTATCTAAATAATTTATTTTAAAAACCTATTCGAATTATTATTGTATTAAAAATGTAGTTATTGCTTGTAAATTGAATTACTTTTATAAAATTACGTCAATCATATCTCTCAGGCTACATAAAAAAAGGAAAAATTTAAAACAATTTTTTTGTTAATAAAGGCTGAAATTAGCAAATTTAATTTTAACAATCCATCTAATATAATTTAATAGAACGCTTTTAAATAAAAACAATATTTAGGAGTTGTTTTTAAAAGGTTTTTGACTTATTAAAACCTTTTTTGTTACTTAATGCAGCAGCCAAATTATTTACCTATAGTTACACATTTCCATTCTTTATCGTAACAATTTTTTTCATTATTCATTTTTCTTTTTTCTTTTTTTTTTACATTTTCAGTAATTTATATATTATTCTTATTAGGTTAATACCATTCAGAATTTATTTGACTTTGAAAACAAACGCTATTATTGATATAATTTTAATAAACATTGATATTATAAATATTGATGTAATTCTTATAAAACGTGGAACTATGATATGAAGGCCAATACAAAACCAATACGTTATTCGCTCAATTCAGAACATTACATATTATACGTATAGTAAGTTACGTTTGTTAACCAACGTATAAAAAGAAGGAAATACTCAAGTATTGTCTTGGGAGTACTGTCTGAGATTGGAAAACCGTGTTAGATTGGGATTGGAACATACAAAATTAATAATTGTAATATAAAAGTTGATAATATACCTTCGTATGTGTTTTAGTATTTTGTTTGATGCAGATCGTTTTATATGCATTGACTGATATGATTTTATAGTAGCTCGAAATAGCGGTTCTTCAGACATCCCAAAGCACGACTTGTCTTCCAAGAATTTTTAACTATCATTGATATATAAATATATCCAAATCCATGTAAATGAAACTTCCTTTCAGATATCAAAACCCTCCACAATATCTAAAACATATTTAAAATTATCTGGAATTATATTGATGGTTCTCTCTATAATTGTGTACCAAACTCCAGAAAACGTAAACCATACTACTCTCATTCTAAAGTGAAGTTCTTTATTAGGTGGAAATTTTATAATTTTTATGAATGTCTCTTGGTTCAATTTAAATTTAAATTTCAATAGTAGAGTCTCAGTTGGATTTTTCATTGCATCCGAGATGTATAATTGTATTAAATGCTTTTAGAAACATGGTTTAAACTTTTTCATAAAATCCTATCGTTTGTTTTTAACTTCATTTCGTTATTAATATTATTTATTTAGTTTTCCTGGTGAAATTTTTAAATACAAATTAATAATTATTAAATATAATAAAGATTCACCTATCTACGAAAAAAAAAACAAATAACAAAACGAAGAGTAAAATTTGAAGGTGTAAATGGTAAATCTGAGTACGTATTAAAGTACATGAAAAATACTAATTAAACAATAATTCACTTATAACTTGATGTTATTGTTTCTTAAAAACTCGAAAGAAAAGTAATTTTTTTTCTATATCTTTAACAAAGATATTATTCAAGTATTTTATTACGTGAAAATAGTTCTGTAGTGTAGTTTTTTAAAGAAAAGTGTTGTTACATTTTACTAATAGTAAATATTTTATTAAAAAAAAACCTACTTTTAATTGGCTGCTGTATAATATAATAATAAATATTAAACTCATTTGGAAATTACAATTAAAAAAAAAAGAAAGAAGAAAGATTATGGTGTTAATAATAAACATTAAATAAAAAATAAATAATTATTATGAAAACAAAAGAGTTAGATTATTTCTGATGGAGAACTTTCTACATATAATACTGCAATCAGTACATTAATTTTTTTTGTTATATTTTTATTCCATTGACAAATCAATGAAACCATATTATTTAAACGGGTAAAATAATGTGTTTGATATGTTATTCAATAAAAGTTAAATAGCTATTTACGTATTACAATGCTAAAACCTTACATGCAGACAAAGTTATGAAGTATATAGCCAACCGAAAACAAAAATTTACGCATAATTCAAAAATTAATGAAATATAAGCTACATTTTAAAACGATAAAAAACTGATGTGGACATGGACACCAGATTACTTCCTTGCATGCCTATGAAATTACACATCCACATTTTTTGCCGCACTTCAGTTAAACTTATTTCATTTGAAAGTAAGGTATAATCCTCCAATTCTTTGATAAAGTGGACAGTTATACAGTTGCATAGTGGTGGACACCATAGCATCACATTTTTTTGTGGTGTCTGTATCAGCATTTTATATTAAATTATATATTGATTTTCTTTAGGTAGTAGTTACGTGGTGTAGGTGAGAACGATCGGATCCTTAACCATGGACACATTGATTCGAATCCGACTTTTTTTTTTTCAAATATTGATTTATTAATAATTATTACCCTTTATTAAAAATGTTTGAATTAAATTGAAAAGTACATAAAATTTTTTTCACTAATAACTTCTGATTTTTTTTCATATTTTTATTTTTTATTGTTATTATTGAATTATTATTTATTTTAATAATGGTTTTACAATCAGAGGTTAAAAATGATTAATGAATCAATATATTTAAATAAAAAATATATGTATATGAAGTCGGATTGAAACCAAAGTGCCTTCCCACGTAAGATCCAAAAATTTCATTAATTAAAATTTCATTTGGCTATAACTCTGATACCAATGAAAATAAGTACTACTTATGAGTCGAAAAATTTTCTTCGAGGGCTTATTATTGCAGTTAAGAAAAAGTTCATAAATCCAAGTTTTTTGGATTTGGGCTTGTTTGGACACTTTTGATTCAGCCGATTGCAATAAAAAAGGGAGGTACATGTAAAACCACAAATATTAAAGTAAGATAAAAATAATAAAGCCACAAAACTTCAAAAACACCAAATACTCAGGAGAGAATCAGACCGCCGACTCAGAATCAACTGCAAGGTTCGACGTAGTCAAATTAGAGTATAGATTCCTAAAGTTTAAACTACCTTTGACATAATAACCACTTTGATTGTAACCACTCTATTATTATGATACAGTGGTTATTATGTCCCACGGGTCATCCACTACAATGATCAACCATGCCCTCAAAGGAAATTTAATAATTAATATTTGAGTGAAATTATGTACACATATAAGTTGTTATTCCGGTTTTTTTTTGTTATTTGTAAATAAAAAAAATTACCTTTATTTTTTTGTTTTAATCTGGTGATTCGTTGGTGTTTCTAGGATCACCTAAATACTGGCTTAGTTAAAAAGTATTTATCACTGAAGCAAACTCTTCCTTTTTTCTTTTTGATAGGATTAAGAGTCAATGGTATACATTTTTTTTCTACTGGGTATGTACCTTTATGATTTATTAATTCAACACATAACAATGGAATTCATGATAAAATATAAAAACATAAAAATACACGGTAATAAAAGCAAAATAATACATGTCGTTACATTTAAAATGCTATAATTGAACAAAAAGAAATATGTATTAGGGTTAGCTTCCCTGAATTTCTTTCCGGAAAGTAGCGTATATTTTCACTTTTTTACGTAAAAGGTAAATGTTTGGTTGTACTTTAATATGAATTAACATTATACGAGTAGAAAATCACATGCATAAAAGCAGGTGTGAACGCAACCCTGTTTGTAATTAAGACGTTATTTTTTTATTAGTTCTTTTTGTAATACACAACAATTAAAATTTTACGCAAAATTTCAATCCTTTTACATTTCTTTACTTAATTGTATTAAAACCATTACAGTTAACAATTTTAGAAATGTTGCAAATAAAAAAGAGTGCTTTACATTAAGACAAAGAGTGGTTTAAAATCTAATCTAGTAAAATGCTAGATTAGAAAAATTGTATTTGATGTGAAAAAGAGCCTTTCAAAGTCAATTAGAAAAACATACACATAAAATTCCATCAATTCATTAAATTTCTTTCCAGTTTATTTTTTTATTTTTAATCTGTTAATTATTTCCTATAAAAATCTGATAAATAAAAGTATAATTAAGGTGTAGAAATCAAAATTTAACTGTAAAAGAGTATCTATGATCTCTTATTAAAAAATAATTCTTATTTATATTATTATTTCTATGTAATCTTTTACGCAAAAATTGAATTAGTATTTATTCGGACACGTACAGAGAAATCCGCGGAATGATCCATAACTAGGTCTGCCTTCACCAAACGACATACTAAAGAAGACATGTTAATATTGTAGGTTGCGTATCCTTAAAATGGATCCATAAAGTATCTAACAAACCAGCCAAACACACTGAAATAAAATCTTTTGCTAAGATGATTTTCTAAACAGGAGGAAGAATAAAGGTAACCTTTCTTTATTCCTCATCCAATTTAGAAAATTGAAGATTGCTTCTTTCCTATTAACCAGTAAGAAAGAAACAATTTATCTTCCAGTCTATCTCTCTCTATATTTCTTATTAACCAGTAAGAGAGCATTAATCTGCTCATAAAAACCCCGCGAAAAAAACCAACTAATCCAAGGATGTGCTAAAGGTCTTTAAGAAAATAGATACCCTCACCACCCACAATGCTTAGGTAAAGTAAGAGATATCTTTATTCACAATAGGAAAAGTTCATTACTGATTTACCGTCGGCCAAAAAAAAAAACATATTGAAAACAAATTGATATTTAAAAGCAATCTCAGCAAACCCAGTTTTGAAGATTAATAAATACCCATTGGCCATTCCCAAAATCGTACAATAAATACGTAAATAAAAAGTGAAGTAGTAATTAAAGGAAAGTATTTTTACATATTTAAAAAAAAGAAGTTTTTAACGTAAAACAAATCGGTCGTACTTACGCCTTAATCCGGAACTAGAAACATCGCAAACTAACACACTAACAATAGGAAACCACCAATGCTTTAGAAGAGATGAATATTAAAACTTTCTTCATAACCGTAAAAATAAAGATACATGATGGATATATCATTCTGACATAAAAATTATACTCGCTTAGAATACTAATCGATAATCTAAATGTACACATTATTTTATACCAATAAATTCAGGTTAATTTCAGCTCACTCTTTGATCTGGGTATAATAACATTAATATATATATATAGTAATAATAATATAACAATTATCATATACAATATTAATATAAATTACGTGCACAGTATCACGATGATCTGATGAATTCCTGAAATTTAGAAAATATCATAAAAACGATGAAGGAATACGATTCAATAGAAAATTTGGCTTTTCTGAACATTTTTTCTTCTTAAACTTTATATCCCAGTATAGTTCACTCTATCCATAATGGCACAGTCAAGCTAAATTAAAGCGAGGGTTTAATTGATTGATACTATAGTGAAGTCTCGGATTCCTTGCCGTACATTATTAGTTAAACTGTTTTTAATTAACATTAACCTACTTCTCATATAAAAAATTAAGTATTGATAGTTCCATAAATATTCCTCTACAAACATAAAATTTTCATATATAAACAAATTCTAATATAAAGAAGCTGGCGAAGTATTTCCCAATCATTCCGGTCTTATCCATCACGTATGATTACCAAAATAATATTTAAACATAAAAATACCTAAATTTCCAATTAAAACATGATTTTAGGAGGCTACCTCATGCACAGAGGAAAACTTAGCAAAAATCTATTTATAAAGAAATGTTTCCTAACAAAAAAAACAAAATAATAATTTAAAAGAGAACTGTTTAAAAATATTGAAAATATAAAGTACAACTTTTAAGAAAATAATGAAAAATGTGGACACCACATAACTTCCTTGAATGCCTGTTAAATTTCATACTCACATTTTTTTTACAGTCATAGGTTAATTGTTATTAATAAATCAATATAATTAAATTTTAAATAAAAGTTAAAAAAAAGGAAATGAAGTCGGATTCAAACCTTCCCCTTTTAAGATCCAAATATTTCCTTAATTAAAATTTGATTTGGCTATAAGCCTGGCACCAATGAAGATAAGTATATATCATTACTTATGATGATATATCGTTGAAAAGCTCTCAATGAGGGCTGATTACTGCAGTTAAAAAAAGTCCAAAATCCAAATTATTTTGGGTTTTCTGCTTTTTGGACACTTTTGGTCCAGTTAATTGTAATCAATAGGAGAGGTCCACAACTAGATGTTTCAACAGTCCAAAATCCAAAATTTCAACATTCTACGGCAAATCGTTTTTGAGTTATGCGAGATACATACGTACATACACGCCGAAACGAATCAAAATGGATTCAGAGATTATCAAAATAGATATTTCCGTTGAAATCTGAAAATCGAAATTTTTCTCGATCACAGTACTTTCTTTACTGCGTACAAGGAAGTAAAAATTGCTTCTCATTATAGGTGTCGAATAAAATATTGATGTAAAACTAATTTAATTTTAATAGCCTTTTTAAAATGAAAACTTTTTAATAACAAAAATTGAAAGAGATAAAAGTAAAAAAAAAAACCAGAATATATATTTTTTAGTGGTGGGAATGAATTTTTTTAAGAAAACTTCTAAAAACATTCATACACAGATTAATATTTACCAATTTGTTTAAGTACAGCTTTATATAGCTGTAACAGTCCCTTCAATAAAGGCTAAAATAAGAGAAAAAAAGTTTTTTAAACTTTTCTCCATTTTAAGGGTCTATAATTAAAAAAAAATTCTAGACATTTCTTTATAGTTCTGTACATAAAGTAAATTTAAAAAAATATTTAAACTGAAGGAAGCTAAGAATAAAAAAAAATACTTATATTTCAATTTTAAGAGGTGAGGGTTGATTTTTGAACTATTTTTATTTATATGTTATACATTTTAGGTAAACTTGCTTTACTACTTTCTCTAAAATGCCTTAAAGAAAAGCGAAATTGTTTTTTTCGCAATATTCCCGATCCCGTTATCGAATTTCGAAAAAAATAATTAATGAAATCAATGCCCCATGTATAGAAATATTTGAGATTGATTTGAAGAAAATCCGTTTAATAAATTCTGAGATATAAGACCTAAAGTAGAGCGAAACATATATGTACGTAATTAAATGTATACGTCCCCAAAACGAGCAAAAAGAAGCTCTATGGCCACGTCGTCAACTCCATACTACTCTATGGGGTGTCAGTATGAGGGAAGGAAATAGGTAAGCATAGTCGTGTACTAGAAGGAGTGCAGCGACGGATCGATCGCACTACGAGTAGTCTCCGCGTATTCCTCGGTTTTGACTGAGGCTACACTAGTTTTGGCTGGTATGCCTCCTCTTCAACAGATGATCCACATGAGGAAGAATGTGGAAGAAGAAATGGACAAGACTGAGGCACGGAGACGAATGTTACAGGAGTGGCAAGGGCGATGGGATCAATCTTCAACAGGGCGATGGACTGTTGGTTGACTCAACTACTGACAGGACATGGTGTGTTCAGGGCGAACCTATACGGAAGAAGAAGGGCCGAAAATGACCTCTCCCGTTGCTGTGGATAAACAGACACCCCTGAACATATCATGTTCGACAGTCAACAGTGGGAAGAAAAGCATCGTCGGTGCACTCAAATAACCGGACCTTTCACAGCTGATACTTTAATTGAGACCATGCTGAAAAATGAGGAGAATTTTAAAGTCATTGCAGTGCTTACTACACAAATCCTACAGGAGAAGGCCAGGGAGGACGAAATGGCGAGGGGGGAGGGATAGCCCTACAGACAATAACACACACTGTAGAAGAAGGATGAATCCCAAAAACCCTTGCGAAAAAGAAAATAACCAGACCCGCCAGGGTCTTATTATTTTCTTTACAGGGTCTAAATTTAATTAAACACTAGCAATTAATCATACTATTAATTTGTCATTTCAAACATAACGATGAATATTATTTCAAAATTGCAATAGCATTTCAAGAATAGATTTCATAAAGTTTATATGAATACCAATAAATGTAAAAATAAGATTGCAAATATAATTGATCAATTAATGAGAAAGTTTAGAAGATAACTTTACATTAATAAAAATTAACGTATCATTAATATGAACAAAAATTCATATATTTACCCATACGTTTTGTTCACTATTAACAAAAATAGGTACAACCAAGCTGCACAGTACACTTTCTACACAGTGCAAAATTTGCTGATTAATATATATATATATATATATATATATATATTAATTAAAATAAGTATGACTTTGATTACTCTACTTTGTTATTAGAATTAACAATTACTAAAATTATTTGTGCAGCAGTAATAGATAAATACAATGATCTACCGTACTTTCGGATCTGTAAAGAAATGAATTTATAATACGTTGCGTTAACGTGTAACGCTTTCTTCTGCGACGATGATAATCTGGACTTGATGTCTTTTAGGGGGAGTCAAGACCAGAGTCTCGGTGGGGGATTCCATTGGGGACTCCCCATTTGTGGCATAAGGCACTCAAAAGATCGAGACCCGGACCCTCGGGTGGGGATGAAGGTTACGGCATTGCTGGATCTGGAGTCTCCTCGCTGGGGGTTAGATACAGGCATAAAGTAAAAGATCCAACGGGTGAGCCGACCTGCCCTGCCGGATGTGAAGCTGGTGGGCGGGAAGACCCGTTAGAGTTAAACGATATTCCGTTGGACTGCGTTATACTTAACTGTGGGTCCGGTTCACGGGAGGGGGTATAAAAAAATAAAAAAAATTTAAAAAAATACGTTACTTTTAGAGAAGGAATGTTGTAACAAGTTGCTAAATGTATTGTAATTTATTAAGACTATATTTTCGTTGCAGGAAGAGAGGTACTGTCCAGTTTACAATTTCCTGCATTATACTATTATTGTGTTTTTATTTATCTGATTAAACGATCTATTCTGCTATCAGTTCTATATAAATTAAAATGGCGACCGTTTTTTTTTTTGTTTCATAAATATGAATTGATGTACCATTCAAATACCAGAAACTGATTATCTGAACTAAATTACTCGTTTACCATTTGAATTTAACGAAATATATTTTACGTAAATCTATCTAAAAATTTTGTATAAATGGGCGAGCCGTTTTTCTTACTATTGGAGCGTGAGTATTTTATAGCGTAATTTTTTATATAGAAACCATTAAAGTGAACCATTTTCTGTGAAAAAACATTGTTTCACTGTAAATAAAATTCAGAAATAAATGTTTATTCCCTAGATTTGTTGTTGTTTTATTCTCCGAGGAAGAGAAATTTTTATAAAAATAAAAGCGATTCAATTTTTAAAAAGAAAAATTGACTCATATTTATTGAAATTACAATATATATTTTTCTGTAGAACAAAAATTTACAATCGGTTTCTCCTGACCAAACTATAATTAAATAGTATGTTAAAAAGTCACATGAGAGGGAGTGAATCCAATAATGACCCTTTGCAAAAAAACAGTAAAACAAACAATCATTATAACAGTAAACATCCATGTTAATAAACATAATTATAGTATCAAATAGATCGAGTAAACATTCATGTCATAAGCACTAACATTACTGGGCTCTAGAACCTGTCCAAATTATGGACCACATGCCCCCAACACATTCAGTTTTCACGCGATGTTATTTATCAAACAGAAGATCCTAATGCACATATGAACACAAATACATAAATAAAAGGGGGTCTTATGGGTTATACGACCACCACTTGCAAAACACGCATTTCAGTTCATTTACAGGTTTAAGATAAAATATTATTATTTCTAGTTAAAAATAAGAATTTATCATTATAAACAGTGGATGTCGTTGTTTACAAAATAAGTTAATACTGGTAATAACAAATAGTTTAATTTGTTATCGCACGTATTTTTATGTTTCTACTTATTATTTTTCTTTTATCAACCACATACACATCAAATTTATATATATATATTTTTTTATTTTCATATTTTTATTTTATTTTATATATTTAAAATGGTGGTCGTATAACCCATGAGACCCATAAAAAGGTAGATAAATAAATTTTATATAAATAAAAGGCTGACAAAATTAGAGAATATAGAGCAGCAGCCGTGACAGGATAAACCCTAATGGCCGAGGACTATGAATGAAAGAATAATTAAAATATAATAATTTTTTTATTATAAATCGAATCAATATATTATTTTTTACATTTTATTTAAACAAACTAATTATGAATGAACCAGAAAAATACGTCAAGATAAAAAACTGTACGTAACATAAAAAATAAACTTTAAAAAAAATTAGCATTGATTTAATTACACAGATTTAAAGGCCAATTTCTATAAATCATAAAAATTGCTATACATTATATATGTTACAATATTCTTTACGGCATTATTACAAATATAATATGAAGATGACATTTGTTCCATACAGAATATTATAATAGCACGTGATTAATTTTTGTCAGAAAAATAAAAAAAAGTGATCTTGTTAGTTTTTAAGTTAGGAAAATTTTTAATTATAAAAGCGAATTTTGTAAGTTACTATGAATACATATTATCACAAACAACTAAATAAAAATGTAAATATATTCTGAGGGAAAACAAAAATTTCAGGGAAATTCCATACAAGATATTTAAGTTAAGAAAATTATAAAATTTAAAATTTAAGTAGAAAACAAAACGAAAAACCTTAACTTACTACTGTAAAATGCCGAGTATACCTAAGTATAATGGATTGCCATGACGGTTTGGTCACCCCCTTGTCTAACCGTTCTGAACCATGGTGCTATGTTTCAGGCTATACTAATAATATTAATAAAACAGATTCACGGAAAATTAAAATAGAAACTCTGAATTTGTAGAATGTACATAAAACAAATAAAGCAGAATATTTTTTTTATACGCAATGCTTATATATCGTAAATTGGTAAAGTAAAAATAAACGAAATCCCCTACATGTTTACCACGGTCTTAGATGTTTACTCTGTGTACATAATCCTTGTATATACGAACTGTGAGAGTTTTTACACAACCCAACTGATCGTAACTATGCAAGATTAGTTTCAAACAAATTTAAAAAAAGAAATATATATACGCAAATACACACACTTAATTTTTATTTTTTTAACATCATAAAAAAAAAAACGATTCAGGAATAATTAAAAAATTTCTTCCCGCTTTTACATTTTTACCAGAAATATTTTTCATTCAAATCAGAATTATATATAATTAATTATGATAAAAAACATATTTAAAATAGAAACTAATTCGTATACAATAATATAAAAACAGGTTTTTTTTTTAAATAACTGCACATAAATTTTAAAAATGGACTACGAAATAAATTACCGGAAATTGGACTTCATTATTTTTTTTTCATTATCATTCTTTATTAAAATATAATAATTAATTTATAGATTAAAAACTACACAATGTAATATAATATAGAATTTAATCTAGGAATATTAATAATATTGATATAAATGTCAGCAAATTGTTTACATTATGTGGCTCTATTAACATTCTACATTTATGAAATATTACAAAAATAATATTGTTTAAATAAAAATTTCAAAAACCCCGATTACAATTATTAGTATATATAATTTGGTTTACCACGTATGTGTGGCAAATCCTTATTAACAACGACAAGCGCTGGTGAAATGACTGGCTGTAAAATTCAACACTTATTTCAAATACAAAAAAAAAAAATTGAAATAAAAAATCGATAAAAGCTTTTTCAGCTATTTAAATAGCTAAAGACCTTTCTTAAGATGTAACAAACAATTTCGAGAAAAACGCATTGTATTTAGCCAATTTATTCAAAAATTACGCGGAAACAAGAAAGCAGTTTCTGGTCGATAAACATGTATTCCCTAAAACATTTGGCTGTTTCAGTGACCCAAAATTAATTTTAAATGTCTTAATAAATTTTAAATGTCATAATATTAGAAAATCGTTTAAATAAAAAAAAAAAGTTAATCGTTGGGAGGTTTTGGATACAAAAAATAAATAACAGATGGGGCAAAACTTTCCCCATTTAAATTAATTACTAATTGATAATCTTATCCCATGGTGAAGTTTATGATACAAAGATATACCATGATACTAAAGATATTAAATAGGACATTTATTTAATCACAAAATAAAACATCAGGTTTATGTAATTACTACACAATGTGGGATGTTTATATATAAAATTAAATATTATAATGTTACGATACATAATTTTTTTTCATTACCCATTTTATGTTATAGTACTCGTAACTTCCGATTATAAGATTTTCTTACAAATGACTGTATCTGATTTAAGGTATATTTTTAAAGAATTCTGTAAAAATTCTTTTAATTTCTTTATTTTTCTAAAGATATCTAATAATTTTCGGCTGTCTTTTTATATATTTTTTAAATCATGTTTGATCATAATCCAAATATATCAAAATATTTCTAAATATGAATAAAGTATTCCACTCATTATCTATTTTCTAACTTTACTACATTATTCTTCCTTTAAAATACTGCAATATTATAAATTATTATTATCCTCAATATTTTCTAAATTTCCAATCATTAATATTGATCTAAAGAATCAAAGAATGTATATTTTGAATTTCAAAACATGTAAAACAAAGTAGGTTAATCAATATCCAATCGTTTTATTCCTCTTCAGGGAAACTATAAGTAGCTATCTCAGGAGAATTCACAGACTTATAGCATCAATAATTTGACACGAGTAGTAAGCTTAGATTTTACAGCTTCCGCGTTCATGTTTTTATAATAAAATCACTTTTATTTTTGGTCTAAGCTATTTCACCTAGTTTTTACAATTACAGTATTTTATTATTACTCTTTTCTAAACTTTAATTTTATAACATTTTATCATTTTTTATTGGTTTTATTATAATTATATTTTTTTTTTAATTTCAAATTTGACACAAATACTTGTAAACTGAAAATTCATAATAATTAGAAAAAATTAATCTACAACTAATTTTGAAAAAATTGCTTATTCTTAACTTTTTTAAAGTTATTTATTTTGTAAGTGGTATTAAAGTACGGAACCGTCTTCTTAAGTCTGATGTTTAACTGATGGAAACAAGTACGTATCTATATAGTACAAAATTTCTTCTTTATTTTGTTTGAATTTTTTTTCTGCTGTATTAAATCATACTTTTTTATCTAAATATTAAGGTGAACATGTGATATATGATTTTAATGGAAATTTTTACGAGGTAGTGCAAACCGTTTCTCGACATTTTCCTTTGTTTTCGGGTTATAAGAAATCAAAGTTAAAAAAACATTGTGATAGTAATAAAACAAGGTAAGACACCCCTTAATAACATTTTTATTCCTTATTTCCTTCAGAATTATATCCAATAACAAACATTAAACAGTTAAGGCTGGAATTAATTGCCCAAGTACTAATAATAATAATAATATTTACAGCAACAATAATAATAATTCCAGTAACTAATAATTTCCAATATTACTACAAATTAAATAAATAGCTAGGTCAAATGATAATGTATATTTTAATTATTTCAATATTTAATTTTAAAATTTAGATAAACATTTTGGTCCTAAATTACTTAGCATTTGTTATTGGATATAATTTTGAAGTTAATACGATACAATTTATTGTAAGTTAATAGGATATAATTTATTTAAGGTTAATACGGGTTTTTCTATCTTTTTCTTGTAAAATTTTACATTAAAATCATGTATCACATTTCTTCTACCTTCCTATTTTTAAAAAAGTATGATGATAGTGGACAAAAAATTCAAACGCAACATAAAGAAGAAATTTTGTAATTTTGTAGATCATCACTTCATCTACCTCCTACTATCTCTCAGTTTTGAAATGTGAAGCCGTTTCCATAATTTAACTTTGCACATTTCTTTCAAATGCAATAATTTGTTTTCTTACTTACAAGATTATCAAAACGGATTAGGTTTTTCTTTTACAATCTTCATACAATGTTTCCTAATTTCTTTGCAAAAGTTTTAATATTTTTAATTAATTTTTACTGTAGTTTTTCTTAGAAATATATATATTTTTCAATTTACTGATATTTGAACAGCTAAATGAAATATTATATAGATCTACTAATATACAGATTTTTCAATTCCTCATATTTTCCTCTATTTTTTACCAATTTCTAAATTCGGTTTTCAAATTTGCTAGAAATATTTTAATTGAACTTCATATCTCAGAACTATTTTTAATAATTACTCAACTAGCTTCCAAAATACTTTTACTTTACTGTTTACTTTTCTAATATTTGAATTATGTACCATTGACATTATCAATTACAAGAGGACTTACAAGGGAACCTTTTAATTTACATCAGTTATTTTTTCTTTGTCCTTATATAAATCCTTGTTCAGAGGCTCAGAAAATGAAACCAATGGAAATAAAAACCGCTTATGATATATCGTTGAAAAATTCTCAATGAGAGCTTATTACTGCAGTTAAGAAAAATTCCAAAATCTCATTTTTTTTTTTGGATTTTGGACTTTTTTTTAATACTTTTAGTCCAGTCGATTGCAATCAAAAGGTGCACAACTTGATGTTACAACAACCCTAAATCCAAAATTTCATCATCCTACGGCTTATCGTTTTTAAGTTATGCGAGTTACCACATACATACGCACATACGAACGTATGTACATACAGACGTAACGCCGAAACTTGTCAAAATGGATTCAGGAATGGTAAAATGGATATTTCCATTGAAATTTGAAAACAGACATTTTTTGCGATCATAGTACTTCTTTTGCTTTGGACAAGGAAGTAAAAATAAAGTTATATTCACATTCTATATAAAAATAAGATTATTAGTATTTTTTTAAATGTTGAATAAAATGAATTTTTTTATGACATTTTTATGATAAGTAATTTTATGCATGTGTAAATTAATCTGCAGACAAAAATGGAATTTCAAAAAAAAAAAGATAGATAAATTTGATTCATTCGGTTCCATTAATTTTTGTTAAAATATAATATGTTGCGGTAAAATTTCCTATTCGTTCGCCTCAGCTCATTTTACTTGCCTAAAGTTGTGGTTTACCTTAGTTCTTGCGGTAAGAAGCTCGCGTGAAGGCTACACCAGCAGTTATCAATCAGTCACTGTCCAGGCCAAAGCTTAGAGGATGAGGAAGAGGAGGGGCTATGTTTGTAAGAACATACGAGAACAGAGAGAAAAAGAGAGCTACATAGGAGAGGGAGTGATGCCCATTACTCAATGCTTACGGCCCACCTAGTCGGTACAAACAAGGACCACTTCATCACCGCTGCTATTATTACTACCACTGTGCTGGAGGATCAGCTACTACCATTGATTTCAAGATTAACTCATCCCACCTTATACTCTGTTTACCCCTCCAGCCGATTTTTACCACAGTCATCCCTCTTTATAACTCAAATCCGCCTCTAACAAAAAAAAAGTGACTTTTCAATAAATAGACCTCACCTTTTCAATATAAATCCAATACGTATTCAAATTCTCAGCGTTCCTCTAAAAATATATTACTGTACATAATTCAGCAAGCGCCATCACCAACTGTGACATCAACATAAAAAAATAAAAATATTTATTGGTAAATTGAATTAAAAAATATATTCAATGAAATGAAAATTTTATTTTTATCGTAACTTCATTAGTTAAATGATATTGAATGCAAATTTAATTAATTATAAATCATTTCATAAATTTTGAAAAAATCGTTCAATATTTGATAATAAATCAAATTCTTTACAAAAATTAAAATAATATTTATTTTACGTAATAATGTGCAAAATCAGAGCGGATAAGAATTTCACGTACATTATAAAAATGCAAATTTATTTGCTCTAAAATAAATATACTATATGAATAAATATGTTATCGAGATAATTAATATCCTAATCATAAATTAAATTCAAGCTACGTTATATACGTTGATTAAATATACCTAATACGATAGTGCAGAAAATTCGGTGTAGTAGTAATTTAATGTTTGCAAACTGATAAATAAAGACTGTTTTTTATTTAAGAAATATTTTAATATAGTTTTAAATTAATTACTTGGTAAATATTTTATCAATACGGCTAGATAACTAATTAAAAATGTAAATCAAAGTACAATGCACTTTTTACAAGATCAAAGTGTTTTCTTTTTAAATAAATTTTTTTATACTTCTTTTTTATTAATTAAAATAAAAAAATTCAGATTTTTTTTATTATTAAATGTTAGTAAACATTTAATTTTGCTGTTGAATATCCTCGTGTCTTATTAATGTAAGTGATGTAATATTTCACTTTCAACTACTGTACATCTGATTGGCTTATATTTCGACATTTCTTTTTGTATTAATTAAACATGCTTCAAAATTATATCACATTCTGCATTGCTGGTGTTAGGAAGAGCGTTTGGCTATACAATTCCTACCTACTAAAAGAAAAAAAAATGGCATAAATTATTGAAAAAAAAATAACAAAATTCATATACGAGTCGTAGAAGTAGGCAAATTTTATTTTTCTAAACTCGGTGCATAGTCGTAACAAAAAACATAATAATATAAATATTATGTTGTTCTTTGAGGATTTTTTTGTTGTTGAAGGTTTGATATTTCTTTGTTTTTCAGTGCTCTATTAGATATTGTATAGGTAAAAAAACGAAACTTGTCTACGTTAATGTATGAATCAAAAGTAAATTATACAGAAAATTGTTTATAATTTAAGTTCAAATCTCATGTCTACTGAAGTTTATTCACATCTTAGTTTTCGTCTTGCTTAATGAATAATGTTACTGAAATAATATTTAAATAATTCACAGAATTCCTCTAAAACTTTCTTACTTAAATATACAGTAAATTTGTATAATCCTTTGCAAAAAATTGTATAATTTATAGTTATTTTATTACAAACCATTTTTAAAAAATAATAATAAAAGTAACTTCATAAAAATATTTAAAAATACAATATGTTTTGTTTTATCCCCGGACAAATACATTAATATACAATTCAGACTTTAATTCGTTTTGGGATTAAGGATTAACCTGAACAATAATACCTACATAAACAATTTTCAGTTCAGGGAAAAAATAAAAAACGTGTAAAATTTAATTTTCAATTAAATAGAATCTCAGAGATATTAACTTAAAAGTTAAGAGCTGGGGTGTTTACTGATAAATTATGACAACCATTATACATTAAATGTACTGGTTTTAACAACAGATAAGTAAATAAACACTTAAAGTATATTTTTAAATGGATGATTATCCTGACTTTTATAAAATGCAAAATAAAAGTCATTACGTTTATTCTAACATGCTTAGTAATACAGGTACCCTTGCAGACAACACCGTAACTTTTAGTAGACCGTTATTTTTTAATTAAGAGTCCGTAGAAATTGCTGCATCAAACTACACAGGACACGAACAGTTAGTCTGTAACAGCTCAACTACTCAACGAACAGACTGTTTTTTAACTTCAATTATAATTTGTCGGCTAAAATTTAATCACTACTTAAAATAAAAACGTGACGAGTTTATCACTTGATGAAATAACCAAGCACTTTTTACGTCATCCCAACGGTTATCATTATAGCTATAGAAGTGGAAATATTAAGAAAAAATCTGTCCTTTTATATGGGGTAGCGCACAATAAGTTAACATATTAGAATTTTTGAAATGTTCCGCCCGCTTCATAACCACAATATGCACGTCAATTTTTTACAGTGGATATTTTCCGAATTGTTGGAAAACTGCAAAGGTGGTATGCCTACCCAAACCTGGGAAAAGTCTGCTCTTTCCCCGGAATTACAGGCCAATCTCCTTATTACCAGTGTTGTCATAGCTATTCGAAAGGATTTTCCTGGAGAGACTTAGGCGAAATTTGGGAAAAGAAGTACGGCCTGAGAAATTTGGGTTCAGGGAGGGCAACTCGACGACCCTCCAAATGATTAAAATAATTGACAGTCTTGTCGGAGGCCTAAATAGGAAAGCGGTAACTGCAACTAGATGTGGCTAAAGCCTTTGACATAGTTTGGCATAGTGGCTTGCTATATAAACTCGCGCATATGACGATTCCCTGTCGCTATGTCAGATTGATACGGTCTTATTTACTAGACCGACAATTTGTTGTACGCGTAGAGGGAACAATCTCCTCCACCAGAGATATAGCCGCTGGAGTCCCCCAAGGAGCAGTACTTTTGCCGTTCTTGTACACGGCCTACGTCAACGATATGCCGCTGTCGGAAGGAGTTAAAACAGCTCTATACGCAGACGACACGGCATATTATTATGAATCCAGAAGTGTAGATAACGCGATCGAGAGTCTCCAAAGGCAACTGAATCTAGTAGAGCTGTGGCTTGATATGTGAAAAATCAAGGTCAACGGTGAAAAATCGGTGGCAGTGATGTTCACATACAAGACCCGTGTTCCAGCCAGGCAGCTGGAAATCTCAGGAGAGAAAATCCCCTTTGGGAAAAGAGTCAAGTACCTGGGAGTAGTCCTGGACAAACTGCTTACCTTAGGAGAATATGTTAAATATGTGCCCCAAAGGGCAAAGGCTGTCGGAGCCTCACTATACTCAGTACTGAATAGTGCCAACCTATATCCACTGGCGATCAAACTGCCCCTTTTTCGGCTATACGTCCTGCCGATTCTAACATATGCTTACCCGGCATGGGGAGCTTTGTTGAACTCTACGCTTCAAAAGAAATTACAAGCCGTCCAAGACATAGCGTTGCGGACGATATTTGGAGACCGTGGTTCGTCAGAAACGTCACGCTTCGCTACTATGCGGGACTACACACCGTATCCGAGGTAGGGGTGGCGCAGGCACGCAGACTGTTTGGGAAAGCGGCCGTGTCCAAACACGGCCATCACCGGGACATCTGCCGAGAGGACCCTACTCCACAAGGTATAAGAAAACGGCCTCATGCCGCATTAAACGAACCACCGTGAAAAGGCGGTACGAGAGTAAAAAAATGACAAATCAGGCTTAGGAGCCTCTATATCGCGTAACCTATAAATGGAAACCGCGCGAAAATTCCGGCCGCGAAAGTGACCGTTTTCACTATTAAATTTTTTTTAAACTATAAAAACCTAGACAACACCCCACACCGTCCCACGAAGAAATCACAATTTAATTCAGTCAGCATATGCGACTCCCTCCGGAGAAGGGAGCACATTGCTCCCTCCAAATAATTAGGGCCCCGGTAGGTGTATTCCTGCTAGCCCATAAGGTTCTGGTACCGAAAGGACTTCAGCGGATAGACTGAAGGGGAATCATGCCGGGAGTACTAGGCTCAAAAACTTAGTCTCCCACGGTCATACCCAGTAAATAAATTTAACGCTGATCCATACGGATAGGAACGCCAATTACCAAATCCGTCTATAAATAAAACTTAAAATTTTTAACCGCCACTAAATAAACGATGAAATCCGCCCGATAACAGAAAGATACAGCAGCAAGGGACATTTTCCAGGGTCCGCGATCTGTAGGGAGAAATATTGAAACTCCCGCCATTCTTGCGTTCCGTTAACAATCTCTTCAAGGCGATTGTGTACGTTTCTGCTGACTCAGCACAAATAAAAACATTTCTATGTTTTTTTTACATATTGATATTTTCAAGTTATTTTTAAATTATTGTTTGAAAAATGCAAATACAAAAAAAAATTAAAAACCTGCTTTTCTTTAAAAAAAATAAAAATTTAAAAAAATAAATATTTAAACATTGAACTAAAAAATAATATTTTAAAAAGTACTTCTGAAAAATTAAGGTTAGAATGCGAAATACTTCAACTCAATTCAGGAAAATTGATTACCCGGTAAACATAAACAGAAGATAACTTCGAAAATATATATAAAGTTGTCTATTTTCGCAAGGCCACAATGAAAAACATGGGGCGCGACCTCAGTTCTGTTTTGCACCTTAATATCCAAAGAGATTTACTAGGTATTGTATATTGAAGCCCTCATTTCCATTTTGCATCAAAACCTTTGTCATATCTAAAGAATTTATGTAGATATTGAATATGAAAGTGCGTCCCTCGCTTTTCATTGTGGTAATGCAAAAACATACAACTTTATTTATATTTTGTTGAAAAAAATTATCTTCTATTTTTTTTTTACTGAGTATTCCATTATTTGGATCATTTTTTTCCTCGAATTGAATTGAATTATTTCGTAAATATTACTTTTTACCTTTTAGTACGATGTTTAAATATTTATATTTTTAGGTTTTAAGTTTTAATAGAAAAACATGTTTTTTCTTATACTTTTTAGTCGCAGTAAGTGAAAGTTTTATGAAACTACACTAGTTTATTAGTAAAGTAAATTTTACATATTATATAATTACAATGTTTTCAGTATAATTTAATTTTTTTAGGATGATAAAGTAAAAATCAAACAAATATTATCAAATTTTGAAAACTTAATTTCTAATATTTACTTATATACCAACTAATTAATCAGATTTCATTTTACAATTAAACTAAATTATTTCCCAATACACAGACTTATCAATTTCTTTTTAAATTTATGAAGTATAATTTACATTACATTTCTCTCCGTCTTCTGATGGTTCGTTAGCTTTACGCTTTAAATTGCGCTAGAGTTCTCTTTCATAACTAACACTGCACTTATTTCTATTGAACAAAACTGCGATTGACACTGACTTGTCAATTTCTAGATGGGTCAATGGTATTCTTTGCTTTCTGGTTATCAATTTTCCAATCTTGCACGCTTTATTCTCATCAGCTTGATTTCTCTGCTCGTTATCCGGTGATTTACCTACTCGCTTCTGGAGCGGAGATTACTGTTCATTCATTCTAGTGTGTTTTATGTCTTTTCTATTCCACTAACACAAAATATCAGTAACTCATAAAATGTATGAAAAAAAATGTAATATTACTATTATACAAAAATATACCGAAACATATGCAAGTACGTAAATATATATCGAAACATATAAAAAAAATATCGAAACTTATTGAAGTATATCAAAAAATATCATCCTCACGTACTGCGCACGTATACAACCCACACCTAGCTACTGCGCATGTGTATTACCCATACATGTCTTCTACTGTGAATCCCACACCACCCGCGCGCGTGCGGATGTGTGTGAATATGTATGTTTATACTGTATAAACACGATTATATACTAGTGATGATAATTTAACAATCAAAAAACCTTTTTAAGATATAACATTTTATTTTTATAACAATTTTTAAAAGTTTCTTATTTATTTTATAATTCTGAAAAATAATTATCAATTAATCATAAGTAAGATAAAAATTATCCTTTTTTCTAAAAAAAAAAATAAATAAATAAATAAAATACCATTAAGTTTCATTTAACAACAGTATATATAGAGTAAAACAGTAGTATATGTAAATACTTTTCTTTATTTAGCTAACGTTATTATAAACGTCCCGTGAGAAGTAAAATTGTTATTTTTTATTTATTTAACATTTATCGAAATTTTAAAAATAAATTCCATCGACGCATCATCGTTAACAGTATATGAATTTTAAAAGATTGGATTAATCAGAAATAATTTAAATGGATATATCTGATATCAATAGGTAACACAAACACATACAAAAGAAAACTGCTTTGATATTCAACTATTCATATCAATACGTAATTTAATCAATATAAAATCAAATATATCCAAATAAAAACAGTATTTTGTTATCAGAATATTATAGACAAAAAAGGATCTGTTAATCAGTACACAAATAATCTGTATAAAATATACATACATTTATATATATATATATATATATATATATATATATATATATATATATATATGTATTCTGTTGATTATTTATTTCAATTGGAAAAAATAGTACAAAATAAGAAGGTTAAAAAATATACAAAACTAAATAACTATCAGCGCATGTGTGAAAATAAAAAAGTGCATTAAATAAAAGACTAGATTATCACACGAGTGAGTGAGTGAGTGAGTTTTCATGTTTGGCCTTATCTATAGTATCAAGAGGAGGGACTGATACTAAACTCAGTACATACAGAATCTACACACAGAAGGGAGGAGAATACAGTAATGGTATACTCGTAATGCTATATAAATGTTTGTATTTATATTAAAAAAAAACCAAGATATTCTCATTTCTAGTTTGATTATACTGGCTAAATGCCAACATAAAACAGAATAATGCATTTCATATTATAAAAAAGGCTTGCAATGTAACGTAAAGTAGTATAATGTTTTAATTAAAATATTTATTATGTATATTACTCTAACAAAATACATCATTTATAAATAAGATTGTATGAAGAAAGTCTGTGTTTCTTTGCCTGTGAACTAAACATAAATCTATGCAAATTAACAGTTAATTTCTTCATTACAGAAATTTTTAACATGTGAGAAAATAACATGCGTATATATATATATTTTTTTTCTTTGTCTTCAGTCATTTGACTGGTTTGATGCAGCTCTCCAAGATTCCATATCTAGTGCTAGTCGTTTCGTTTCGGTGTATCTCCTACATCCCACATCCCTAAAAATTTGTTTTACATATTTCAAACGTGGCCTGCCTACACAATTTTTTCCTTCTACCTGTCCTTCCAATATTAAAGCGACTATTCCAGGATGCCTTAGTATGGGACTATAAGTCTGTCTTTTAACTATATTTTTCCAAATGCTTCTTTCTTCATCTATTTGCCGCAATACCTCTTCATTTATCACTTTATCCACCCATCTGATTTTTAACATTCTCCTATAGCACCACATTTCAAAAGCTTCTAATCTTTTCTTCTCAGATACTCCGATTGTCCAAGTTTCACTTCCATATAGAGCGACACTCCAAACATACACTTTCAAAATTCTTTTCCTGACATTTAAATTAATTTTTGATGCAAACAAATTATATTTCTGACTGAAGACTCGTTTCGCCTATGCTATTCGGCATTTTATATCGCTCCTGCTTCGTCCTTCTTTAGTAATTCTACTTCCCAAATAACAAAATTCTTCTACCTCCATAATCTTTTCTCCTCCTATTTTCACATTCAGTGGTCCATCTTTGTTATTTCTACTACATTTCATTACTTTTGTTTTGTTCTTGTTTATTTTCATGCGATAGTTCTTGCGTAGGACTTTCTTCTAAATCCTTTTTACTCTCAGCTAAAATTACTATATCATCAGAAAATCGTAGCATCTTTCTCTTTTCACCTTGTACTGTTACTCTGAATCTAAATTGTTCTTTAACATTATTAACTGCTAGTTCTATGTAAAGATTAAAAAGTAACGGGGAAAGGGAACATCCTTGTCGGACTCCCTTTCTTATTACGGCTTCTTTCTTATGTTCTTTGATTGTTACTGTTGCTGTTTGTTTCCTGTAAATGTTAGCAATTGTTCTTCTCTCTCTAATTTGAACCCTAATTTTTTTTAAATGCTGAACATTTCATTCTAGTCTACGTTATCGAATGCTTTTTCTAGGTCTATAAATGCCAAGTATGTGGGTTTGTTTTTCTTTAATCTTCCTTCTACTATTAATCTGAGGCCTAAAATTGCTTTCCTTGTCCCTATACTTTTCCTGAAACCAAATTGGTCTTCTCCTAACACTTCTTCCACTCACCACTCAATTCTTCTGTATAGAATTCAAGTTAAGATTTTTGATGCATGACTAGTTAAACTAATTGTTCTGTATTCTTCACATTTATCTGCCCCCGCTTTCTATGGTATCATGACTGTAACACTTTTTTTGAAGTCTGACGGAACTTCCCCTTTTTCATAAATATTACACTCCAGTTTGTATAACCTATCAATCGCTTTCTCACCTGCACTGCGCAGTAATTCTACAGGTATTCCGTCTATTCCAGGAGCCTTTCCGATATATATATATATATATATATAATATATATCTATATTTTATATATATATATATATATATATATCGGAAGTCATTTTATCATATCCCAGTTTACTGATTCTTCTGGAAATAAAATTTTGTAAGGTACAATTAAGTTCTTGGTTACTGCGGAGATATTTGGTTGAGACTATTCTATATTTGGTTTAAATCCCGCTAGTTTTCAGTGTTGTTTTCCAAAAAGGCTACTCCGTATAATAGGTAGGTTAAAAATCAATTCTTTCGATTTATTATTAAAACATCAATTAAAAGGTTAAACAAAATATATATAACTTAGATATTAATGTATATTTTAGAGGAAGGGTTTCTTTACCATCGCTATCTCCCATTTATTTCCACTGTGCTCTTCCAGTTCTCTGTCACCATGACTCAAAATATCTATAATTTTCCTTAATCCTAAATCCACTTTCTCGTTTAATTCCATTATTTTAGTTTTCCTTATAGTTGTTTTCATTCCACAATCTATCATTCTTTCCTGCAGGGCAGTTAACAATTTCACGTATGTACCGCCAGCTAGAACTATCATATCATCAGAAAAACTAATCCAATTTATTTTTCATATTCTTGTACTTATTACTTTCTCACTTTCTTCTAATATATTTTTTATCATATCTTCAGTGTAACTGTGCCGGTGAAAGGCAGCGTCTTTGCCTAACACCTTTACCTAGACCTACCCAGTCATTCATATTTTAAATTACTTTTTTTGCTGCTATTTGTATCACATATATTTCTTTAATTAAAGTTCTCTCTTTCAGTTCTATTTTTTCTAGTTAACAATCTCCATCGCTTTCTTTCATTTAACTCTATCGAACGGGACAAAACTCTATGGAATTGATAATTTTTTCAACTTAAATATATATTGAGATATTTTTTATGCAATAAATAATACCATATTTGTTAACAAATAAGTATTGAATATCTGATCTTTTTAGTGCGTCTCGTTTGTTATTATTTAATTTTCCACTTTATACGATCCGTCGTTATAGATAAGTAGATGATCGTGCAAATATCAATCGATAACAGATATTAAACTGAAATATTAGATATTTGTAATTACCCGGAATAGGAAAGTTTATTTATACTTCTTTTACCACAATAAAATATTTAATTTTTTTATTTTAAAAGTTTCATTCATAACTTCTACAACAGTTACCAAGTTATAAAAAGTAACGGGAATTTGAGAATTAACCTTACTAAAATGGCTTGTGGACATTTAAAACAAATTTTACATTTTTTTATTTGTGTTAAAACTATCGAAATAATTTTTGAAAAAGGTTGTAAACGTATATTCTGAATAAATATCTCTACTAATAATCCATATTTAACTATATCTCAGGAATATCGAAGTTCAAAGGTGAAAATTCACACTACGATCGAAGATAAAATATCTTCTGGAAATAAAATTGATTTTAAAATCGATTGTCAAAATTGCGATCTAAAATATATTGATGTTGTCCTAAGGTTTTTAAAAAATATTCCTGTAATGTGCTTATTTATCAAATATTTAGATACGAAAATATTTAATTTAAAAAAGAATTACCTCAAATTACAATAAATACGCAAATTAAAAATTTTACCCTGGTGTTTATGAAGACGTAACTTTGAATTATACTTAATTTTATACGAATCGGATAATCCACTTGGATTAATTAGGCAATAAACTTATCTAGCAGCATTAGAAACATGCGAAAAAGCAACTTTTTGGTTTTAACACCATAAAATCTGTGAAAAGTGATTTTTTTACCGTTTATCTAACATGACGTTCTCCTGAGATTTGTCTTCAAATACGGATAGCTTTTACACACTTTTAAAATATACAGAATTTGTTCATAAGTTTAAAACAGTGTTAAGCGATTTACTCATTAATTATGTCTTTTATTTCAATTTAAGAATCCTTTCACAAAGAAAGTTATTTAGATTAACGCTTTGTGTTTTCTTCCTTTTGTAAATAGCAGTTTTCATTTTATGCTAATGAATTTCGAATGAAGAATAAATTAAAGAAATTGAGTTAATCAGGATTTTATCAGCAAACTATTAGTCTTCGTCTTTGAAAATCAGTTAAATAATTTCCATTTAGTTAAAAAGAACCGAGTAACAATGATAATTTTTATGGTAATTTCCTTATTCAAAATTTGATCTAACAAACATAAATTTTTTTTCTAAAGAAATTTTACTATAAATTTTTAAAGGCAAACAGATAAAGCCGTCTTTTTATGCTACATCTTGCACTAATAAAAATTAAATCATTCGGTTTCACCACAATCAATTGGATATAAATAATGGTACTATTAATATAAAATTTAAATAAGAGTTGTTACACAGTATTGTCTTGGAAATAAATTTATTTCACATATAATCTATGTAAAAGTATTTTTCTAACTTTTTCTATCTTTTTAAAAAATAATGATTTCCTGAATTAATAGAATAAAATTCATTGTTCGTAATAAATGAAAATATCATTTCGTAAATCCGAAGAAATCTTAAAGTTTGAAGTATTTTGTTACATCGTTTGGTTCAGCGTATAGATGATACCAATCTTAAATTTCAAAATCACAAAACGAAAAACGCCGGCCAATCTCAGTGATGTGCACTAACCAAGATCACTGTGAAGTAGATCAGAGGAACCCTGAATTCTAGTTAAGTGCTTTCCAATGTTCCACCCGGCTTACTGCTAATCTCTTCAGCTCTAACAGTACCGGGGACTCAGTCAACTTAAACCCACTTCTTCCGTTCTACTTCTTATTCTTACTATTCCAGTTATTTTATTTCTTTCCTCCTTATCGTTGAATGCCAATCAAATTTATTTTTCTTTTAACCGGATATAAATACTATTCATGAAACCAATGGAAACATCTTTATTTTTTCATTTGAATAATTGAAAAAAAGCTATATCTCTTCAAAAGATTAAATTAATGAAAATGAACCGCATTCAAATAATTTTATTATATCTTAATGTTATATAGTATTATTTGTAATTTAATAATATAAACTAAATTGTACAGAATAAAATCAAACAGTAATAACACTTTTGTTTTCAAATTCTAAATTTTTTTTGCTAAGTATTTATATCAAAAATCAGTTTAAAGCAATAAAATATATTATAATTCCGGCTCAGATTTTATTTGACACATCCACACGCATGCACCCACGCGGGTACCCCACATCATACGTCTTATAATTTTCATCTTCATTCCTTAATTTTAACGAAATTTATAAACAAACGCAACAAAAAAAATGTTTGTTTTAATTTTATTGTTTTTTAAATTAAAATGACGAGAAGATGACAAAAAAAATATACTTAATTTGTAATTAAAAAAAAAATTACTTTTTTTGTGATAGATATTTTAACCTGTAGCCGTTTGGAACTCAATAACTTCCTTAATTTTTTTCGATTTGATTTTGTGTTTAGTGGTAGATTTTAAGGTCTAATTTTAAAAAAAATACGTAATACAATTATTAAAAAAATTTATTTCATTAATAGGTGGAAAATATTGCTGAATACTTTAAAAATATGAACATTTTTTTCGTGGTATACTCTGGAAGTACGTTATCATAAAAAAAAAAAAATTAATCTTCTTTTAAGTGTAACGCTTCCATGGATAAATAACTAGAATCTCGAAACTCAAGAATTTAATAAAATGAAAGGTTTACATTTCATTTTCATTTTATTTAATTTATTATCTAATGTTGACTTTTAATACACATTTTTCTAATGAAATATTTTAATATATAGTTTTCTACGGAAAAGGGAAAAAACATATTAAACAAATACACGTTTAAAATAATCCATAAAAGCAAGAGTAATATTAAAACCCGAAAAAAGACAGGAATGACGACTGATTAAAAAATGTATAGAAAAAGAATGAAACAATGCATTAATAAAGTGTACGCCTGGATTAAAAATCAATAAAAGCTATCTTTTCTTGTTTACTTTTTTGATAAGTACTGTGTCTCTGTAATACACTTACTGCTTTTGTTTCAATAAACTAGGTTTCATTATTCAACAGCCAGATTAAAAGTTACGATTAAATTACGTTATATAAACAGTGACGGAAAAATGTAAGCGAAAGTGACTTTTTATAGAATACCTAAAAATATTACTCGATATTTTAAATGTACTTTGTTAAACCTATAGAAGCGACAATGAAAATTAAATAAATATATTTAGATACGCAAGCAAATTTTTTTAGAAAAGTAAGTTAATCTAATTTAAAAATGTATATGTATGAATTACCTTATCAGTCTAACAAAATTTTATCTTTGATTTGAATTTCGAATAATTTTATTTTATAAAAAAATTATTCTAAAGCATTATCACAGTTTTCACCTGGATAGAGTATAAAGGGATTTTTTACAAATTTCGGTAAATTTGTTAGAATCTTCATAAAAAAAAATCAAGTAACTACAACAACAAAGATAAAAATACAGTATTGTATAAATAAATAAATGTTGAAGAAAGTTTTGTATTGACACCGATAAAATTTCAAGGAATTAGATTACAAACTAATTAATACTGAAGTAAAACTGAAACTCAAAAATGAAAAAAAAATTTAAATCTATTATAAGACGGTTCAAATTAATTTATCTTTTGCTTGTACAAGCATTATTCCTATAAAGAAAAAAGGAATATCAAGAAAGGCAAAAAGTTAGATGTGTATTACAATTTTTAAATAACTTTCTTTATTTTCCAACACAGCTTAAAATCGACGTTAAATGCTATAATTGTAAGGACAATTCTATTTGCACAATTTTCTTTTAAGAGCTTAATATAACACTAACCCTAACAAAATTATTCGAAAATTAGATGTTATAAAAAAGAGTTTTTTTAGTAATTTTTTTTTTTATAACTGTAAATTAAATACAATAAACGAAAAAAAAGTTTATTTTAAATTTTCCTACCAATACTGCATTATTTAATTTCACTTTGTACCTTTAAGCGTGATTTTAATATTTTAACAAATATTAAAAAATTAAATTTATATAACTAGTAAATTTATAATTTAGTGAAGTTTTTAAATGTTTTCAAATTAAAAATTTCATTGTTTTTACACATATACGAGTATATCAGACATTTTCTGCGAAAAAGTAATAAAATAATTTCTTAGTATACCTAATAACAACGTTTCTTAAAAAAAAAAGTACTGGGTGTTAGCTTACGAACGAACCTTGAACTTTCAATATTTTGTTAATTAAAACTTTTTCATAACCGATGTTTTCAGTTTTACCTATATCAGAATCGCCAGATTGGAAGTTTTAATCGATTTTTAGCTCCAGCAAACTATAAAGGTTTTCTTGAAGAACATTACTTTTTCCCGTGAGCTTAACTTCGGAAAACAAGAAAATTTTTTTTTACCTCCGGGACTATCGTTAGGTATTGCTTCAGAGGATGAGATTAATGATTTGTAGCGTGTGTGAAAATGCCATGCCTAACCAGGATTCGAAGTCGGGACCTCCGGATGAAAGCCCGAGACGCTACCACTCGCGCCAGGGAGACCGGCTAACACATTACCACGGCTCAACTCTACTCACACGTCAGCTAAATATTGAATTTTAATTGAAGTGGATTGGATTGAAATCGACTTGGATTCAGTTCAATACAGCTCAGCTCACCTCATATCAGCTTAATTCAGTTACACAACACTGTTCAATTCAACTCAGTCCAGCTCAAAACAATTAAATTCAGTATTTTTGGTAGATATATATTGTCCACAGAACGTATATAGAAATTACTTATAGCTGAATGTTTTACTTAATTTTACGTTTTTAAACCACCCTAAATATTTATAAGAAAGAAATCTACTCATTTTTAAACAATGAAAAATCCACGTATATTTATTTATTTTATTACAAATTTTTGCTTTATAAGGAATGTAAATGGAAATTTCATCAATTTCTGATGGATCATTCGTCGGTAATTAAGGTGACAATAAAATTTATCGTTTTTACAACAAAAAAAAAATAGTTTTTTTAAATTACTAAATAACAAATCATGTCTTAGATTTATGTTACGAATATTATTATAAAAAATAAATACGTAATTATATTCTTTAAAAGATTATACCACTTTAAAGTAACTTTAAAAAATAAAGCGTATTATTCAAAATTTAAATACAGACAAAGTTTCTTATTTTCTTAAAAAACAGTAAATTAATTGAAAATGTTAGTTTATGGAATATTTTAGTATATTGATAAGCGTTAATACGTATATAAATATTTATATTTGTATATTGTATTATATTTGAAAAGTTCTTTTGAAGCTGTAGGTTTTTCTTTACAATTACGAAAAAATTTAATTTAACAAAAAAAAAGATAATGAAATATTAGTATACGCAAATTCCTACAGCTTTCTGTAAATTAATAGTTTTTATGTACGTAACTACTTCCTTATGATCATCTTCTAAGTGCATTAATTGTAAGTTAGACAGAACACAATGAAACTATCATTGCTAGTACTTGCGGTTTGGATTACATATTTTAATAATCATAATTTAATACGAGAAAAAACATATTTGAGTGATCTTGTTAATTACGAATCTCTATTTTTTCGTGATAAAATGAATATTCTAAGGAAATAGATTATTATTTATTTATAAAATCACCTGTAATAATTATTAAATTATTATTATTATTTCTGATATTTCCCTCACCTCCTAAGAGGTAGTCACGTTCGTCCAGGACTGGAGAGTTCTCGAGGACTACATCGGCAACGACCACCAATTTAGAGTCACCGTGTATCATTTAGAGTCCTAAACGGTGCATGGGAGCGCCCGCGGCCTCTACGGCGGGTGAAAAGATACAATGTCAATAAAACGAAAAGTAATTCATAGAAAAGATCTCCACAGGGAAATAGCCTCTGAGAAAATCACCACTAGGCGAAGAACGGGGAACACCCCTGAGGAAGAATAGGCTCGCAGATTCCTCATCGGGGTGGGACCACAAGACCAGACAACGATGGACCGCAAGGCTTATCCCTTTAGTCAGACTATGGACAGAGCGGCGGCATGGAGTGGTGTAGGTAACATAGTAATGTTACCTAGTTTTTAACGGGTTATGGATACTTCCGCGCTTATCACCATACCATAGTGAAAGCGTTGTCGTCCGACTGCCTCTATTGCCTCAGTGTTCAGGACGACCCTGAGCACACCTTTTCTAATATGCTCGGTGGGCGGCAAGTCAAGAGACACTAGAGGCGGTTCTCAGAGCACTGAGTCCCCACAAAGTAGTTGCGATGATGCTCTGGGTCCTCGGTAGCTAGTAGATTGAGATCCGATTCGTTGGGAGCACTCTCAGGACCAAGAAAGGCGAATTGAATTGTCTTGATCGAGGTAAAAATTAGGAATGGCCTTCTCAGGCTAGGATATGAGGATTCGCTTAAAGTAATGTGTAAAACAATTTTGGGTTGAGTCCTGGTAGAAAGGGGATTGATTTTAGTCGGTAGTCTGCTGATGGCGGTTGGAAAACAAACCACCAGTGGGAGCCCGACACTCCGTGCGTAAATGCATTTCAGCCAAAATCCCAAAAACAAATATAAGAAAATTATTAGAAATACTTGTTACTACAAACTATGATCAAAATAGATTTATTAATATTTTACTTTGCATAATAGATGCTACAATCATATCCGCAAATCTCAGTTTTTGATTAGTAAAGGTTTTATTTCTGTTATAATATCTGCTCAGATCGATTCTAATCTGCTTTAATTCCTGTTGCTCTTATTAAAAAATTTTTTTCTTTGCATATGATCACGGCATGATTTTTCCAATAATTATTAGAATACAATAAACTTTTAAAATAATAAATAAATAATAAACGATAAATATGCGTGCTTATTATCATAAGCATGCACACGAAGTATAAACAGCTTAGTGAAGTTAATGAAAATTAAGTTCACTAAGCTGTTCAAAACAGTATAAACACCATAGTGCTTTAAAGTACTTAGTAGAAAATTGATGCTCATTTGTTGTCGCTTATTTTGGGGAGAAACAAAACAAGTAATGATCACAATATACTTATTATTATGCATAGCACACGTACCATTAAGTAAATCTTCGTCGTCAGAAACATAATAATATCGCTCTAACTTCTATTCAACATTAATTATCAATGCCCTATTTATCATGATTATTTATTTTATCACTTTTTTGTAGAATATAGAGAAAAGAATTTATTTCTAAATTAAATAATCACATTGTATGCTAATCTTAAATAATTTGTTCTAGTAGATAACATAATTTACGTTATCTGAAATTAGAATATAAAGCATATTGAATATACAAATGTACACATTAAGTTTCGTAAAAATAAATCAAAATATTTAGTATAATATTATAATAATGTTTTTAGCGATTAATGAAAGTAAAACTCGCGTTACAAAATATTATAAAATATCAAGTAAACTTACTAAGAAACTACTATCAAGTATTACAGGTAAGCAATATGTGAATAATTATTATATTTAATTGTTAAAGAAAAATGTACGAACTAAGAATATTGAAAAGACACAAATTAACATGTATGACGACGTAAAGCTTTCAAAAATCATCTTCCGGTAGAATGTTCTAACAGGAAATGTATCAATAATCCAAATTATTTCAATGAGGGAAAATTTAATAGTACGTCAGCTGATGTGTAGCACTGCGGACGTGTTGTTCTTCTGGCTTTTAATAAATTTTCATTTTTGGTTTTCGTGTTCTTGTTTTATTTTGTGTTCTTTTTAATTTATTTTTTACTTTCTTAAGTGTTTCACTTAGACTAATTTTATTTTTTTTCACTAATACGTTCCTGTGGGTAACAGCTTGGAGCTGATCAAGGTGGTTCATCAAATGTAAGTAATAACTTGCGATCTCACGTGAACCCTACCCTATCAAGTAATGGAATAAGTGGGTTGAAATATTCAGACAGGGACCCTAGAAAGCCAGCGAGGCATAATTTGATTAAAGATGGTATTGTCGACAACATGGGTGATGTGTCAGGAACGGGCAGTGAATGTGAAATTACAGACCTTAGTGAGGCGAACCCTCCCTGCCACGCAGGGAGGGAGAACCATGCACACCAACCGGAAGGATCAGCTAGCATGCTGATGAAATTCCGGTGACGAAAAAATGCCAACGAATTCATCATACATAACCTACTATTCGCGTTCCATCGGCCGACTAGTCTAGTTTTTCAGTTCCTACATCTAACAAACAAAGTCTTCTTGAAAAAATTGTGGGAAAAGGAGGTTTTCAAATTACGATGCGTATGGCAGAGAACTCATTACCCTGATGATAAGGGAAAATTTAACAGGGCTTCTCAAGAACTAAAAAGGTTAATTCGATCATTTAAGAAAACTTTGTTTCATTCCTGCATTGAGAATATTTTTGATGGGCAGGCTGCTAAGTACACTTTACGGAAAGCTGCGGAATCGTCAAGACACCCCTACAATTTATTCTTCCTCTCCATAATATTGACAGAAGTTTTCAGAAGAAGGCGACCTTATTCGCTCAACACTTTTTGGAAATATTCCAAACCAATGTCTAGACATATCCGGAGATATCAGAGAAATCTCCGGTTATTTGGTTTCTCCTTTCCAAATGTCCTTGCCGATTACGCGATATAGAATACACAAGACCTCTTCAGTCATTTACAGTGAAATAAATCTTTTGGTAATAACTGTATCAAATTCAATAGTTACTTGTGTCTCAGGTCCGTCAGATCAAATACAACTGTAGACGTTACGCTGTTACAGAATTAGATATCGTTTACTAAAACAACAAAATAAGAAAAAAACTGTTTCAGATGAATGACATTTCTGGAGTTTTAATTAATTAATTTATATTTTATTATAAATTCCGTAATTTTTTTTTCTTTACATTTCAAAACATTTCTTTTATTTCGAAACAAAAATATTGTTTCTTTATTAAACTATATGATACCATGTAGAACATCCGTTTTCATTCCTGTATAAGTTTTAAAACAATAGTCATCTATGACTTGAAATTAAGTATTTTGTTTGTATTACAGATAAAAAATTGGGCAAAGCAACTGAATACTTCTGCCTGCGTCATTTTATATATATATTTTGGAATACAAAAATTAAAATAATGAAAGAACACATCGATAATGAAAAAATCATAGCCTATTTTAACTCCGTTTTAGTGTTTTTTTAATGAAATATAGTTTTAAAAAACTATGAATTATGAAGAAATCCTTACAAAAAAAAATTGAATGTAAAAAGATTATGAATGGGTAGATAAAAATGTCTTTATTACTGTATAAGAACATTGGATTCTCTAACAGCAATCTCTTATATTAAAGAGAAATTTACAGAGGAAAGTCCAGGGATGTATCCAAGAAGGAGTTGATTGAGCCAGATAAGAAAAGATTTAAGAGGTAAAGGACTGCCATAGGAAAGTACTTTAAAAGAGAACACTAACCAGATAAAAATATAAGATAGTATCGTCAAAATATCCTTCGCTTGGCTCAATATCTATAATTCTTTGGTTAAAAAAATTGTTATTTTTCACCAAATACTTTAATTTGACAAATAATAATTTAAGATCTTATAAAACTACTTCTAGTATATAATTTGTGATTTTTCTGTGAAATTTTTCTACTTGGTAAAAAATGTTTCGGTTCTTCCGAATAAAAACCACTGCAGCCATTTCTTAAATTATATTTTATATACCTACACAGTAATTTAACATTAATTAATATATAAATTAATCCTCATTATTAGCCACAAATATAAGCTTATTAATAATGAAATTAATAAGGAAACTAATTTTTTAACTCTACCTTTTACTTAAGTCACTACGTTTTACTTACTTGTACGAAGTAAAGGAAGTATTGTAATCGCGAAAAAAATAGTTTTTCAGATTTCAACGGAATCATCCAACTTTACCATTCCTGAATCAACTTTGACTAGTTTCGGCGTGATGTCTGTACGTACGTATGTATGTACATATCTCGTATAACTCAAAAACGATTTGCAGTGGGATGTTGACATTTTGGATTTAAGACTGTTGTATCATCCAAATATGCACTTCCCTTTTTGATTGCAATCGACCGAACCAAAAGTGTGCAAAAAAGCCCCAAAAATTTTGATTTCTTTTTCTTAACAGCAGTAATAAGCCCTATTGAGTGCTTTTCAAAGATTTTCATAAGTGATATTTTTATTGCTTACAGAGTTATAACCAAATAAAATGTTAATTAACGAAATGTTCGGATTTTACATAGGAAGGCACATCGGTTCAAATCGGGCTTCATATTCATTTTTTAACTTTTTTTTAATATTTATTTTTTTCATTCCTTTTTTTTTATTTAAATATATTAATTTATTAATAATTTTTAACCCCGTGATTGTTTTTACAATAACTAATAATTCAATAACAACAATAAAAAAATGAAAAAAATGAGAAGTAATTAGTGAAATAAAATTTTATGTATTTAAAAAAATGTGTATATGTAATTTAACATTACATTAATTAACATTACATACATCAATTACATTACATACAGTAATTTAACATTGCATTTTAATTTTTTTAATACGCATTAATACGCATTATTACATACAAGTGTGTATGTAATAGATTTGGTGAAACATCTGATTATTTAATATTAATTGAAAATTATAATTTAGAATCGTACTATTATTCCATTTTCTAGTTTAATTTCTATCTAATCTTATTTAATTATTCTGGAATTTCTGTTTAATTTCATCTACAATAAAGTTAACGACAGATGACTGAAAAATAGAACCTCTCAAAAACAACATATACACTAAGGCTTACATGCCCGATCTTTAATAAATTGCAAGAAATTCTTATCTTTTAATTCTTTTTCTGATATTGTCGGACAATACTCTCCCTAAGTCGGGGTTGACCATCATTTCGTTTATTCGGGGTTGATCATCATTTAGTTTATTTGATTTTGTTGCCAATCATGTAATCGCTCTATGGTTTAATATAATTCTTCTGATCTTAATTTGCGTACACGTTCGCTAGTTTCAGCAATTGTGTAATTGTCCGCTTTATTAAGAATTGGAGGATCAAATCTCACTTACAAATGAAATAAATTTAAATGAGTGCAGCAAAAAATATGTGTATGTAATTTAATGGGCATACTAGGAAGTTATATGGTGTCCACATCAATTTTTTTTCTTAGTTACACTGATGTAGTAGATTGTAGCATACACACAGTAGCGAAATACACTAACACAGTACGAGTTCCTCACAGAGTAGATGGTTTCGAATCGGATACTAGAGCACTCCACAAAAAACCTTTCAAAATTTGTTAGTGCCTCTATCTCGCCGGCCTCCATAGCGCGTGTGGTAGCTTTTCGGCCCTTCATCCGGAGGTCCCTGGTTCGAATCGCATTGTGTGGCATTTTCACGTTCTAAATTATTGTCATTTCATATCATCCTCTGAAGCAATACCTAACGGTGATTCCCAAGGCTTAAAAAAAAGTTCCTCTGTATAAAATAAAATCATCACCACCACAATGCATTGATCTTTCTTTTCCTGTTTAGCCTTCGGGAATTACCGTTCAGGTATTACTTCAGAAAATGAATGAAGATGATATGTATGAGTGTAAATGAAGTGTAGTCTTGTACAATCTCAGTTTGACCATTCCTGAGATGTATGATTAATTAAAACCCAACCACCAAAGAACATCGGTATCCACGATCTAGCATACAAATCCACATAAAAGTAGTTACTTTTATGTGGATAATAATGGCAGTTGCCTTTATTAGGACTTGAACGCTGGAACTCTCTACTTCCAAACAGCTGATTTGGGAAGATGCGTTCACCACTAGACCAACCCGGTGGGTACAATGCGTTGATCTAGTTAACTAGTAAATCACTCCTTCAGAAATAGGGATTCTAAGTTCAAACTGCTTCCTGCTGTGAAGGTTTGGATATAGTTCTCTACATCTATCAGGTCTAACTTTCCTCTCTAAGATGTCTGATTCGTTAGCAAGTTATTCAAATGTTGTTGGTCTGTTCAGGATCGGTAATCCTGCCTTGCTGCGCAGTAACAGGATCACCTCGGTCGTTGATAGTGGCATTGAAATAAAATTAAGGTTTGAATATCTCAAAAGTTTTCCAACCGAATACAGCAACAGTTTTTTAAGCTTCAAAAAATAATCCGGCGCCTTTTAACCCGAATTTAGACAGAGCAATAGCCCACATTCAAAAGCATTTCGTACCAGTATTCTTCAAGAAACCCGCAGTTAATACCATTATCTTCCACCGCCTTCGTATATCTCTTTACAAACAGTAATTCCTCAAAGTTTACCACTCTGTCATTTCTAAAGCCTACCTACTACTCTCACTAACACCCATTCGGCAATCTATCATTCGGAATCGACCGGATGAAAGGTCGAATCACTACTACTCAACTACGGAGATCGGTAGCGGCTGAATTAAACAAAAAGACTGATTTGTACACCACATGATTTTCTTTTACGCCTATTAAATTACATATTCACTTTTTTTTTAAAGAAAAGTACATAAAATTTTATATCATTAATAAATTCTGATATTTTTTCTTTTTATTGTTACTGTAGAATTATTATTTATCGTAATTTTTTTTACGATTAGAGGCTAATAATTATTAATACAACAATATATTTAAATTAAAAAAAAAGTTAACAAGAAAGAGACGAAGTCTGATTCGAACCGATATGTCTTCCCTTGAAAGATCCAAATATTTCATTAATTAAAATTTTATTTGTCTATAACTCTGGAACCAGTGAAAAATAAGTACCACTTATGTTATATTGTTGAAAAGCTTTCAATGAGGGCTTATTACGGCAGCTAAGAAAACGCCCAAAATCCCTTTTTTTTGGATTTTGAGCTTTTTTGGACACTTCTGGTTCAGTCGATTGCAATCAAAAGCGGAGGTGCACAAGTAGATGTTACAACAGTCACAAATCCAAAATTTGAACATCCTACGACTAATCGGTTTTGAGTTATGAGACATAAATACGCACATACGTAGTACGAACACAGACGTCGCTCCGAACTAGTCAAAATATGGATTCAGGGATAGTCAAAATGGATATTTCCGTCGAAATCAGAAAACCGAAATAATTCGCGATCACAAAACTTCCTTTTCTTCGTATAAGGAAGTAAAAATAATTTTGGGTTTTAAGAATTCAAAATATTTTTCTTTATTGTAATAATTCTTTATTAAAATAAGCCAAAAAATTTAATTTATATTTCTTTAAAAAATAAATTTTAACTGTATTAAATAAATTAGAAGAAACAAAACAATTTTTTTTAATCTAACAAAAAGCTAATTATAAAGTATAATTTATGTATGTAATTAATGATGTAACTTAGTTAATTTTATAGTTTTCTTGTTGTATTTGTGTTGAATTTATTTCTTTTTATTTGATATATATGCCGGTACATATATTTACATAATTGTATTATATATCTTAAAATACTTACGTTGCGCGATATATAACATTCCAACACTACTGGAATAGAAGTCACAGAAGAAGGGTTTATCTTGTAATCAAATCAAAGGACCAGTCAATCATTATAAAAAATAAATGAAGTCTAAAATGCTAAATTGTTAAAATGTTACTTGTCTATGTTTATTCTTTATTGTTCCTGTTTCTTTATTGTTGTTTATGATTTTTGTTGTTTAATATAATATTACATGATAGTGTTACTTTAGTCGCTAATGACTATAATTGTTGATGAGGCTGAAAATAAAAGCATTAAAAAATATATATATATATATATAATTGTCATCAAACAATTTTCACCGAAAATCTTTTGTAAAAAATTTACAAACAAAAAGTCTTTTGATCGTCTTTTATTTAACTATTAAAAATATTTATATTTCACGACAAATATCAATTCAAACTCAATTAAAAGGCAGTAGGGCATATATTTCTAGAAAAATAATTTTACTACATTTTGTTTTAAATTACTGAACTGGAAACCCTTTAAAATAATGTTTAACAATATGTCTTTGATAAAAATGTTGATTTTTGAAGTGAGAAATAAGATTTACAAATTTACTCGTATTTTTAGGCAATAGACATCGTGTTTTAATTTCAATTTCACTTAATTTTTTGAGATTTCTTTGTCAAAATTCCGAAAATAAGATATTAACACCTAATTATAATATAATTACATATATTCGATTGACTCTTCTCTTTTATCCAAAAGGTACCTTGTCACACTTTATATACCTCAAAAGAAAGAGTGTTTCATTAGTTTTCATAATTTGTTTGTTAACTGTAACAGAGTGTAATAACTATAGTTATTTGAATGATTGAATATATTTTCTTTATATTTTACTTCTACAGAGTATAATACAAAAAAATAAAATTATTTTCAAAACATATTAATATATTTTATAAAAAAAAAATATTTAACAAAAGTAAACTGTAGATAAAATTTGACTGGCTGGATGAATAAAAAATAGAAATTGTTACACGGTGAAGAGAAATTAATTTTTACAGAAGTCTAACTGTGAATATTAAAAAAATATGAACATACCGTAAATTTTCCCCCTTTCCTTAGAAAGAATAAGCGGTATTATTTCACGTTTCTATCTACATATGAATATTCCTCTCTTTCTTCAGCTGGGGCAATCTTCCAGTTTTATAACTGCTGGACCAGTTGAAAGAGGCAATTAAGAAGAAACATTGAGAGAAGTTGGTCAATGATATCCTTCTGTTGCATGACAATCCACCTGCGCACACGTCTAACGTTGTGGCTGCTAAATTGATAACCCTGGGCTTCCAACTGGTTAACCATCCACCCTACTCACCAGACCTAGCCCCTTCGGGCTATCATCTGAAGCCCGAACACTTCAGGTGTTTCTTCAAGTTGAAGAAACACCTGAAGCGTATTCGTTTTGAGGAAATTGAAGAAGTCAAAGAGGCTACCGATAGCTGGTTTTGTCCTCAATCACAGGACTTTTATTTGCACGAACTAGAAAGGCTGCAACAACGATTTACCATGTGTATCAGTCTCAGGGGAGAATATATTGAATAAATCGATAATTTCAAAACTCTGGCTCCAATGTTGCAAAGCCAGGAACATTTCAGCACCCCTCGTAATATATTGCTTTGCAATGGCAAATATTCTTTTTTTCTTTGCGGAAGATAATATATTCCATTACCTTCCGCAAAACAACAGAATACAAACTGAAGTAATTAAAGTTAAGATCAAATTTTATGCATAGCGCACAAAAACCAAGATCATATCATATTTAAACAAAATAATATTAAAAAAACTTTAATTTGATAAAATTTATATTTTAATACTTTACTTTTTCAAATAACTTTCGTTATTTATTTCATAAACAAGAGTTTCTTTCTACTAATTTGTTTAGAGCATTCAGCTATTATAATACTTAATTTAATATTTTTTCTTTACATTTCCTTTATTTTACATTTTCCTTTATTTTCTTTACATTTCCTATATTTTTCCTTTTCTGTTACATTTCACTACACCGGTTTTATTATTGTTAGAAATATTTTTATTAATCTTCGAAATAAATTATTTGCCTTTTCTTTAAAAGATTAATTTCATAAAAATTAGAATCAATACATTTTTATCATCGTACTTCCATTAAAAAACATATACGATACCTTTTTATTATAAACTATATGAAGGAATACAATTATGATATGCGTAAAAGTACAAGACCACGTACGTATGTGTTCGTCGTATGCGAATTGAAAGCTGTTTGAGGGATAGAAGAGAAGGTGTAATCACATTCCTAGCACAATGCTCAGCTATTAATCACGCTAGGATTACACGCTCGTTCCCTGTATGCAATAATAGTACTACCCTCTCGAATTCTCTCAGCGTATTCCTCTTATTCACCCTTACCCGCCTTTAGAATCTCATTCTCATGGGCAATATCGGTCCTGAAATTAGCTAGCAGCTTTAATAATAATAGTAGTAGTAGTAGCAGCAGTAGTAGTAGTAAACACCACGCAATAACAATAATATTCGGTGTCTACTCCATCCAATATCGTCATTGCCATTTTAAACTCACTCCCACTCTAACAACCACCCACTATTCAGCAGGGGTTTCACCCTACTTTGTCATTCTTGGTAGGGTAGAGAACATTAACGACGACAATAAAGCCCTTCCTGCAATCTCCGTTAACGTCTAACCGTTGCAATGTTTATAATGCAGTACAGCATATTTTGATACGTTAAAACAATAACTGGAAGAAACTTATTGTGTATGACTACACTTTATTTTCATTTAAAGAAAATTATTTTTACATTTGAATTACTTTAAAAATTTTACATTATTAACTACTAATTAAATGTATTTCAACTTAAATAAATTAATTAAAAGAAAAGCTTTTAAGTTTTATGATTTCACCAGGAATAACAATAATTTGTTTATCGGAAATCTCATTAAACTACGGTAATTAAATTTTTTGATGTTTATTACAGATTTTTATTTTATGTATTTCATATTTTCTTCAAAGTATCTTTATTTCAGTCAAGTAATCAAGTTAATTTATCTGTATTTCAGTCAAGTTAATCATTCATTATGAATATTCATTTAAGACATTGTTTTCAACAAATTTTGTGTATGTGGAAATTGCATACTGTTGAATTGATAGCGCTAGTTTTCATGTACTAAGTTTAAGAAAATTATGTTTCATAAATGGACATTTTATTTGCTATATGTAATATTACTGCAGTCAATACAGAGTTATCATAAAAGAATGGTGCGGTTTTGAACATGGTTTAAATTAAAACAGAATTAATTACAGTTTATGTTTTTTATTTTTCAAATTTGTCGTCTCAAACATTTTTTTACGTAATTAATAAATTTCAATATGTGCGCCCTTAGTCGCTCAACAAATGTCCAAACGATACTCAACTTCTCTCCAAACATTAATTAACATTTCTTTGTTAATGGTTGTCATTGCTTCATTAATCCTGTTTTTTAAGTGGTTTAGGTCGCGAATTTTTTGTGTATAAACAACGCTTTTGATGTACCCCCACAAGAAAAAATCGCAAGGTGTCAGGTCTGGACTCCTTGGAGGCCAAAGTATGGGTCCTTGCCGGCCTATCCATCGATCTCCAAATTTTTCGTTCAAAGCGTCCGTGATCAATGCATTGAAGTGCGGGGGAGCACCATCTTGTTGGAAATGAAGATGATGACTGTTTTAGAGTTCATCCAGCAGAGAAAAGCAATAATTGGTTAACATGTCAAGATACACAACTCCATTATTTGTTTTTTCAGCAAAGAAGAAAGGCCCTATTACAGATTTTTCATCGCACCATACCAAACATTAACTTAAGGTTTCTCAATAATTACGTGTGGGTTTTCAGAACCCCATATTCGTGAATTGTGTCTGTTAACACATCCATTTACATGGAATATAGCTTCGTCTGTAAAAATGATCTAAAAATGATTCGTTTTCACTTATTCTGTCCAACATTTAAACAGTGAAATTGTAACGTTTTACACCATCATCGGGTTTCAATTCCTGCAGTATCTGGATTTCATAAGCCTGTAATTTCAGTTTTTTATGTAAAACTATGTGAACTGTTGAATTTGGAATACCTAATTCGACGCTTTGACGGGGGATGGACTTCCCAGGACTTCTAATTGCCATTGTCTAATTAGTTCAACCGTTTCGTCTGGTACACTTACACTTAGTCTGCCGGTTGATTTCTGTTTCTTAACTGATCCAGTTTCTTCGAATTGTTTGAACCAACGTGTTATGTTATTTTTGTGTGGCGGATCTCTTCTGAATTCATGTCGAAACGCACGTTGATCTACAATTACGGATTTTAATTCAGGTATCGATAAAACACACTTTGCTTTGTCTTTATCCGAGAACATAGTAACTCACTAAACTCACCGCAACAACAATACAAGAACTGACGTTGTGATTACAACTGCTGACAAACAAACCTTTGGTTTGGAGGCTTTCAGGGATACCAATATAACATCTAGAAATTTCCCTACAATCTTCCTATGAATTACTGAAACCGCACCATTCTTTTATGATGATCCTGTATTATTCAACATACTCATGATTATGGAAGGATATATTTATATTTCTTATTATTTTTATTGAAAGTCAGAATGTTAGGTATCTTAAGAAGAAAAATAATGGTAAAATAATCATAAGCAAAAAAAACTTGCCTTTACTTATGATTATTTTTATATTTCTTTTAGGCTAGACAATAAATGTTTTCCTATTATACAATAATAAAAATATTTTAATAAACAAAACGGTACATCAAAACGGATATCTTGAAAAAATACTGAAAGAAAATTCTTCGTCAAGTGAAAAAAAACAGTGTAAATGTTCGTTTGTTCAAAATCTTAAATCACCAAACGTTCTTCTCCGATTGCTTTGAAATTTTGACACAAAGTTGCATTCGAATACGTAAGTGTTTTTATATACCTACTATTTATTTACCTAAGATATCACACTTGTGACAGGTAGAAATATGATTTTTTTTAAATAGCGCTATCTGTTGGACGTAAAAGCAACACACTATACTAAATATTTTACGATTCCATTTCAATATTTCCGATATGTGTGTACGCTACAGACTAAAAATCTACTGGACCGATTTACGCGCGGTGAAAAATGGAGAAAGGGAAAATCGAAAAGGTAAAAGCGAAGAAGGGGAAATGGAAAAAAGAAAAAAGGGAAAACAGGAACAGAGAAAACGAGAACAGAGAAAACAAGAAAAGAAAATTTAAAGGGGAAAAAGAAAAAAGGGAAAGGGGGAAATGAAAATAAGAGAAAGAGAATTTGGAAAGGGAAAGGGGCGGAAAGGAGGTTGGGGAAAAGGGAAATTGATTATGATAAAATAAAAACGGAAAAGTAAAATGGGGAAAAAGAGGAAAGGAAAAGAGGGAAATTGAAAGTGGAAAGGGGACAAGGGAGAAAGGGTAAAAAGAAAAAGTTAAATTTTGTGAAGTTCCATAATTTTCGTTAATGTTTTATCAAACTTTCAATTGGGTTCATTTAATCTATATAAATACTCAAATCTAGCAATAGCGAAGCATTGCTGGTTCTGCTTGTTTTAAAATATATTCATGAATAAGAAAAAAAGAAAAGAAATAAATTATAATTGTGATTTTGTATTTATGTTTTTTATTAATTTTAATCTCCACAAAGGTATAATTTGTTTAAATTTGTTCCAGAGTACTTATTTATGCGAAGTGTAGTTGAATAAAAAATGAATTTCAGTTAAATCATTTTATAGTTACCTAATAGAGTAGAAAATAATCACTCAAAATAACTTTGAAAAATGTATATACTGTAAGTGTTCTTTTAGTTGCTTTTTGCAATTTATTTTGATAAAAACGAAAAATTGTTAGAAGAAACTCTATTAACATCACTCAGCACTAGGAAATCTGTAGAGTTGAAAACAAGAGTAGAACGATGATATGACAGAAAGTACGATAAAAAAGAATTAGGTATTATATTTAAAGAGGGAAGACAATACATAAAAAGTTACACGATTTTGTTATTTACGTCGGTAAATTATAAAGACTGGACAAGGTAATTCAGATATCAAAAGTAGAAAGGCATAAACAAGAAGAGATTTTCTTTAAAAACAAAATGAGCGCTTATCAAATATAAATATAAATCTAAAAGTTACAATTTTGTATGAATATACAAATTTTTAGGTCGCGAAACATGTATTATAATAATAAGGATAGAAAATAAAAGGATAAAGGAATTTTAAGTGTTATATATTGTAGAAAGTATATATTCAAGGATTGATAAAATTAAACAAGTAAGAGGTCTTTAAATAAATAGGAAAGTAAAGAATTTTGTGTTGGCATCTTAAAACAGAGACAAACTAAGTTGACAAACTGTATGTTAAAATATAAAATTAAGTTGATACGATGAAATATTAAAATTTTAGAGGAAGAAAACGACTGGAGAACAAAAAAATTGCGATTTGAGTGATTAAAAGAAATTAGCAGAGAACAAAAACAAATGAAAAAATCTGTAATTATTTACTGTTTTCAAAAATAAGCAGCGATACAATAAAAATATTATATTGCCAAGAAAACTATCAACACAAAAATGTCGCCTATACGTATTCCTTTCTAGCCTTTACTTGGATCACCTAGTTTTAAAGCGTAGATTCTATGGCCGGTGGTGTTCAAATACCTCCCCGACACATATTTATCTAACATGTAAAACGATTTGTCTCCTCTTCTTGATTGTTTACATTATAAACTTCATATTATAAACTTCAAGCAGCATTTGGGTGATGCTGAATAATACAGTTAACACTTAACGAACACTTTATATATATATATATATATATATAAACTAAATAAGTTATAAAATTATCCAAATTAATAGAAAATTTTCTAATGCAATTCATTAGGTCAGCAAGGTCAGCAGAAAACCTCAACCTTAGAGGTTTACTGCTTTTGTTTTTGTTATTTTATTTATTTGGTTGTTGACCTAATGAATTGCATTAGAAAATGTTCTATTAATTTGAATAGTTTTCTAACTTATTTAGTTTTTTATATTTGTCTAACCAAAAAATAGAGTTTAGTTATTATTTTATATATATATATATATATATATATATATATATTATTGGATTTTTGTTGCTGAAAAAGAATTATATTTTTTTTTTATTTCACTTGTTTTTTGTTTTTTTTCTTCTTAATTTTCCGTGTAATGGATTTTTTGCACACAACTTGCAATGTTTTTATTTGTTTCGTTTTGGTTGAGTCTTTTTACATTTCCTTAATGTTTTTACTTTTTTCCTTTGTTAACCGTTGTTAAACTTTTTTCTGTCCTGTACTATAATGACTTTTTCTCTTTCTTATATTTCCGTGAATTAAACAATTAACTTTAATTGTAAACGTTCTTTTGTCTTTGTTGATCATAACCTTTTATTATTTTGTCTATTAAAACTAAAAACAAAAATAAATGCTTGCTAGACAGTACTATTTTTCTTAGTTATTTTCTACAGCTAATATACGTACCCGTATGTGAAGCTCAAAAATAAGCTAAATTTTACTCGTAGAACGTATAAATATAAATAATTCGTTTCTGTTGCCACAGAACTTTCACAAACCTGGAATTAACAACATTAATAAATAGCACTTTAATTATAAAACAGTTAGTTCCCATTATTTGATGTGTATGTAGTAAAAATATAAACTTATTTTTTTTAAATATATGGTAACTGTACACTCACTGGAATTTAATTAACTGTAGTTAATTAATTAAGTAGTTAATTGGAATTAACTGTAGTCACTGGAATTTAATTTGAGTTGAGAAACAATAATTTTTTTTTATAAATTATAATTTTATTGTAATTGATTTTACATGTTTTAAACGTGTTCCCATTTCTTTATTTACTTTAATTGTAACTTTGTTAGAAGATTTGTCAATAGAACATTGCATAATATTAATTTTAGTATGTAGTTACTTTAGAACTACAACCATATGTTCTAACATACGGTTCTATAATATAAGTCACAAAGTTAATTAATCATGATAATAGAAAGTGAGGGATAATGATAATATTTTAATTTTTAAATAGTTAAGCTGGATATACTATAACCATTTGTACCATAAATCATTCGAACTGAATAGGCCTATATTAATAACACAGCCGAACGATCTATCGTAACTAACAAAAAAGATTGTTTGATATGTAATCGAAATTTCAACTAGAACTTAAAAAAGTTCAGCGTTAAAGCTACAAATATTTTCCAATTTTTCTACAGTAAAAAAGTATTTATTTCAAGTTAATTCATTAACTATCACCTAACAGAATAAAATAAGATTCTTAATTTACTTTCAAACTACATTGTTCCTTTTACAGTCGAAAGTAGGTATACTATTACAAATTAATAAGTTGTGGAATAATCATTCTAAGATTTATTTTGTTTTTTTATTATAATGCTATTTTATTATAATTTATCTTATTATATTTATCTTGTAATTATTTTGATAAAAAGATAATAGTAATGAGGTAAGAAGAATTTAAAACCGAATAATCTTCATATTTGATGATTTTTTTTGGGGGTTAGAAACAGATAAATTCATCAAAGTAACTTGGTCTAGCACTGAAGTGTAAAATATATATATATGTATATATATATATTTGAACTTTAATCAAGCTGTCTGTATACGTAATAAACATTTTCTGAATTCGGTATAGAAATTTGTTTCTGCATAAAATATTATCTTAAATATTTAATAAATTTAAAACAACTGACCCAAATAAATCTATTTATAACTACCCAGTCAGGAGACCCCCTCCCTCTGTGTTCATTATGCTCACGCTTGTAAGAGTAATAATAATAAATACCAAAGTCTGTTTATTTTATAAAAAAAAATCTTAGCGTATTGTAATTTCTTCAAAACAGGAGTGCATTTCGTCGGCACAGACAGCAAACTTTGAATTGGGTAATCAGGTATAACTACAATTTTTATTAATAGTCTTTATTACCAGTTCGTACGGATAAAAACCTATTTTGCTCAGTTGATAATGTTACCCGAAACATCAAGAGGAGGTGATCGTGCTTCGTTTCTAATATTTTATCCATTTTTTAAAAAATATCTTCATATTTTTCTATGTTTTTTTATTTTATTTTACGATTTTAACGTTTTTTGGGTTTCTTTGTGAACAGTTTGTGAATAACATAATTTAACGAATGGACTTGTATACAAAACATATAAAGCTTTTCTCTCCGAAGTGTATATATACAGATTGTTCCAAATGGAGACTACGGCCAAGCCACATACAGTTGTCCATGAGAAAACCATTAATTCTCCAAGTGAAAACCTACCACTTGAAGTGTCTAGCATTTTTATTCGTTTATTTTCATCGAAAAACCATGTGGAAATTGGAGGAGCTTGAAATTGTAGAGCAAGTCTAAAGGACTATACGCCGGTAACCGTTGTACTTTTAAAGCTAGATATATCGAAAAAACAAAGTGACTTTCTTGTAGGAAATTTAATTTAAAATACTGCAAGTGCTCAATGAATACGATTTGACAAACGGTTAGGCCGTTGCAAAGTTGAATATTGGCAAGAAACATAAACCGGTTGTTACCGCAAGCCTTGAAAAATGAACCGTCTTAAATGGTATATACATGTGTATATACCACACATACATATACATGTGTATATATGTGGTATATATATATATATATATACCACATACATGCCTAACTTAATATCGGCGAACGACAACGGTAGCAGCTCAGATGACAGCAAGAGCACAGTATACGTACGCGCGGTCACTCCCACTATAGTGACGTTGCGGCTCCACCACCCTCAGGCTCCAATAAAAGAGCGTGGACGAGAGTAAATTTATAGTTCAACGACGATCCTGGAGAAGAAGAAGAAGACAGAAGAAGTTCCCTGGCCGCCTCAACGTGGGGACTCCCAACGAACGCCAACATCCCCGGCGGAGCAGCAGGCCTGGCCGGCCCACCGAGGGAGCCGCTGGACGCTGACGCTACCTTCCCTCTCCGGCTCGCCTGGCTTCAATCGTCCTGGCCGCCGGAGTCAGCAGCAGGAGCCGGCCCAGCGTGGAATCGCTCGGGTAGAACCACCTCGGCCGACGCAGATTGATTTGATTTTCGGTTAAATGAGCAAGATAATTTTCTCCATTTAAACTATTTGGTAGAATGACAGGACTCAAAAGATAGCCATTGAAAATACCTGCCCATATGATCAGAGAAAATCTTTGTTGATGGCTACTTTAGAAGTTACCATGTGGATTTTTGTCGCTCCAGATACGCTGGTTGTGATAGTTTTCAACACCATTCCTCTTGAAAGAAGCTTCATTCTTACACTGTTAACATGATCAACAGTAACAGTCGCTGTGTGAAATTATTCAAAAATGAAAAATTAATATCAATTGTTTTATTATTATTTAATATTAAATCTTATTGTGAAAAAATGATTACTTAATTTGATACTAATCTACAGTACTAGAATTAACAAGAAATAAAAAAAAATTAATATTTAATCGAATTGAACGTAATGTGGAGGCCATGAAAACAGACACAAAATTACATCAATTTTCTGCCATAACTCAGCTATTTGTTAACAGATTTAAAAAAATAAAATGTCATTTTCTTCAAAATAAGAGGCTTATTATTTTAGCTAAACATAAATTTTGTTAAAATTAATATTTACAGAGATATACAGGTTGAAAAATAAACATGCCGCCATTTTGTAATTTGCAAAGTTATTGAAGTCCTAATTGTTTGCTAATTTTAAAACTTCATTACCAAGACGCTTAACAAATATTAATATGATTCGTCTATCCGAACTTGAGATATAATTTTTTTTATAAAATAACAAAATGGCGGACAGGAGGAGAATGAAGGAGAAATTACCATTTTTTCTAAAGATATTTTTTTTTTAGTTTTACAAGTACAATCAGAAAAAGTATAGCCAGTTCACAATTTTAGAAACACTCTGTATATAATAGATATGAAGCGAAAAGGATATACGAGAATTATTTTAAAATTATACATTAAACCAAGATTTTCCAATAAAAATTATTTATTTTTTCATATACAAACATTTTTTTTACGGTAACTTTCAAATTTTCAAATATCCGTTCCGGCAACAATTTATATTATTCAGTATGGGCGGTGGCTACACTTATTTTGTGGTTTGTATTTATACACAATTTTAACTCTGTATGAATGAAGAGATTTTGCGTATACTTTCATATGTTATATACGTAAGTAAAACATTGTAAAATCATTAACAGTTGAGTAAATAGAAAGAAAGAAAGAAAGAATTAAAAATAATAATTTTGGTAATATTTTTGGTAGTTTAACATGAAATATAATGTAATTTAGAATAATTATTAGCGCTCTTTTTTCTACTTCACTTTTAATTATTATAAATAGTATTGTTATTATTAGAGGATCTTTTAAGTACATTTGCAAAATTAGCGGTGAATATTGTGATTTAAAATGAACCGTGTTGGTCGGGCATAATTACTTAGGAGAGGAAGATAAAAGCGGATGCTTGGTTTATAAACGAGCAGGCGGGGTTGATAAAAACGGGCGTTAAGAAGTTAAGACGAAGTAGTGGTAAAGAAGCGAAGGAAAGCGTTGAAGAGTAGCAGAGGGGTGATGGTTTTGTGAACTGTGCTTTAGAACGATGAGGGTTAGTGGAAGGGTAAAGAGGACTGCGGGATGTTGGTGAACTTTCAAAGTTTTGCATCTCTTACCACCAAGGAGCAAGTACAGCTTCTTGGCGCTTAACATTTTCTTATTTTCTAATAATGCTGAAGAGAGAAAGTAAGGGAGGGATAAAGATATAGCAGTAGGAGAAAAGAATGGGGAGAGAACAGAACAAAACAGAATAAGAAAATCACGGCAGGCAGTAGGGTTAATTGTGTGTAAGCAACATCTCGATTATGTGTCTTCCGTGGCCTACTCTCAACCCATGTTGTTTCCCTCATCATTTAACCTGTCTCAACTTAAAATTCAGATACATATATATATATATATATATATATATATATATATATATATATATATATATTCTTGACATTCCGAAACATTAAACAAATATTTTATGCACGTAATTTGTATTTCATTTACATTTTACGCATTTAAACAGAGTTTTTATACATTTATTTTTAGCCGATTTAAAGTCAAATATTACACTTACAGAATAAAATAAATAAAGCCCCCTTATTCCTTATTACAATACATTATCATCCAAAATCTTTTGTATAACCTTCGAATTTTAGAAACACAATAATTCAATTCATTTATTACAAAACTTAACTAAAGCTATAAAAAATTTGCTTCTCCCACTCGGCTTTGTCCGCGCTATATGTTAATAGAAAGTTCAAAAATTGGAAATAGTATTTTTAGTAATTATGTGTGGGCTTTCAGTTATCGCTATTTACATCTTAAGGGAGAAATAAAAATTATTTGGGTGAATAACCTTTTTTCAGTTGTTTAATATGTGAATAGTCGTCGTTCCTTTTAATTTCATTTTTAATCTAACCTGTGTTTATAAATTACGATATACGGGCAATGAAACTAAATTTAATAAATCACATAACTGCCGAAGATATCTAAAAATTGTTTCTTCAGAGGCTATGGCCTATTCTATAGGAAAGTTATTTAGGAGTTATGCCACTCCACTGTTGAGCAGACGTATAGACATGTTAACATCAAAAACAAATGTCTTGAAGAGAAGAAGTACTGTTCGACAGCCTTTCTGAATATATTACTTTCTAAAAGTTAAAAAAGTGTCTCCTCAGCCGTAATACCTGGTTCTGCTTAGTTACCTGGACGGATGAATTTCGCAGGTAAAGTATGATCAAATGATATGTGTTCTTCGACTCCAAGGCTCAATTATTGAACCAGTGCTATCATCTATCTTCTCCGCGAACCTTCCGACCGCGCACCACATCACCATTACTTCATTTGCTGATGACCCGGCTATTCTGGCCGTTGATGTAAACCTAACTGTAGCCTCGGCTATTCTACAATTTTAATTGGATCATTCTCAACAGATGGCTGAGGAAATAAAGGATGGACTTCAACAAGTGAAATCTAGTCATGAAAGATTAGACATGAGAAGAGGAGACTGTCCGCGGGTTAATTTAGGTGGCGTTTTAATCCTGCATACCAACAGCGTAAAGTGCGTAGGCCTTCAGTTAGATTATTGCCTGATATGGAAGGCTCATGTTTGGGAAAAGTGGAAGCAATTAAACGTGAAGTTTAAGGAATTATACTGGTTGCTGAGAAGGAAGTCCCAGTTATCATTATCTAACAAACTGTCACTGTACTAAGCATTTCTAAAACCGATTTGGACATAAATACTATATGTATTGATCTATGGGGAACAACAAGAAGGAGCAACATCGAGGTATTACAGCGGTTCTAGAACAAGTTGACGAGGTATATCACAAAGGCGCCGTAGTCTACGAAAAAAAAAATTGAGATCCATGAATTACTGGGTTTACGTTATGTACGGAAGAGATAAAAACGTTTCAGTTCTATATATTAACGACTCCTAAACAGGCACATGAACCACATAGCCATTAACCTCTTGGACAACGGTGGGGACATTAGCGGGCTTAAACGCCTCCACCTACAAGACCTTACTGACTCCAAGTTATTAATGATGATTTGATTTGGGATATTATTATGAAGTGATGATGACTGTGGTATTGGTTAACTGATTGATATTTTATGATTATCTGATTTATGAGTATTTATGTTAACGCATCTTGTTCAATGTTCTATTTCTATTTACTTTATTCTATTTATGGTTTTCGTTTATTCTGAATTTCATTTTTCTTTCACAGTATTCATCTCTTTTTTATGTTTTTGATTCCTTGTTTATATTTGGCCTGTGATGCAATTAGACTTTACAGTGTATGAACTTTTCTGCCAAGTTTTTATACAAATTTTAATTATTGTGGAGTTTCGATGCTAACTTCCTATCAAGTATTTGTGTATGATCAGATTTACTTAAGGTTTCTCTACGATGTAAACTATTTGTAAATAAAATTTGGTAGTAAAAAAAACTTTACTAAAAGAAATTGTAGGTTATTTATTTATGATTATATAATAATAAGATTGGTGAAGTTTGAACACTGGTAAACATTTTGAAGTCATAAGAAAGCTACATTTAAAATTTCTTATCGATTGGTTAAATAGTTTTCGCGGTTATCAAGAAAAACGGATAAATGTTGTCTAATTAATAATGAGATTAATTACGTATAGGGTAAGGTTTTTTACTCGCAGAAAAATTAAAAAAATTTGGTAGAAGAATAAGATGTTTTACATTTTTTTAAATTAATTAATCAGATGTAAAGATATTCATTACACATATCACCTAATGAATGATAGTTTTGCTATACCACAGCAATAAAACTGAATATATCCAATAATTGCCTGGAATTATAAAGTTCGTAATAACTACCTTAAATAAGGGCTAAATTATAAAAAAGCATAAGTAAATAAAAATATTAATAATATTACTTTACATTAATGTCTTAAATTATAAATTTATGATAATATAGATGCAACCATGGGATGATTACAAATAAATAAAATTTCTTTAAAATAAAATCACCTTTCAGAAAGTGTAAGTTGAAAACTTAGTATATTATTAACACAGAAGTTAAACATAAATGAAAGTCAAGTTATCTAATTATTGTCCGTTAAATACTGTTCAACAAAGTAGACATATCATCATTACAGCATATACTGTTTATTTAAAAAATAAATGTTTTAATTTAATTTTAAATAAGCTGTTAAACGATTTATTACAACGTATTAAAGACAGCATTTAAGAACTGTTTACACCAAGCAAAACTATTGTTGTACATCAGAATTCTGATGGTTTGACAGAACAGAATGTTATATAATAAACTAAGTAATATACTAACTGAATATCTCTTTCTTTTTTTTTCTGTTTAGTCTCCGGTAACTACCGTTTAGATAATTCTTCAGAGGATGAATGAGGATGATATGTATGAGTGTAAAATGAAATGCAGTCTTGTACATTCTTAGTTCGACCATTCCTGAGATGTGTGGTTAATTGAAACCCAACCACCAAAGAACACCGGTAATCCACGATCTAGTATTCAAATCCGTGTAAAAATAACTGGCTTTACTAGGACTTGAATGCTGGAACTCTCGGCTTCCAAATCAGCTGATTTGGGAAGATGCGTTCACCACTAGACCAACCCGGTGGGTTACTAACTGAATATCTAGAAGCTCTAAATATTAGCTTATTACGAAAAACAGACAACCTTTTTATTCACTGTTTTTTTAACTGACGATATCAGAATTGTAAATATAAAAATATTAAAATAAAAGTTGTATACTTCACTAAAAACTGCTCTACAAAAAAAAATATGAAATTGCAAAATTTATTTTAATTTACTAATTAAAGGCGACATTTTCATTTCAATGGCACCAAACACAATTAGTAATTTCCCTAATTTTCTCTAAAATTCGATCTGATATTCTTAAATAACACCAAAATTAATTTAGATCGAAATAAAAGTAGATATAAGAAATAATTAATATAAATACAAGCTCAGAATTTATATAAGACAAACCCAAGAAATGGATTAGATTTGGATTAATTTCCGAAATGAAATTATTTTGCAACTAAATAAATTTGATGAGCGTAAATTTATAATCTAATAAAACTACTAAAAATTATATACCATGGACTGTAGAAATATTATTAATTACCGAGGACAGGAATATTATTTACATAAATCTGCCTGGGAAACACATAATATTTTTTCCGTATTTAAATTTAAGATAGTTATAATCCACCCAATGATTTTTTTTATTGCTGTCACATGATGTTGGAGATCACTTACTAAGAGTGCACTGATGAATGATTTCCAATTTTGATGGTCAAATACTCTGAAGAGAAAGTAAATAAGGACAAATCTCTTGGCCGATCCTCAGAGGTACTTTTAATACAGATCATTCCTCATATCTTTAAAAAAATTTTGAAGCGTAATTTTTTTTTTTTTTTTTAATTATTTGGAATGGATTCAAAAGAGGTAAAATCTTATATATTTATGAGAACTTATAAATCCTTGTAAATAAATATGTAAAAAATGAACTGAACAATTTAACAAGATAGACTGAACAAGAACAATTTAACAATTTAATTTAATATTTAAGATGATGAAAACTATTTCTCATTATGAATAAAAGATTTTAACAATCTAGAATATTATAACACTAGAAAGAGAATAAAAACAAAGCCTTTGCAATGACATTAAGCTGAACAAGTGCACAATGAATGAAACTTTGAAATGTTATAATAAGGATTTAAAATTATCACAGAAGAATGAAAATTACACATAATTTTTTCTAAATAAAAACCTTCTTGTTTACCATTACATATAATCGTTTTATGCATTATTCACATAAGGGTTTACTTTTTTTAATCGACTGATTAATAAACCTTTTTTTCTATAAACAAGAACCATTACGTAAAAGGTAAACATAACCTCAACTATCTATACGCTTCAGGTAAGGAAATCGGTGTGTAAACATTCCTGTTAAGTGTTTTGCATAGAACAATGTTGATACTACACGCAAACTGTGTGGATTTAATCATGACATCATTACCAAATAAACATATTTAAACATAAGATAAACAGACGTGAATCTACAATTACTCTTACCAATAATATAACGTGTTAAAACTGGTAACATCAATTTTAACACCTAACTTTTGTAATACGTAAATTTTGTAAAATTTATTATGTATTAATTTATTTAATATGATATTGATAAGTCATGTTCCTAATCTTATATGTTAAACCAGTTATGAGATTAGACATTTTCTTATAATGTTTTGTATTAAAATGAAAAATTTATTTGGTAGTATACTTGCGGAAAAATTTCATACTTAATACTTAAGTTACTGTACTTCCCAGAGAAATATTAAAATAAATCAACATGTAATTTTATTCATTATCCTAATACTCGTTGTAATGAATCTTTTAATTATAACTAATGGAGTTGTAGCTAGCAATCAAAAAGAAAATTAACAGACTGAAAAAATCCATAAATAAATAATGCCTACTTAATTTACATCTTATTAGAAAACTTTATCCACAGTCAGCCGAACTATTTTAATAAGCACTAAAATTAAACTGACATTTAAATTGTGTATTTCAGGAATATAGATTGTGAATTTTAAGTTCTACTCACTTCTTAATAAAGAAAGAAGAAAGTAAATTACTTTTCTTGATAGTTAAAGAATGGTAAACTTACAAAAAATTCAGGCTTCATGTTTTTTTTTTTTTTAGTTTTTTGCACTTAAGGAGATATAATAAGCCGAAAAAAGGAAAAAGAAAGAAATAATTTTTTTCGTTCGTATCGATGTATTCATCTGTATGAGTTAATAAATTAGGATTGACTGGAACAAATATTTTTGTATATTGGAGATTGATGTTACATTAAATTTTATTAACGTTTATAATCAAAATCATAAAGCAGTGCAGGAATAATATTTTGGTTAGGGCTAAGATAAAAAAGGACCTAAATAACTTTTACTTTTTTTAAAACAAAATGATGATAAATCTTTTCATCAAATTCCTCCTCACCAAAAAAAAAACCTAGTACACGTTATATGTATAAGCTATTATTTTTCTATTTGTTCATAGTATTTGTGTGGTGATATTTATAAAGATTATCGACTAAGGATTGACTGAAACAAAAATTTCAGTAAATCATACATATTCAAAAAAAATTAAAAAGTCTGCAGGATAGAAGTAAAAATATTTGCGGGAAACTTTAGCAACGCCGTAGAATATTTTTTATTTAGGATTAGTTAAAGTAATATTTCAAAATTTGTTCGGAAATATGGAATGGAAATTTTGTAAAAAGTTGAAAAATTATAGTCCTGACTATTATTAAAACACAGAATTTTCAGAAAAAGAAAGATAGCTAGCATTACTAAATTAATAATATTTTATACACAAACATACACACACATTTTTTAGCGATTGTAATTACACTCATCAGCTTCTGCTAGTTTTCCATATAAAAAGGAAATTAACTCAACGAACCGATTAGAAAACTTCTCGGTCGATATTTTTGGAGCGTAGTTATCTTTTTTAATATATCTAGTCGGTAAAATATAGATTGAAAACAATTTTATAAGGTGCGTGGCTCCTCACTATGGACAAAAAGTTAAAACATGCATATGATATTGTGTTTCCGTAGAAATCATCATCGATGAAAATATTTTCCTACGCCGATTACGCTTCTGAATACCAGATTTATTTTATCTCGTGTAACTTGGTGATGCACCATATGCCTCCGAGTCACTACCGTGTAACCGTTGATTTTATTCTTCTTCACTGTTTACGTTAAGCGATGATGTGGCAGAGATTTAAAATTGTTAGATTGGTTGGCTTTATTCTTGAGAACATGTAGCTGATATTGAAAATCTACCCGTATTTTACATTTTTTTAAACTTTTTAAAGATTGATTGCTAGAATATTTTTCTTCAACTTGATTAGAACTAGTTTACATTACCATTTGGATATTTCGGTTTATTTTACCTGTACAATAAACTACTCGTTTAATAAAAAAATGTTCTTGTTTATATATTTTTTTGTTTTTATTTTAAGATGAAATGTACTTTTTTCATCCACTATGTTTTGATGTCATCCTTCATTACCGCTTAGTAATGTTTTTGTTTTGCATTGCTTGCCATTCCTAGAATTGCTTTTAACATTTTGGTGATTTAAGATAATATTTTTTTAAAACCAAACATCTCGTTTCCCTGTTTGCCTTCAGCTGATCATTTTTTTATTTTATTTTTAAAAAAATCCACTACAAAGATTACATATTCTAGACATTATATGCTCAGGTTAACATATATTTTATATGCTTTTATTTATTTTAAGTAAAGAATCAATTTACGTAATTACGGTACTCTTTTTTACAAACTATATGTAAATGTATAGATAATAATAAAAACAAGATAAACTTTATATACATATATTGCACTAATTTTTTAAAATTAATAATAGTTAATCTCTAATTAAATATTTCTAACAATTCATTTCAAGAAAATTAGCTAATAAATTAATAAAAGTATTGTTTTTTCTATAACTTCTACGTAAAAAAAGTAAATGTTTATTTAGTTAACTCAAGAATAATTTAAATGATACTTTATTTGAAGTAATCTGAGATAAACTATAGAATAATATGTTTTGCTTGTTGATTTTGGTACGTTATTTCATTCACAATTTACTTCTGGATGAAACGTTAAGTTGAAAGGAAATATGTCCCTGTTGAGGTTACAAAACAGCGCTTGAGGTAGGTGAATATAATCTGGTAGACTTAAGGGATAATATACTAACATTATTGCCTCTAGTGTTACTTTGTCATTGTTATAACTGTTTGAGAATATCATGTGCATTGTGTCCAGGAAATTTCCAAAATATTCATAATTTAACTATCATATCAAATACAATATCTATTTATTAACGTGTATATGTGCACAATTGTGCGCTTTTGCAAGTCAGTTGAGATAATGTAATCCTATTCAAAGTTATGTATTTAATATAACTGAACAAACAGAACTGTCTATCTTATAGAAAAGCATAATAGTTACAAAAAAATGAGGAGTATATAAAATATTTATCAAAACAACAGACTACTTTGCTATCACATAAGACTAAAAAATGTAATTTCTTTATAAGTTTCGCCTTTGAAAATAGAAGAAATCGAAATTATAAAGATTAAGGATATCAAAATAAAATTCAGAATTATATTAAATTTTCGATATTTTTAAAAAATTAAAATTCATCGTATTTGTCTTTGTCATCAAACATCGTGTTTGTCATCAAACAATTTGTCTTTAATAGCATACATAAATTTTCATACTAGACAACTGAAGAAAAAGTAGAAATTATTTATTATCCATTATTTTCTTGACCAATGTGTTAATTTTCTCTATATATAGCTATAATTCAAATCTAAAAAAAATTTCGGTTACACCACATTTTTACCGTTTGCGTTCAGTATTTAAACAGATTTCTAACTATTTTAGATATATTAACCAAATTCAATTAGTTCAAAAAAATCAAAATCAAAATTGAGATCTAATTAAAAATTGATAACACTGCGGAACAGTCAACTGTTGTGTCGTCTGCAGTCACAAATATTCAAATCAGCGGAGGAATTGATTAAATAATATTTTAAGAGTAACAATTCCTCTGCGTAGGCCTCGAACATGCTAACTAAGCGTTTCCGAATCCATGTTTATATTAACATTATTCTTTTTTTTACCAGTAGAACATGTTCTGAAAGTTAGTTACATTCTTCGTGAATCACTCTATAAAAATTAAAGTATTTTTTGCTAAAGATTGAGTGTGTGCAGTCTAAAGAACGATTCAGTTGCTGAGCTGTCACCAGAATTAAAATTTAAATAAATTTTACGAACCTAAGAATAATTAAAAAACACGATGGCAATTTAATTACTTAGTAAAATGATAAGTGTACTATATTGAACAATTCTATGAAAATAAGAAAAATGGTAAACACAATAGCTTAGAACAAATATTTTTTGGTATTTTAACACTTCCGTAATCAGTAAATATGTAGAATTAAAAATCGTTCTTTGGCTTTCAGTCAGAAACTATTTGTAAAGATCAGATGAAAAATATTGTTAAAGAAAGTATTATAAAAGATGCGATATTCAACTTTCTATGGACGTGATAAATTCCGTTCTGGCACAGAAAAAGGATAATCGATACAGGGCAGAAATCAAGGAATTATATTCTGCAATTTGTCATTATTATATTAATATCTAATAAAATGCATGTTTTTCCATGTACGGATTTTTATTGCGAAAGCTTAAAGAACAGAAATTTATTGCATTTTATCGTATGATATTTACGATAGAAGTTTAGCTTAAAAATATCAAATTATTAAAGAATATTTTTAAAAATACTTAGTAGAGTTAAAATTAAGAAATTACTGTACACAACGGGATATGAAAATTCATCCTGCTTATTCCCTGTTTTTTCGGGAATATTTTTACGTAAAATATGACCGACAAGTATGATCAATAAGTTATAAATAATATGGAGAAAGTTTTTTAACGTTGGTTAAACATTAGAAATCTATTAGTGATATATGGAATATGTCAAACTGTCTGCAATATAATATTGGATACATTTATTACGGCGTACTTGTTTATTCTTAGCCATTCGAGTGCAATTTTCAGTGAAACGTTAAATATAAGCTGAACAGATGTGTCTCTGCTGAACGACATTCTTATGCGAGAAAAATTAATTAATTTTTAAATTATATAGTTTATATGAAAAAGTTTTTTTTTTTTTAAAGAATCGGTTCAGTGTTTTTAATAAAGTCTGACTTTAATAAAACTTTGACTTCACTTATTTTTCTTTATTGCAATTAAACGAACGGAACATTTATAAAAAATTTAGAAGTAATAAATTTACGTTAGATTATAATTCACAAGAATAATTTACCAAGCTTTTTAATAATTAATCAGATTTCTCAGAATTTCTCTATTTTTACAATTTCATTTATCTTATAAGTACAATACTCTTATTTTCTATCCTTTAAATTGTGTAATTTGTTACTCAACTCTATTTCTACCGCATAAACTGTAATATTTTTCTTTAGAAATGTTCTCCAGTTATCTCTTATTTATTTTTATAAAGCTAGCAATTTCTCAGAAACATTATTTACAGAAGAATATGTCCGATAAAATACAACAAATATAAAATAATTATGTTTAAAAATAGCAAATATATTATTTTTGTTGTATAAAATTATTTCTATACTATTTTTATTACAAAACTGTTTTTAAAAAGTCAAACAGCAGATAAAAATTCGGGAGAATATATTTTTAGCCAATTAATGGCTAAACGTAGACACCTAGGAGTCTACGTTAAATTTTAATAACAATCAATCAAACTTAGAGTTTTATTAATAACATCAATACTATACAAAAAAGCTACTAGTGGTTTGGATGAACTTTCCCGACAAATAAATTACCCCATTCCGTAATATATTTAAAAATTTCTTTATCCACGATTTATTTATTTTCTCGAAATAATGAAAGACGATAAAAAAATTGTTTGGATTTGTAGTTAGTCTAATACAAGCAAATATCAGTCGGTATTAGTTGAAAACAAATTATTTAATGAAAATTTGTAAGATTTTATTAGTTATCTCTGAAAAAAGAATTAAAACTTTTAATTATTTTTATAATGTCTAACTTATAGAAAAATAAAAAATAAAAATTAAAACAATAATAGTAATTTTTTTTTGATTCGATTTACCGGAATCGATAGATACACAAAATAACAACAACAAAAAAAACTTTTTCCACAGAAAAAAGTTAAAAATGCTCCTACTCTATAACGTTTAATTTAAATAAAAATTCAAACGAAAAGTTTCCAATTTTTTTTGGCCTCCGGGAATCACCATCAGGTATTACTTCAGTAAATGAATGAGGATGATATATATGAGTATAAACGAAGTGTAGTCTTATACAGTCTCAGGTGACCATTTCTGAGATGCAAGGTTAATTGAAATTCAGCCACCAAAGAACACCGGTATCCACGATCTAGTATTCAAATCTGTATAAAAGTAACTGACTTTACTACGATTTGAACATTGGAACTCTCGATTTTAAAATCAGCTGATTTGCAACGACGCTTTCACCGCTAGACCAACCCGATGGATCCATCTGGAAGTTTAAAAAACTTTTAGCGAGTGCGTCAGAGCGTGGACACACGACGGAAGCAAAGCTTCTTACGCAATATTGTATGAGTTATTAACGATGAAAAATAACGTGTAGTGAAGTGTACACAAATTACGAAATTTTTTATTTGTTGAAATATAAACTAATAACGAAATTGTTAGAGAGAGAGCTCTTACCAAACATGCATGTTAGTACCTACACATAGCACGCAGTACGCATAGTGGAGACTCGCTGGCGTGTGACGCTTTTTCGTGACGCTCGTTTCTCTCATCTCGAAATCTGTCTTAAGAAGGTTCGCTTCAGTAACTAAAATTTAAATAGAAAAACCAATAAAAAAATAATTTCTATTTCATATACAAAAAAAAAAAAAAAAAAATGGTGAATTGAAATGATAATAAAGAAGTGTCAGAACTTCTTTACAATTTGAATAAAATACGTATTTCTATAAATACGTCTTTACAATTTAAATAAAATAGTATTTCTATAAATACATACTAATTAATATTTTATCATTAAATTCATTAACAAATTATTGATCAGTAATCAGATTGTCCAAATATGGATTAAAACGAGATCTTTAATTTCTAAAGATTCAATCAACATAGATACTTTTCTCATCTATTGACTGATTCAGACACCGTCCTGATAAACAACAGCTATTTGACGTACGTGTTTAATTTAGATAAACAGCTGTATTACAGGTATTTATTTACAATCAGATATTTCCCGATAACATATCCAAATGTAATTACAGTATGTACCAACAAAATTTCCTGAAGCAGTTCTCTAAGCTTAATTCCAGACACACCATTCTTCAATTATCCACTCGAGCCACCAGTTATTGAATAAACGATAAATTACAAATATCTTAAATATTTGTATTATATTAAAGCGTTTGCTATTTGTAGTATCTATGTAATTTGTACCATTCTTATCATGCCACCTAGTTAATATTGAGGTAGTTTATTTTAAAGCGCTAAATTAAAAAATCCGACACTTATTTCTGGCCTTATATACTGTTCATTTAAATCTCACTATACAAAGAGAATATTTTTTCGCTTGTTACCGGATAACCTCTAAAATTACTGAACCCTTACTTACAAAATTTTGACTGTAATTTTCTTGTAACCCCGAAATGCTGTGCTAGTGATAAAGTTATTTTTGAACTTCAGTATCATTCTAATTTCAATAAAAAAAAAATGATTTTGAGAACATATCCATTATCTAAACATTTGATTTTTTCTAGTAAATTTTGAACAGCGATAACTCTGACAGCAACAGCCGAAAAAAAAATTACTAAAATATTACTTCCAAATTTTTAAGTTTTGTATACATATAGCAGGGGATGAATAGCCGTGACGGGGGGCTATTCTGATAATAATTCATAAATATTTATTATTTACCACATTAGGTTGGAAAGCTAGGAAATATCATAGTATAAATAAAAACATATACTAGAGATATACTAATATAAATTTAATAATTCTGGTTTATTAATTCGAAATTTTCAAACTTTAATTTTCTTATATTTTATTATCAATCTCAATAGAAATTCACGAATATAATTTTTCAATGAATTTTGAAGTCATTTACAACTTTATTACAAATTATTAATGTAAAGATAAATTAAAAATTAATTGAAATTTGTTTTAATATTAGAATAAAAACGGAAAGAATAAGTATAAAGGTTAAAATTCATTTGGAATGTTATTTCTCCCTTAAATATACAGTATATATTTAATAATTTGTTATTTTTATAGAATTTTCACGAAATTATTCTTGCAAATTTTTCAGTTATTTATTTGTTTATTTAGAGTAATATATGTCGGTGTGTTGAAAGTTATTTTTGAAATAACTAATACATTATACCAAATCGATCTTTGTGAAAAACTGAAATCGAATTCATATAAAGAACAACAAAAGATATAAATGAACGAGATGTATAGAAACTGGAGCATTGGAGTAAAAAAGAGTCATTGAAACAAATCAACTTTTGGCATAGATTATAAAATACGTAAGTGGAAAAAATATCAATTTACATGAATTTTGTAACTATCTATCATTATTTACAAAAGTTTATTACTGAACGACATGTAGATGAAAAACAAAATAATCAAACCCTTCTATTCTTCAAAGAACCTGATATATCATAAAATTTGAAATATTGAGGTGAAGTAAAAATAAAGTATCAAGAATTTCTTTTGAATTATATGTAGCCTGTTACATTATCTTTTATAACCGACACTAAATTCTACAAATGTTGTATCTATATTTATTATTACAACCTAGATATTTGTCACATCAACATGTAACATAGAGCTGATCATTTTTATTAATCGTAAGACACCAAATAAAATTAAATAATAACTTATAACATTGACCTGACCTGCAACAAAGAGAATAAAATTATAATTTATTCGTTAAAATTAATATCAGTTTAAATAGCGTTAAAATGTTTCTCAACGTTGTGCAAACGGTGTAAAATCCATCATGTAAAAATATGATAAAATATATCCAATCATAAAATTTAACAAACTTCTGTTCAATAATTTGCAAAATACATTATTCTAACATATTATAAATACAAATAATACTATGATAAATAAGTTGTTATTATCTGTTAAGAATTACCTTGAATAATACAAATTCAAATAATGACAAAATTCAAGTGTTACAAATGTCATATATAATATATGAGAATTTAAGTAAATATGACTAACTGTTAATAAATTTAAACGGAAATTTTAAGAAAATGATTTTGGTTAAAATTAAGGTAAATTCATTAAAATTATTCATAACATAGTTCGAGAAGTACATATACCTGAACTAACTATATCAAAACATATTCTTGCGATGCGAGAGAATAGTTTACAACTATAATATAAATTTAAATTTATTTTAGAAAGGAAAACCAGCAGTTCTCAAAATCAATAGTTCATTTATTAAAACATTTAGTAAATAGAAGAAAGTTAAGTGTTATGTGTAACAGGTTAAATTATTAGATGAATAGCTGCAAAACATTAATCTTTTTATTCGTATTGTGTAAATTTTGATTTTTAAATTCTACAATTATTGTGTGGGCGCGCGCTTATTTATACAAAATTATTCATGAAGAACTTTCACATCTTCTACTAGTGAAAATAAAGAAGAAAAAAATATATATATATTTTTTTATATATATATATATATATAAAATATATATATGTATGTATATATATATATATATATATATACATACGTTCGAAAACGCTTCGCACTGTAGGCTGACGAAAGATTTCCCCATGATTTCGGCGTCTCAGGTAAAATTAAGATTGGGCTGTAACTCTTGGGTACTGAAATTAGGGGATACATTTTATAGTTTCACAACCGACTTAAAAATTTTAAAAGAATGGTTCACAAAATTTTATATTTATTCGTTTTTTTAGAAATCTGGGATAAAAGACAAAATATTAGGATAGAACACACAATTTTATTTTTGGCTTAATAACTTTGTTAAATAAGTAATAAACACAAAAGTTTTAAAGAAAACTTGTAGAGGGTTTGATTTTAGATAAAATTGTATGAATAAATTCGACGTAAAGTAAATACAACCGTATGAATTTCGAACTTTGTAAAAACAAAACATATCAAAATATGGCAGATTTTAACAAGATATTTAATGTAGTAAAAACAGCCGTTTTTAATTTTTATAAATTCGTAACATTTTTCAGTAAAGTATTGTTTTTAATAAAAGTTTTTGACTTTTATACACTTTTTTTGTTATCCATTGTCCTAGAATTAAATTCTCTTCAAGTTTTGATAGTAAATTTACATCTTTAATTGTAATTTAACAAATTTATTGTACTTCAAACTTAAAAAACCTATTTATCGTTTCTGAATATTGTTTTTTTAATATCGGACATATGAAAATTACGAGATATAGTGTAGTGGGACCTGTTTTATTTTATTTTTCAGGTCAAAAATCATAAGAAACCATCAAGTTTATCCTTATACAAGTATAATGCCTTCAAAATTTCAGTATGACCTGATTTCACCGGGGGAATTCTAATCCGGGCGAAATTTTTCTCTAGCCGTACTTGATAGTAAAGCGTTTTCGGACATATATTTATATGAACTTTTTTCCTTATACTCAATCTCTAGAATCAGTTTCCAAATTTTTCCCCTTTCCTCCTGAATCACTTTGTATATAAGTGATATATATATATACATATTATCACATAGTATGTTTTAGGATATTTCTACTGCTTTTAATTAGTATAATAGGAATTTGAATCTTAAGCTCCGATTGAATTCAGTATCTGAAATAAATTCCACATACCCTTATTTATTAATAATGAAGAAATGCAATGAGAAGTTGCAGAATTGTCAGATATAATGTGAATTGATATTTCAAATTTATTTGAAAACAACTGTCATAATAAACAAGTTAATGAAAAATTAAATTTATTTTGATCATTTTTTTCTTTCAGAAATATTCAATATATATTTCGGAATTACACGGTCAAAACGGAGGTCCTTATTAAAAAAATTAAATTGTGTATCTTGTAATTTATTTAAAATAATTGCAAATAATTAATCAAATAACCTTCTTTATGTAACATATTCATATTTTTTAGTGTTGAATACAATAAAGTACTTAAGGCTGTTTACAGCATTATTATGCGATACAATAGTAGTTATGGTTTTTAAATTGTACTACTTCTCTTTTTTCCGCCTCAAAGTTGGAAAGAAATTTTAATGAATGGTTGAATACATGAAAAAAAGAACATACATTTTACGATTAAAATAAAACTAAAATTTTGGCATTAATCGAAAAAAAATTAAATATGAAAATTCAGCTTTGTTTTATATCAAGAAACTAAAAATAAGGTAATTCTAAAAACAGGATCTTTTGTCACTGAGCATGTACCTCACAGTCCTGTTACCATCCTCTTGACCAATCTTACTTTTTGAAAGTCGTTAAGTAATCTTAGTAATTAAAAGTCGAGTACATTTTTTCTTATATTAATTGTTTAACTAAAATTGGTATACCGTAATACAGTGATTCCTAAACTGTGTGTCGCGCCTCTTCACAGGACGTCGAAAAATATTGTAAAAGCTTCATAATTAATTGAACCAAGACATTTATAATTATTAATTTACTGTTAATAAAGTAAAAAAAAAATAATGAAGATACACGGATTTTATTATTTTTATCTCTTACTTACGAGTAGTCGTCATAATTTTACTTAGGGTAGGGCGCCATGGAAAAATTTTAATTGAAAAAGAGTGCCGCGACTCAGAAAAGGCGCCGCTACTCGGAAAAGTTTGAGAACCACTGCCGTAATATATTCTTCTAATACTTTTAAATTATTAAATAAACATCACCCTAATTCCAGATATATTTCCAAACATAAATTAATAGGCTAGCAAAAAACCTTTCAGTATTTACCAAGTTTTTAATTTTTTAATATCCTCTTCAAGCGAGGTATAGACCTACATAAAGAGTAATTAACACAACTCACTTTTTGCTATGGTGGGTCTTCCTTAAAATCAATAATTTACAGGGATAAAATTTCTTTAACTTTGCAGTTTTTCGTTGCAAAATCATTGGATTACAAATTCATTAATCAATTTTATAAATTATATACGTGCATTGAATATTATATTATCTACGATTATATCTACATTTTTTTTTTTTAGTACTGTGTAACTGACTAAAGAGTTGCTCACGTAAAAAAAAATTGATTAAAATTAAAATATTGATTTTTTTTTAATATTTCATAAAAATTTTTAGTTTTATTAATAGTTACCCTCCTCTTTTAAGTATCTAATTTATTTATAACTTTTATGTTCCCTTATATCCTACACATTTCCAATAAAATAAGCTAGGAAAATAAATAAAACCTACTAATAAGTTTTCGAATAACTGCCGCCGTGATATAATAGCTAGGCTAGATGTAATTATTCTATATATATTAATTCGTTGGTTCATTATAAATAAATAAATAAATCCTTGTTCAGTTCATATTCCAAAATAATAGAATATAATCTTTAATATTTATACTGAATAATATTACATTGTTGAAGAATGAATGATATATGAATTGATGAGATTGAACCTGATTACTCTCTGAAGTATGGATTAAGAATGAACAATACAGAATTAGATACATTGTTACATTATTAATGTAAAATATCAGTTGTTGACAAGGTTAGCTGAATGTAGACAAATTCATTTATTTTAAAATGAATAAGAAGAACTACACATTTTATATATTTATTTACTTTTACACATAATAAGGAGGAGCTGAAACATGAGTCTTAACATAAGTCTCATAAGATAGAAAAGAGACCTGTTTACACAAACCATGTGAAAGAAGAATTTTCATAAAGCAGTTAAGTAGATAGGAGATATTCTCTTTTAGTTTAGATTTATCAAGTTTTTTTTTTTATTTTCACCTATTATTTGGTGAAAATCTCCCCTTCACCTAACATTAAAAAATGTTCATCAAATTCCAAAATAAATACGATCATACAAATTTAACAAATACGGTTGTACAGATTTTTATTAGTAGTGTTTATGTCCAACTCATTTCTTATAAAAATAATATTCTGAATATGTCTGATTGAACTAGAAATTATACGTAATTTTTTTTAAAATAAATGAATAAGTTTATGATAATATTCCAGAATTTACTAAACTACTAAATAATTTTTGGCATTAAGTCTACTGTGACGTAAATTCTATTAAGATAAATTTTATAAAATTAAATTTACAATATCCATAACAAAATATATTTTCTAAATATCAACAATTATTTAAAAAAATTATATTTATGAAATAATACAATTTTAAACAACTTTTTAGATGATTTCAGTATAATTACAAAACTCGTTTAATTAAATTATTCCCTAGCTCAGCAATTCCAATGTTAAGCACTGAATAAAAATGATTTTCTTTAATTTTAAATCTTACGTAACATATTGACTGCAATTCAATTCAAAACGGCCTACCTACGTTTCATTTCATGTACGCTAGTAATAGAAAAAGAATAAATGAAAAATTTAAAAGATAGTGTGTAGGAGAAGAGTTAAAGGTATTACCTAACATGAATGGAAAATACTCTGTACGCGATCAATCAACAGTATTTGGTTTTCAAAAGAGAAAAAAACATGGCTATTTGGATAGAACGTTGCATTATTCATTGCTAAGAACAAGAAGCAGTAAGAAAAATTATGTAAATGTGTACAATACAAACAGGATTTTGAAAAATAATTTTACTTTTTCAAGTTTTTACTAAATTTATAAATGTATACATATACTAAAACCGAACAAACTATTTTGCAAACATAGTAAACACTTGACTCAATAGATAAAAGCAAAGAAAAAATATCATACCTACTGAATAAAATAAACGATAGGAAAGAAAGATTAAAAAAAAATCATTGTAACAAAGAAAGAGTAACATAATAATGATAAAAACAAAACATAATATGTGTTATCGAGAATCAATTTATTCTTCAAAACAGTTGAGGGTATAAAAAAACAAAATGAAAAATTATATTTTTTTCATTTATTAAATATATTGTATTATAACTACTTCTCTTTAATTTTTAGCTCTGTGTGTGCGTGCGAGCGCGCGTGTTTGTGTGTATGTGCGCATGCATAATAATCGAAATGGTGTTGCTAATAATATAAAGATTCACTTCTAGTAAACTAAATTAAGATATAACTCTAATACAAAATGGATAAAGGAGCAAAAGTAAATTAAAAATCTGTAAAACATGTAAAGCCCTCAAGTACAAAAGGAACTCTTCAGAATTGCTTTATATAAAATAATTACTTTTAATATATACCCATTCTTGCAGTGAACAGAGAGAAGGAATCGCTTCTGAGATGAACATCTCCTGCTACAGAATATTTAACCCAGTGAAAATGGCAAAAGGAAACAACTTCATTTTTTAATTTCATTAGTAAGCCTAACATAGAAAGCTTGTTATCTTAAGAATAATTACGATTGAAAAGTGAGTGACTTTTAGGTCAGGTTATCCTGACTTTTTCATTAAGTCAACGTACGTATATAATATTCGTGTTGATCAAGATATGTCGGATTACAATCTCAACGCCTAGATAAGAGCTTACATGTTTTTTAACACAGCCATCGATGAGCCACCATAGTAACTAATCTGCGATATTACTGGGCAGAGCTAATTTTAATCAAAGTAACAATTTTTTTTATTTTTTAAACATTTGTTCACTTAATATCGGTAAATGCTGTATTCCTTAATGGCTTATTTAAAACAAACCAGTAGTATATTTATCAGAAATTTTGGATTATCATGTAAAAAATGAAGATTAGTTAATTATGATCCTAAACGACAATTTAAAAACCAATAATTAGTTTCCTGTAATCTGCCTACAAAAAAAAATAGTTAGCTCTAATTTCTATCTTGTAATTTATTCTTTCTTACTGCATGATTTATGAATGAAAATTTTTGGTTTTATATCAGATTAATTTTGTTGATAATCGCACTGTAGTTAAAATGGTTAAATAGAGTTTCTTTAACGAATTTAAAGAGAGAGGACGCTGCCGCCATTATCGCCAACCAACTGTAAATTATGGTTTATCATATATAAATAATTCATACCAGCACAAAAAACCAATACTTTTTCGTATTCCTCAACACAATATTTACTGTAACAATCATCATTAACAAAAAACACGAATAATACTACTTTGTGAACATCTGAAAAAAGTCAATTCAGATATGATAGAGGAATAAAATGGTGGACCTCATCGCTTCGCAACTTGAGAAATGGCTTCTTATTCCTTTTTTTATCTAATCAATCATCCCACACGTAGGTTGGTAAGATAAAATTATCATAACAGTAGCCAACTTTAATAAGAAAATTGTACAACAGAAGAACTGTATTCTATCCTGAGATAAGTACAAGTTTGACTACCTATGGTTAACTAAGATACATGAATCGTAAATACAGAGACAAATTCAAATTCCATCTTATATCTAATATTAATGCTGATTTATTACTTTTACTTATTCATTAAGTTTTTAACGCATAATAATTAGGATATTACAAGTTAAAAATAAATAAATAAAATTCTTTCTTTCTTGTTTTCGAAACCCTTTTTTCAACCCGTTGGGCCAATGGTTGGTAATATCAAAAAAAATTGTCTTAGATGAGTTTTAGGCCCTTATCCATAGAATAGTAAATAGGAACTTTAAACGAATTCATTATTTTACTTAATAAGAAAGTTATAGCGATATTTTTTTTTTTTCAAAAAAGCCCTTCCATTTCCACCCTCGTGGTCCGATTTTGGCTGTTAACGAACTCGACCGAGATTTTAGAACGAGTAATTTTTAAGGCACAATTTGAAAGTGATTGGCACAAAATTACGGTAGTTATTGTGTCCACAAGAAAGTGAAGTATGTATTTATATAGATAGATATATAAATGTATATATAAACTTTTGAGATGACGGTGGTTTTGGGATCTGGGAGATGTGAAACGCAAAGATATATTGAAATTTCCTGGAGTCGAATCATGGTATCCATTACAATAGGTAGCGTCTTCTGAAATCTACCTAATTTACAGTATGAGAAAACTTTTCATACTGATTTTTGGAACTTAAAACATGCATTTAATAAAAGAAAACTTACAATATTACGAATTTAAAAGAGTAAATTATTATTAGTATGAAATAACTCTATGCAATCTAACTGGAGAAAGTCTAATCTGAAAATGGTGACGGAAGTTTCACAAAAAATATATATAAATAAAAATCATAAAAATAAAGAAGTCGTTAGTCGTTAGAGGGTTAAATTTGTAATTCATAACAATTTTCAAACAGCTTTCCATTTTCTATATTTTATTCAGTGTTAGTCTAATTATTTTTATAAATAATTTCAAAAGATTTTTTTTAAATAACCTATTTTTTAACTCATATTTTTACATAACATAGAATCATCAATCATGTTGATTGATGATATTATATTATATTATATTATATACAATATATACACTACATGAAATGAATTTTATGTACATATATGTTTTAAATACGCTTTACATGATCTTATATTTGATATGAGACTGGATGCGTCATACATTTGCTTTTATACATTTGTAATTTCGGTTTCCTCGATTAATTTTTCAAAAAAATGTTTGAAATTAATGATGCACAGAACGTTAACAAGACCAGGGAAAAAGTGGTACCTAAACGATGAATCAAGCGTATGGAAGGAAATGCGATCAAAGTTTTTGGAGGAAAGAATTTTAAGGTGAATTTTTTATCATGTTCTGGACGGTAAAAATTGAATTGCGCCAGAAAAAATGGGAAGCTTGATAACTGAATAGCTGGAGAAAATAGATACGCTTTAATTGATCCTAAAAAATTAGGACTGCATGTTTTGAGAATAGAAAGATTACGTTGACAAAAATTATTATGAAAAGAAGGTTACATTAGAGTAGAAAGAACATATGACGCAAGAACAGGCTAGTGGATTAAATACCTGAAAATTTGTAAAGAATAGGCGTGTCTCAGTAATACCCCGCCAATTCCGACTAGATGGTTGTAGGGGTATGCTGAAAGTAGGCATCATTCTCTGAAGTAGTTCTGTCAAAAAAAATTAAAACTTATTAGTATCAAATAATTTTCTTTTTCGTCTTAAATAAGATTAATTCTACTACTTATCATATTGTTTACATCAACGAATTTTCATTTTTATTATCGAGATATAATTCAACACTTATCTCATTAAAATATATGTAGGCCTTCTAGAACTACAATAAAAAAAAGCTAGTACACAAAAACATATAATCTATATAAATTCTATACTGATTAAAATATTTGTGCTTTTTTTCAATTTTCTGTAATGTAATAGCCATAATCAATCGTAATTTACACTACATGCCTGTAAATCCAGACATTATCCCTATTGTGGAAATGTGGCTTAAGAATTGTAGATCACCTGTATATATTAATATCTTGCACATTTCTATAGATTTGCTAGGGTGTTCAATTAAGAACACTCTCAACTTTTTTTGGAGGCTCCGGAAATTACGTAGAAGAAAAGTTTTATTAAAACGTAGGAGTATATAGTGCCGTGAACAAATAAATAATCATTGACCAATATCGTGCCATTAATAAAATTATTCCGATCTGAGGAGGTTTTATTCAGGGTTTCTTCTTTTTTGCGCTTATCTTCGTTTTTTCTTTCCATTCATGGTTGTACGTCCGACCTTTCCTCATTTATATTTAGGATCTAATATCGGGTATACAAGTTCATAAATCAAAAGAATGTCTTCGTATAATGACAAATTATATTGATAAAATAATTTGAAACGAACTTTAAAAATTGAAATGGAATCTAAATATTGAGAAAAAATAAAAGGTTAACTTCAGTAAGGCGAATTTTTTATTTTTATTATCGCTATAATACAATTACTTAATCACAAGCGTTACTCAAGAGCAACGACTTTTAAATCTTGTGTAAGACAAGGAAGTACTCATCAATTAGAATACATACTCGTGATTTGTAATTCATGTATTTAAATTGCGTAATTTAACGTTATTATTGATTTAAGAAGTAACTTTAAAATTTTCGAATGGTAGACAAGATTTATTATCGATCACATCTTCATGTCTTTATTCAAAATTAGAGTTCAAAAGAAATGTAAGAAAGTTTTGAGAAAATACGAACAAATTACAGCCTATAAAAGTATTTAATCAAAATGTTAAAACTGCCTTCTTTTCATTACCTGCAAAAATAAAGGAGCTCTACATTTTTATCTTTCTTCATTAATTACTAACACCACGTTTTCATCAGGCTTTACGTTTTCTAAGATACTTCTTAAAAAACGTATTTACAACCGGAGGTAAATACTAATTAATCTACTGTAAAAACAGGACGGATTTCTATAATACCTCATTACCTAAATACATTATATATATTAACCTGCTAATCTACTATCTCTTAATGTGATACCTATATTTCTCAGAAGTCGATTAATCAATTAAGTGGGTACGCTTTACATTTCCCGGGGGTTTAAATTTGTTGAAATTTCAAAAACACTCCTATCAATATTAAATTTCTTTTTAAGTATCCTATTATGATTATTTTTTTCAGAAAGATTACGAAATTCAGTTGTTTCAGTCTTATATAATTCATGTAAACGTGCACGTAGCGCGTACTGACACACTTACGAAGTCCAATGGTCTTGGCATTACTCATTACTCTTGAATATTTATCAATATAAACTAAAAAAAAAAAGGAACACACCTATATTGATTAAGGCTTGGTCTAATTAAGTAGCAGTTTAAAAGCATTATGAGACCGCCAGTCTTTTTTTTTTCACCGAAACATTACTTCCTAAGTTTTTAGCTTGAATTACAAAAGCAATTTAAAATGGATTTAAACGCAATTTAAATGCAATTAAACAAATTGCAATTATTCAATTATTTCACTTAATACATTAATATTAATATATTTTCAGTATTTTCAGTATACTGAATATATACACTGAATACATTCAGTATATATTCACTGTAATTAGCATATATATTAAATGTAATACACAGAAAATTGACATGAATAATAACCAATTTAAAGTTACATAATTCACACCTCACATGATCGAATAAAGTTCTGATTTAGACAGATATCTTATGAGCAAGCTGGACTTATGATATGGAGTTATAGGGGAGAACTAGTAATAGTAACGTAGATGCCATAACAACGCCTCCAAACAAGGTAAATAAGTCAATTACGGAGGCGCCATGGTTCACACAGAATGATGACACGAATATCTGGAGCTTCCGACTATTTGTGAAGTTATGAGAGAGTAAGTGTTAAATACCAGCAACGTCTAGAAAATCACTTCAACAACCTAACGATCAATCTGCATGATAAAAGCTGGGGCGACCGAAGATTGAATCGTGAGCTTGAATTAGGTGCTACTGAATGACAGTTTGCAATTTCTATCACCAAAAGTAGCGATGTTTTTTTATTCACTTCTTTACTTTTCACTTCCTTCAACAAAGGAATGTAAGTATTGTAATCGCAAAAAAAATCTCGGTTTTCAGATTTCAACGGAAATATGCATTTTCACCATCCCTGAATCCATTTTGATTCATTTCTGCATGACGTCTGTACGTATGTATCTCTTTTATATTTAGGACTGTTGTAATATCAAGTTGTGCACCTTCCCTTTTGATTGCAATTGACTGAGCCAAAAATGTGTATAAAATCAGACCTCTAAATAAATTTGGAATTTCGAATTTTTCTTAATTACAGTAATAAGCCTTCATTAAAAGCTTTTCAACGATATATATAAGTGGCATTTACTTTTATTGGTTCCAGAGTTATAGTCAAATAAAATTTTAATTAATGAAATATTTGGATCTTACAAGGGGACGGCACATCGGTTCGAATCCGACTTCATGTACATACTTTTTAAACCTTTTTCTTAAATTTAATATATTGATTTATTAATAATATTAACCTCTAACTGTAAAAAAAAAACAATAAATAATATTTCATTAACAACAATACAAAAAAAAATATGAAAAAATCAGATGTTATTAGTGAAATAAAAATTATGTAGTTTTCATTTTAATTAAAAAATTTGTACAATCAGAGATTAATAATTATTAATAAATCAATATACTTAAATTTAAAAAAAATATATGTATATGAATTCGAATTTGAACAGATGTGTGCACGGTTATGGATCTGACACGAATCACTTAAACCAAATATCTACCTAACGATGTGAAACAAAATTAATATATTAACTAATATAAAATACTAAGGTTATTTTTAGGATTATTTTTCTTGAGTATAATTGAATTTTGCGTGTTATTTTTATGATGAAGACACGTAAACAGTGTACTATTCATACGCAATAGAGTTCAAATCGGTCTCCAAAGACCCGTGCCTTCCCCTTGTGAGCTAGTAATAAGGATCTTAGGTGCCTTTTACTGATTAGATAGATATAAGACTTACATTTATTTAAAATGTAATAAAGGTACTTTTAATCTTTTCTAATATTACAGGTAAGATTGTTGAATTAATAATTGTATAAGTATTTGATGTTAACAAAAATTAATATTTTAGCAATTGTGTGAATTGTTCACTTTATTAAAGAATTGGAGGATCGCATCTCAATTTCAAATGAAATAAGTTTAAATGACGTGCAGCAAGAAATGTGTAAATATAATTTAATAGGCGTATAAGGAAGTCATATGTGTCCACATCAGATGTTTTGTTTATTGTTACAAGTTGTACTGTTACTGTCAATTTTTATATTGTTATGTATCCATCGAACCACTAGCTTCATTATTTGACTTTTTTATTGATTATTTGTTTATTGTTTGATTTTATGGACTATCTTTATTAATGACCTTTACCTTTATTAATGAACTTTAAGAACATTGCTTAATAATAAGCACTTGAGATGGGGTTCTTTACGGTTCCATTTGGAGCCGATTGTAAATGCATTAGTAACAACAAAGATTACAATCATTATAAATTAAATATAAGGAATCGATATGATCTCACTGCAAACAAATTATTATATACAAATAAATGCTAATTTTTTTAGATTTAGTCCATAATAATTTGTACGTTTTGTAAATTAAAAAATAATAATTATATAGAATAATAATTCATATCATAATCAAAAGATTTTTCATTTTCATACATGACGTTTTTTATAAGAAACAAAGAAGATTTATTACCTCAATAGCTAATGTTAATCTGCATTTCATGGGTTTTTTTATTCTCCAGGACTACCGTTAGATATTGCTTCAGAAGAAGAGATTAAATAAATGACAATTTTGTAGCACGTGAAAATGCCAGGCCTGACCGGAATTCGAACCTGGAATCTCCGGATAAAAGGCCGAGACGCTACCACTCGCGTCACGGAGGCCAGCACTATTACATCTGTGATAAATGAACCTTTTATATTTCAAAATTTTACATTAGTATTAATTTAATATTTATACTATTATACTTATAATTATAATATCTTACAATAAAATTGTAATACTTACCGGGCATTGGTTATTTATTCATATATATCAGAAAATTGAGAATATATATATAAAAAAAACTATCTAGCATTTCTTTTTTTCCGGTGGAGCTAATATATGATGAAGATTTATTTTTAAAATTATTCTTATATATTTAAATAAACTAAAAATGTTTTAAAAGTTAAAAAAAATCAGTATTTTTTTATATTTTCTGCTTCACTACTTTAAAATCACTTTCCAAGAAAGTTTTTTGATATTCTACGTTTACTATGTTATATGGAAGAAACTAAAAAAATTCAACCGAAAAATATACAACTACTTAAATGTTACCTAAGATTTTTTTACTGGAGGTGGTGGTGGTGATGAGTAATGATGAAATTTTGTTGTAATATTACTGAACATTTTTAAACTTTAAATAATGTTTAATACAATTAAAAATTTAAACACACACAAAAAAGTTTTGAAAAATAAAAAAAATATATAAAGTGGGTTTACATTTGCAAAAGTATGATAAAATTTTCCCCAAACCCTACCCTTCTCTGGAGATATGACCTCAACATTTTCTGAAAAAATTGCCTCATATATAAAAGTATTTGTTCAAAACTTCATTAAAATAGTTCATCCATAGAAGTTATTATGTTTCAAACATGCCAACACAAGTACATACGTAAGAACATTCCCCTCCCCAAACTTTTTTTTGTTTTTTGGAGTCCCTGGGTGAAATATCGAGAAATGCACTAAACCCATTCCCCAGAACTTTTTGACTGACTACCGCACTCTGCTTCTTGCAACATTCTCTAGAGCTATGATGTTAGATAAGTAAAAACCGATTGATAGCATTGCCAATCTCTTCATGAAACGAAGTTATTATTTTTTTTTGTTTTTACATGAATATTTAACAAAATAAATTTTCAAGAACAAATCTGTCCGCCAAATTTTCCATAGTGGTGTATTAACTTAGTTCTTTTTCTTTCTTTAAATATAGTTTTTACCTTTCTATCATTAGGGAAATTGCTCTTTTTATACCAATATTTTAAAATACTGGTATGTCTAATCTTCAAGTAGGTAAAAACTATATTTTAGAATGGCATATATTTCAAAAGATAATTACAAAAACAAACGTTCTTAAAAAACATCTCTTTATTTTTAAGTAAGAAGTACATTTTATTTCGATGAAACCATAAAACATGCAATGGTTTACATATAGCAGTGTGACTCAGTTATTATTTTATTAAAAAAAAAAAAAATCGGTGGACAACATTTGACTTCCTAGTATATTAAATAACATTTACATATTTTTTTTAAATTAAAAAAAAAAATTATTTTATTTAAAATGTCTGATTTTCTCTTTTCCTTTTCTTAGTATTGAATTATTATTCATTGTAATTTTTTTTTTACAATGAAAGGTTAATAATTATTATTAATAAATCAATACAGTTACATAAAAAAAAAAGTTAAAAAAAAGGATATGAAGTCTGATTCGAACCGATGTGTCTTCCCCTAAGATCTAAATATTTCATTAAATTTTATATGGCTAAAACTCTATAACTAATGAAAATAAGTACCACTTATGATATATCGTTGAAAAACTCTCAATGAGAGCTTACTACTACAGTTAAAAGTTAGGATTTTGGGCTTTTTTTGGAAACTTTTGGTTCAGTCGTTGCAATCAAAACGGAAGGTGCACAAACTAGATGTTACAACAGTCCTAAATACAAAATTTCAACATCCTATGGCTAATCGTTTTTGTTATGCGAGATACATACGTACGTACGAATTTACGTACATACATGCGTACGTACGTACAGACGTCACGCTGAAACTAGTCAAAATGGATTTAGGGATGGTCAAAATGGATATTTCCGTTGAAATCTGGAAACCGAAACTTTTAGCGATCACAATACTTCCTTTACTTCGAACAAGAAAGTAAAAACGTATAATTGGAAATTAAATATTAAAAAATTTATATAAAATTTAGACAACTACAATAAATGTAATAGAAATATGGTCATAGCTTTTTTTATTACAGTCTATCAAACAAGGCCTGTTGACACATTGTAATACAGTGCGTAACTAAAATTTATCTTACTTAAGGACTTTTGTCTTGATAATCAACATTTCGCTACTTGAAAACTACAATTCCTTGCTTTAAAAACGATTTAATATTTCCTGTTAGTTTAATAATACAATACATTCTATTATTACCATGAATCTTTCAGTTTTTATAAACAGGTTTTAACAACACACATTATCTATTTTCAGGCATTTTATTTAAAATATAAATAAAAATTATTATAATTTAACAATTGTTTTTAATAATTAAATATTTTGTTTGTTTCAGCGCCAGTATCTGATGCAACAGCTGTAGCAGGTGGTGTAGCTAAATTACCGTGTGATTTGACACCGATATCTACAGTTAATGGAGATAAAGCACATTTAGTCATCTGGTACAAAGAGGGAAATATACTTCCAATTTATAGGTAATATCAGTATTATTAAAATGAATATCAAAGATACGTTTTATAAAAAAGAAAAACCATACCAAAAATAAATAAATAACAAAAGTATTTACAATAATTATACTGTATTATGAATATAATTTATAATTCTAATTCATGATTTGCCATATAAATTGAAACTCAATCCAATAACGGGTAAATCCATTTTATGTTACTTTAAATACTTTTGTATAAACATACAGATCAAACATTAAAAGATAATTTTTATGAATCTTTATAGAATTTTCTCGACACTAAAAATCACCTTTTTAAGTTTTTATGATGCATTTTTTCTTCTTTTTTAAAATCGGTTACATCGCAGAGAAACCTTAAGGATATCTGATCTTACACAAACACTATAGAGGAAATTCCCATCGAAACTCCACGCTAATTAAAACTAATATCAAAACCTGCGAGGAGAGTTCATACACTGTTAAATCATAATAGCAACGCAGGCCAAAGGAAGAAGGAAGAAATGAATATTGATAAAGAAAAAATGAAATACAAAGTAAACGAAAAAACGTTAACTGAAAAGATTAAATAGAAAGCACTCAAGAGTGTGTTAACATATACACTACAAACATTTGATTTGTAATGTATTTATGATATCTGATATCATAATCAGATATGATATGATCTAAGATATCAGATATGATAATAAGATATCTTATGATATCATAATATATCCATCTGATATATTATGATTATCTAATCATAATATATCAGATTCTTCATTACTTCATATGAATGAAGTGGTGATTTGATTTTTCATATGATTATGAAATCATATGACAAATCATATCATCATTAATCAGAGGAGTTACTAAGGAGTAGTACGTGGAGTCGTTTACGTTTTATCGTTTCTTCAAAGGAGGAAATGTAGGTAGGGACCGGTGAAAGTTCTTCCGTGGCCTTCCACAGGGAATAACTGCCTTTACAGGAAGGGAACAGACACTCAATTTTTAATGCTCGTTGAAGACTGCGAGTCATCCTGTTTTGAAATACCTTGCCCCCAGGTCTCCTGTGACTCACCAACCAACTTTCCTAACTTTTCCTTTCCTAACTCTTACACTTTACGCCACTATCTGCACATTCTACACCCTCCAGCGAGGGGAGTGCATTGCATCCTCCTATAACTAGGGCTTCCAAGAGGCGCATTCAAGCTAGGCCGGAAGGCGTTAGCACCAAAAGGGCTTCAACGGTTTGACTGAAGGGGAATCTAGTCTCTCAAGGTCATCCCGAATAATTCTTTTCAATCTGGTCTAAAGGATCGGGACTCAGTACACAACTCCATAAATGAATAATCAAGTTAAAAATATAACCGCCAAATAAACAATTACGCGCCCGATAAAAAGAGTGTGACACAGCAGCAAGTGACTTTTGAAATCTGTGATTAGTAGGGAGATACATACGATAGCTCCCGCTATTTTTGCGTTCAGTTTCGTTTCTGTGACTTGCCACCCCGTTTTGAGCATTCTCTTAGAAGCGAAGAGGTCCATCACATTCACTTGCGTAGCTCATGTCTCCCGGTCCCTACGTCTAGCCTTGGGTGTCGAGCGCCCACAGCCTCTTGCAGGGTCGAGTTTAGGTCCTATGATGCAATATATCGATGTCGTCGGAACACTTCAGGAGGACCGGCATAATTAGTTCTTCCTCAATCCAGCCTCGATACAAGATCCAGACAGTTATGGAGCAAAGGGAAATTCTTCCTCTTTGTAATCCTTGTACTGACAGTGAGCAGAAAAGTAGAATGGTCGGATATTGAGTTGTAGTTATTTCCACCCTCAGTATAGAGTGATGATATATCCGTAGTGACAAAGATGTGCACTAAATCCAGGATAATAAATGGCAAATAGATAGGTTGCAACCCAGAGATTACCGTCAGATGCTAGTTGACTACTCAGCCTTTAAAGCCTTGCCTCTTCTAGTAACCAGCCGAGAGCACCACAGAAAGTGTTTCGCATTCGCCACCCGCGATAAAACAACGAATCTAGTGTCGAGAAGAACTCAAAGTAGCAGCATCCGATATTATGTGGTGAGGAGGACAGTAGAAAAAAGGCCATCGTAAAAAAATCATTGAACTTTTGTAGTTGTGTGGGCTGTGGGTGTTAGCGGTTATTGGAACCACCCCTCTCTTTTTTCCTGTTTTTCCTCCAGGAATTACCATTCAGGGATTACTTCAGAGGATGAATGAGGATGTTATGTAGGAGTGTAAATGCAGTGTAGTTTTGTACAGTGTCAGTTCGACCATTCCTGAGATGTGCGGTTAATTGAAACCCAACCACCAAAGAACACCGTCATTCACGATCTAGTATTTAAATCCGTATAAAAATAACTGCCTTTACTACGACTTGAACGCTGGAACTCTCGACTTCAAAATCAGCTGATTTGGGAAGACGGGTTCACCACTAGACCAACCCGGTGGGTTGGTTGTTGGAAACAAGCACGATTGATCTCCACTTCAATTAACTTACTAATGAAATTTGCTAAAAGAATACAATAACGATCACTATTAAGCCTATTTTCAAAAAAAATAGACTGTTACCCACAATACGCGTTCTACTAACACCGACCCAGACTCAAATTTTTGCTTTGTGTAAAGATTGCTCGTGTAATTCGTGAGGATTTGTTGTCGATCACAGTCGTGTACTTTGTGAATTAACTTCGAGATGAAATTACGCTTGGTTAATCAAATATTTAAACTATTGACAACATCGTAGTATTTTGCCATGTTCTGTAAGTTTCAATTCCTGAATATACAACATTTTGTATAAACGATACTATACGAAACGAAACGAAGCACGTTCAATCACAACTCAACAACTGACTACTTGGTTTATTACTGAGCAACGTCCAACAAACGCCGAAAGAACTGAATGTACAACATAATTCTAAAGCATAATGAACAGCGACATTCCGAACGCTCTGTACATTAAATATTAATCTGTATAATAATAATATGGTTTCCAACTTCACAAGAGAAGGAACAAAAATCTTGTTTTTTTTTTAAAAATAAGAATTATTAGTTAAAATTCTTGTTCTTTTCACCCTCCTAAAATATCGAAATATAATAATTGTGTGTTTATCAGAAACATTTTAACGATATTCTTGTGAAAGATTTTGATATTATGAAAAACATACAATAATAAAAACAAGCTTATGTGATGTAATACACTTCGGAAACTTTCAGCATTCATTACAATAATCTCATTGAAGATAAGGTGTAAAACAATTGTTTTTATTTTGTAATCTTAATCTCCTTCCCATCAAACTCTCTCTGTCTCACTATATATTATAAATTATTTATAAAAGGTTTTTTTAGATGTTTTATTTAGGAATTTATTCTTTGCATTAAAGTTTTATTAACTTTACGTTTATCTGCACTGTTCAGATTAAAGATATTTTAGCAGCTCTCCAAGCAACCCTTTTAATAATTTTCCCATCATTTCGTTACAGATTCCCCAGTCTACATATTCATAAATGTTTAATCTTGCTATCCCTCTTGATTTTTCCCTTTTATTATACCCTTCCAATATCAGTTTCAAAATATTATCAAGACACAATATATGTCCAATTACGGGTAATTCACTTCTTTTTTTAACTTTTCCAAAACATTTTTTCATCCACCATTTTTCTCACAACTTCCTCATTATACAATTTTTCAATTATTTTATCCATAGTATCCTTCTCTATCACCATATTTTTTAAACAATATTTATTTATATATACTTATCATTTATATTATTATTTTTATTTTTATTTAAGTTCAGAGGCATCCACTGCTATGGTCATTAATATCAAAAAAAATAGAAAAATATCTTTTCCTCCATTAAAAAGAACACAAGAGACATAGTCAAGGACTAGTCTTGTCAAAGAGAGCATCTAAAAATAGACATATCAATCTTTATTGAAATCCCGATCACATAAAATAACTGTCGAACAATACTTCATTGTAATAAAAATTAAAATACACATTAGACAGTCTATTAAACACAAAATGACAAGGTTGTAAAGAGCCCTTGTCATTTAACATCACACAGAACACTTACAATAAAACATCAAAAACTTATATCAAAATTACGTGTTAATAAAAAATTAAATTACATCTTCTATTATAAAATTTTACATAAAGGCAAACGATATATCTCTTCTTCAAATTCAGTCGCCTTGGTTTCCATTTCAGCCATTATTTTTTGCATCTTTTTCCATCTTCCTAAGGGCCTCGATGTCGATATCCATGGTATCTGAGGTCTCGAAGATGGAGTCTTCAGTTCCTCCGCCATAAGTCACGGAGGATCTCCTGCTGCTGACATCGGATGACACTGGCTCCGATGGTACAGTCAGAAATACATCACAGTTCAAAGTGGGTGTACGCACCGTTAGAACATGTGGGGCAACCGAGTATCTCGCCCTCTCAGCTAAAGACTTGCGAGTTTCGGAGGTTTATTGTTGTTTTTCCTAGGCCTTTCTTTTCCAAAATTAATATTTCCGGTTTCGCAGGTCCCGAGTTTGGGATTTTTTCAATCTCTAATTTAACTTCAAGTTCCTTCTTCATTTTTGTCTCAATTTCCTTCGCCTTTGATCTGGTCGAAGGCTCATTCTTCGGTGAAGTAGAACACTTTTGTTTTGTCACGTCTGCTTCTTTGAGCTGCTGTCTGTAATTGTACAATCCTTCAATTTCTGATCAATGATTCGTTCTACTAAGAATGCTAAGGCTTGCACCAGTTCTGTTATCACGTCCTTTGGTATGAAGATCGCTGCAGGAACAGCAGCAACCTAAGCCTTTGAACTTCTGCTATGCACGATTTTTCTTGCTTCAAAATAACTGACCTTCTGAACGTTCTTTACTCCCTGAATAGCAATTTCTTCCTAATACTTCAGACAATTTCTTAATCTTGCACTATGTTTTCCATTACAGTTAACACATATCGGCTGGTCCTTGCATGGATCATCCGGGTGCAACAGGTTGTCACATGTGCAAATCTATTTCCTCGTGCATCTCGCTGCCCTGTGTCCAAATTTTTGAAATCCGAAACACCGCAATGGGGTTGGGATGAAAGGACGCACATCTAGCCTATAAAAGTCTGCCTCGGCATCGAAAGTCCATTCTTCTTTGCCTTCACTAATCGCGATGATTGCATGTCGTTGACTGTTTCAACAAATAATCCCGTTGCAGTCTTTCTTGTTTCTTTACCAGGTCCTCCAGCTGCTTCCGTGATGCCTCGACCTATTTCGAAAGGGCATATCTTAGAAAAATCACCTTCCTTTTTCTTGATTATTAGATATTAAGTAATACGTTCTCCACTCTTAGGTCGAAGCTCGGTTCTATCCTTCCTTTATAGAACTATGAACTCTTCTTCATCACTAAACCCGACACTTTTCATCCTCTTCGCTTCTGAAGAAAAAGGTTCCCCAGGACGAGGGTTTTTATGTAGACCCTCTGCCATGGAAGTTATAGTTCTCATGATCCTATGTTTTGCCGGTCAGTATGTCGTAAGGTGCGGGTGGAGAGACAGTTGGGCATTCCCTAGATCACTGGTCCTGCTTGGGTTCCCCCAGTCAATCGCCTTCCACAAATTTAATCCAAGCCTTGTTATCAAGCACTGCCTGACCCACGATACAACATCCCAGGGTTCGCACGTAGCAATAAGGGCTCCTGGGCAAACCTCACCCACGGACAATCTCCGCCAAGTGCCAAAGTGACTGACTCACGCTGGACGGCGCAAGACTTCGGCAGAAAAAGCTCACAGTAGCCCACCCTCAACCCGCTCCACAACCGTGAAGAGGGATGGGAACTCCTTGTGTTCCCACACCAGCATTGGCAAACAGATCACGGTCATGTATGACCCCCCCCCCCCACAGAAACAGCGAAACCGAGAAGCACAACCGCAAGCCGCTCGGAGAGCTCGAGACCGCCAATCCAAAAGGGAGCTCCTTAGCAAGACCATTTGCCCTGTTGGCCAACATAAGTGGAAGTACCAAAATACTACGTCGTTGCCGGCCCTGGACGCGTGCGTAGATGTTATTTCAAGGACGTGTAGTTGGATTTATCCGGGGGATTATTATTATTATGTATGGTCTTTGGATGGCACCTTAAAATGTTATATTTTATTTATAAATGACTGAAATCAAAAAAATACATGATATTTTCTACAAAAAAAGAAGATTTAACCGTAACATTAAGTGACATAAATTTTATCTATACATTTTTCTTTAACTTTAAATTTTCTTTTTTATTCATTCGGCAAATGACAGTCAAGTAATCCACATACTAATGTTGAAAAAAGATTAGGATATTTCATTCAACTATGCATATAAATGTCGGTTAAAAATAAAATTCCATTTACGAGACAGCATTTTAAAACAAAATTTAGTATAGTATCTTTAGTCATGTCTTGTATAATTTTAATCCAGATAAATCTAAAAGTAAGGTAAAGAAAAACTGTTTCACATTTGTAAACTTTATAATTTTGACCTAATTTAACAGACTGTATGAATAAGAATTAAATTAAATTTATAAAGAGTACATGAGTTTAAATTATATGTATTAAAATATGTATGGGCTACATTTACAAACCACCGTATTTAAATAAAAATCCATGAACGATATAATTACAGAAAAAATATTTTCTTGTTTTTAATGGTTTTCCTTATTAAAACTGAATTTGAATATCAGAAATAGAATAATAAGACGTGTATGAATGTGCATATATAGAGGAAAAAAGAGAGTAAGTAAAAACACATTAAATGAAGGAGAAAAAAATAAGGGAAAATAAAATTGAAAGAAAGAAATAAGTAAAATGCATTTATGTAATACACACAAAAAATAATAAAGTAACCCTTCAGATAAGTAATAAATAAAAGAAGTGGAAATCCTTTTTTCAATTCCATTAAGTGCAAGAGTACAAACCTTTAAGTTTTTCTCATATTTACGTTTTGCTATAAAGTATATTTCGCACAACGATGAAATAACCATAACGATAAAATTTATTATTTTTTCATTTTATATTTTATTCCTGCCATAAAATTTATATGAAATTTGTTTTTTGCGTTTAATAACATTTTTATAATACTAAAAAAAAAATTGATGAAATGGGAATCGACACACATACTGGCACGCAAATACATTCCTACAAAGAAACTAAATATATTTTATATAAATTTTTATTTTATAAAATTTAAATTGTTTTAAAGTATCATATTCTTCAACTGTAATGAAAATAATAAAAATAGATAAAAAAGTAATTTTCATTTATCTTTCACTTACACATATGTACCATACAAACATGAACAACGCTACTAAAGAAAAACAAATACATCGAAGGTTTACTATTTATTTGGAGTACATGTTTATTATTTTATAAACAATCTAAATTACGTGATAAAATTGTTTCGCTATTTCTTTTACAACGCTCAAATATTTATTTCAAAAGTTTTTTTATAGATTTGCATAAACTTATCTATCTCTTGTAGATTTGATGTTTACTGTTCTACTATTTACTTTTTATACTGTCATACTGTTAAGTAGCTTGAAAAGTAATTAAATAAGAGTAAAATTAAAATAAATTAGAAACTTAACATACACATGAGTATTGATTTTTTTTTTTGAAATGGCTGCTCGTACAAAATGATAATTATACAGGAGAAAGAAAGAAGCTACTTAGAATACAAAGTAACTAAACCGTGTTCTTTATTAAGGCGCTGTTGTACAATCATTTTTACTTGCTTCTATGAAGTAATAGAATTATTGTAACCGCGAAAAATTTCAGTTTTCAGATTTCAACGTAAATATCCATTTTGGTAATCCCGGAACCCATTTTAACTAGTTTCGGTGTGAGTTTGTACGTACGTACGTTTCTAGCATAACGCAAAAGCGATTAGCCGTAGAATGTTTAAATTTTGTATTTAAGATTGTTGTAACATCGAGTTTTGCACCTCCCTTTCGATTGCAATCGACTGGGCCAAAAATGTGTATACAGTCATACCTCTAAATAAATTTGAATTTTGGACTGTTTCTTAACTGCAGTAATAAGACCTCTTGAGAGCTTTGCAACGATATATTATAAGTGGTACTTATTTTCATAGGTTTCAGAGTTACAGCCAAATAAAATTTTAATTAATGAAATATCTTACAAGGGGAAGGTACATCGATTCGAATCCGACTTCATTTACACACATATATACATATTTTTTTTAAATTTAAATATATTGATTTATTAATAATTATTCACTTGTTAACAAAATTAACAATAAATAATTACTCAATAATAATAAGCCAAAAAAGGTATGAAAAAAAATCAAAAGTAATAAGTAAAATAAAGTTTTTTATACTTTTCATTTTAATTCAAAAACTATTACAATTAAACGTTAATTATTAATAAATCAATATATAAAAATTAAAAAAGAAAGTTAAAACAAATACACGTACATAAAGTCGGATTTGAATCGATGTGTGCATGGTTACGGATACGACAAGTTCTCACTTACACCACACATCTACTCGAACGATGTGAAACAAAAATATAATATAAACTAATACAAAATCCTGGTACAGACAACACAAAAAATGTGATCCAATGTGGTGTCCACCATAGTTCAGTTCTGTAACTGTCCACTTTATTAAAGAGTTGGAGAATAGTACTCACTTTTAAATGATATAAGTTTAAATGAAGTGCAACAAAAAATGTGTGTATCTCCCTTGCTGAGATTGGTCTAATCAGAAAGCTGATTGGCACTGTTTGCTTTAAGACGTCTTCAGTATCCTTGTTACTAGAACCCTGGTCATCGTGAGGTTGGAAAGTTTCGTCTAAGTGAGAAGCAAATAAAGCAGCTTTTCCTTGTCATTCCTCATCCGTGATCCAGTACATCCCTGTAGGAGAGGAAGTGTTTTGTGGATCGTTGAAGTTCCTTCGTAGCCTTCCATAAGGTGCATCCGTTCTATTCACGTAGAAATATTTGTGATCTATTCCTTGAATGTTTAGTCTCTGCTAGCCTTCAGTAACTTCCTTAGCCTCCACGCAGCCCTATTAAATAGCCAACTTTGTCTCTGTCGTCGTTTTGAGCCAATTAGATCTATCACTTCTCTCGGATAGGTATTACCTTTGGTCGAACGTACATCTTTAGGTGTAGATCGTCATATACCTTCCTGTATGCTTAACGTTACAAAGTTTTTTTTTTTTTTTTGGTTAACTGGCATTTCTCCCGCCACCACTCCAATCGGTCGCCCTAGAGCATAGACCAAATGTCAGTGCCAAGATACGGCTACTGTGCCTCTAAAACAGTTTAGCGACCTCGTTACCTAAAAGCTCATAGTGAGCTACCTATCAGCGTGAACGGATTAAGCAAGGAACGGAATTAAACAAACTAAATCTAGATCGGGGAGGCGCACCCCTTGTTACTAATTACTTTAAGTCATTAAAGTTAATAAAATATAAGACAGCAATTTAGGCTGTCACGCCTCGGTCGCTGTATGCCAGCTAGTGCCTGTCCACCATTTAAAGGCTTGGAGCTTGTATCTGGCTGGTGGCCAGCCATTATCTCAGAAAAATCTTCCCACAGCGGCGCAATAGGAATCAGTATAACCCAGATTAATTAAAAAACTCTAGCGATGATGGTTGAACTTCGCAACCTCATCGAAGAACTCCCACACGCTCCGACAATGCGGCCTTCGCCACATTGACTCGCCGTTTATGAGCGGCCAGTTTTCCCCCTGACCTCTAAGTTCCAGGGTGGCCCGGTCTCTGCCCCACCACTCCCCCAAGATCAGGGCAGTCGAACATCATATGCTCGTTCGACTGCACCTGCACCTCCCCGGAGACACACAACTCATCAGCCGCTAGGCGAAACCGAAACAGATATTGCTTCAAATCCACTTGGTTGGTGAGCACTTGAGCACCCGCTGCCCTTAAAAATGAATTCGAGGCATACCATCCCCCAGATCCTGTATAAACCTATACAAGGATCTTCTCTTAGTCGTGGTGTGCCATTCAAGCTGCCATGCCTCCATCACGAAGCTCCATAGCCTTTTCCGCAGGTGGGAAATGGGCAACTGAACGAAATTTAGATCCGGTGCATTGTGATCGCCGTTACGCTCCGGCTCAGAAAGTATGTTGCATAGTCAATAACCTCAGGGGTTTGGGCGCATAGGTTGAAAAGAAATCGAGCACTTATTCAAAATTTAAGGAGTGCCCATCGCACAGCCTTAATTTTATGCACTGGTGCTTTTAAAACAACCACCTGCAAGGCTAGAACCTTATTGGGAAAGGCTCTCCCAATCGATTTAATCATGAAAGTTCGGGCGGCCATGTGGAAATTGCGAAGAGGCAACAAGGCCTAGGTATTTAGGATGCGGTTTCGAGCCGGGTCTGTACCGGAGCGGAACGGTAATCAGGCCAACCTTGAACTTAGAGGTCAAAGGGAAAATTGGCCACCACAAGCAGTCAATGTTGTGAGAGCCGCAATGTCATCGTGTGGGATTTCCTTGATGCAGTTGCTTTGTTCAACCGACATCAGTAGTTTGCCTAAGGGAAAAGATTCCTTCCGCGCTGCTGTAGAAAGCTAGCTGAGAGATATGGCTGGCTACCAGTCAGATTAAGGCTCCCAGCGCTTTAATGGTGAATAGGTACCTGCTAGCATTCAGCGGCTTAGGCATGGCAGTGAATTGCTGTCTTTGACGAGATAAATTTAATTATTGATGGTCATATATGTTTTAGTTGTTGACGGGGTGCGCCTACTCATTTTAGTGATACGTGACAAGTTTTCGGTGGGACACGCAAGTGAGTGGTGTATGGTAATACGCTTATTCCGCTTACACATTTAGGTTAGCTCTAGAAGCTAGTTAGGATACTGGTCGCTAAACTGTTTTGAGGCTCAGAAGCCGTTTGTGGCCCAGACATTCGGTCTTATGATTTAGAGCGACCGAATGAGATGGTGGCGAGAGAATTGCCAAACAAATTCAAGCGGAATGCTCAGGGATATCAAGCGGAAATGAGTCAATCAGTTTCTCCTTGAGCCAGTCCTGATAAGATATCTAATCTGTTCCTTTCATATGCAGGGTAAGCCTTCTTTTCCTTCTCAGCACGTTGTGCTCACTGTAAATAAAACGAGCGAGTGATCCGACGTCGAATCATAGCTGTTTTCTACTAGAGTGTGTGTAGATGATATACATGAATTGATAAATAGGTCAAGTAAATCAGGAACTTTCGTTAGGTCCGTAAGCCAGTATGTCGGCTGAAATCCCAAACTACGTCCAGGCATAGATTATGAACACACCTCCTCAACATCCTTTTTCTGCTGGTTGTCAATCGCAAACTCCACAATGGATCTTTCGCGTTCCAGTTTCCTCCAGCGACAAACCTAGAACCTAATGGTACAATTCATTTGGAGAACAACTCGTTATTTATAGTATGGCGCGGAGGACAGTACACCGCGGATAGTCTTATAAATCTAACCGCAACTTTATGCACTGCACGAGATCTGTTGTTTTCCGCGGTGTTTCAAACGTCACGGTGCAATTCGCAATGTATTTTAAGTCAAATATAGTTTTATTATTCCCCTGCGGCTCTAGGTTCACAAAAAAAGTTGATGTAGTCTCTTTAGTTACTTTGTGGCGTGCGTTTATTAAGTCCTTCACCCGATGCCCGTGGCCTTCGATTTCTTTCTTCATTGTTTCCATTGGATTCGACTGGTGCAGGTTCCTAATCACGACACGAAAGGATTAATGATGGTTTCTAGTGAAGGTATGACCTATTAAACCATGTTCAGGAACTATATTTATGATTTTCTTTTACACCTCAATATCTTTAGAGATTATTCTAAGTTGTTTGCCTCCTACCAGTCGAATACCGTTTTTAATAGTTCGTTTAGCCTTAGCACTTCATTTATCTCGTAAAATACAATAGGTGGGGGCTTGACGACTTCCATTTGTTTCTTAATATTCGAATCCTGTAGTGGAAGACCACAAAATTTATTTTATAGGGGTAATCCATCATTTCTAGGATTATGAATTTCAGTTTGTTTTCTCGGCATAGGTATGGTTCTCCATCGACTAAAAGTAGGTTTGGATTTCATAATTACACTGTCTTCATCGCTTGAATTTCCGGATAAGTTGTTCGCTATTCTACCTCTAATTAATTTTCTACGACCTACCCTCCTCGGATCGTTATTCGGCGACCTTAATGGACCACGTTTTTTTGATGTTATTTGTTAACCTCCACAAACAGATATCCCTTCTTCAATCATATCAGCTGGTCCATAGTAAGTAATAAATAAAGATAAACAAAAAATGTAACAAATAAACAAACACTCCTTAGTAACGGAGGGTAAAATCTTTAAGTATCCCAAATACCGTTTTTGACTTACTTACTATTATAGTCCAGCACAAATATGTAGTTTATAAGTCGGAAAAACATTTAATAAAAAAATAAAAGTTTCTCCAAACAGCCTAGGTAACCCATAGTTTATCCAGACCAGAAGTTAATCCAAAAATTTAATTAAATATTGCAAACTATTAGAAACATAAAACACATTAAACAGAACACTATAAACACCAAATAAAACTATATATAAACAAAATAACTTAAAAGGATTTCTATGAGGATTTATACACAAAAAAATAAATTTATTCAATTTTGTATCTTGAATACATCAAAATTTTCACAAAGCATGTAATTCTCTACGAAGATCAAGTAATCAGAGTTCTAAAGATAATAAAAATTAACCAATATTTGATCATTCAGTTATAATTTTTTTTTAAATTCGTTTCTTCATTTACACTGAAGTACATGAAATATGATGCAATATTTGTTGTAATCTTGAAGTATCAAATAAATCGGGTAAAATCAGTAACGTCTTCTGATACAGCATTATTTATTAATGATTTTCGAGGAGATTTGTGTCACTTAATTATTTTTAAAATATTATTCAAGCAACACTCTTACCACAAACTTTTACCTATCCAGAACGTGTTGTTAATTAAAACCTAACTACAGAGCTTTAATAATTAAACCACCATTGTGGTTTAATTGCATTCTTAATATTTTACACAAAAGATAAGTGTATCATCTCTAATACCTACGGTAAAGGCTAACCAACCCTGTGCAAACGATGTTATAATATATTATATGCTTATTGTGAAAGGATAAATAATTTTAACTTTCTTTATTATAATACTTAAATACTTTAACCTGCAGTTTTTATCGCATTGCATTCAGAAGCTGGGAAATTTTCAGCATTAAAAGTTTAATTATAAAGAATAAATTTTGTTTTGATGTTAATTCATGAATAATTAAATAGACAATCTCAAATTAACATCCAAAAAACAAAGCAATTTTTTATCTTTGATGGGTTTTACATAGTAACAGTTTGCTGTAGCTCTGACCCTTCGTTACACCCTTTTTTCCTCACTGCGCAACCCTGTATTACTAAATTAACTAAACTAGATGTGTAAATAAACTCTTTGCAATCAACATTTTCCTTTTTATACCATTGAACCACCAACTCTCTCTTTTCTACCTAATTTTCAATAGTCTTTTGTAACGACGTATTTTACAATTACTCTTTTCGTTTCTGCTTTATCCATTACCTATTTCGTTTTACTACAACACGACGTATCAACGCTAATATAAAGCAGTATTAATGAAAATTGATTTTATATACAGACGATTATTAGCTTTCGTTTTGTGAGTTTTCGATATTTATTTTTTATATAACCAGATGAATACCAAGTAAATGTGTACGTGAAACAGAACTGTGGTCTGGATTTTGTAATCTTGTCAGGCATGGACCTTTTTAAACGCCACAAGATCTTCTTTCCATATTTCCACGCATAATCTACCGTGATGCTACAGGGCTGATTAACAAAACAGGTGAAAATTATTCAAATTTTAATAAAATTAAATAACAATAAATCAAGAGTTCCACACAAGGTTCAGTTCTGGGACCGATTTTATACTCGATCTTTACTGCAGAATTTCCTAGTCCGGACTACGTCACAATTGCATCATTTACGGATGAAAAATCAATTTTGGTGGTTGACGATGACCTGACTCTAGCCTCGGAGCCACCTAGATAATATTGATATTCCATATTCTAATAGTGTACAGTTTCTAGGTTTGCACCTGGATCGTTGTATGTCACGTACGAGAAAAACGAAAGCAACTAAGCATTCAATTTATGCGGATGTACTTGCGGGGTAAGGGGTCTCAGTTATCTCCATCAAAAAGTATTGTTGTATAAGGTATTCTTAAAGCCGATGTAAACCTACGGCATTCAACTATGGGTAAAACATGTAACAGCAACGTTGATATCATTCAGTAGTTACAGAACAAAATACTCAGAACATAACAGAATCCACGAGTATCTGATGAACCCGAACTTTCGTGAGGAGATTCAACCCGTAAGCTCGAAATATATATTTCTAAGCTAAATGCAAAAGTAAACCATGTTACTGTAAATTTATTAGACAATAGTGAGGATGTTAAACGGCTGAAAATGCTCCATGTATGGATCGGGGTGATGCAACTTGGTGGCTAGGATGATAAACCACCCAACTAAAATAATATCTAAGATTGTTTTATTTTTCAGCCATTCTCGTAGTATAACTAAACAGACTTATCCTGGTCCCCTACCAAAATAATACTGATAGGCAGTCTTCACAAGAGGTGTCATATTGCATTTCTCTGAAAAAAATGTTATTTCACTACAAATGTAACAAAAATTATTCACTCTACACTATTCACTTTACACATTTTTGTGGCAATTTGATTTAACAAATTTTTCACTTCAAAAGTAATCGAAAACCAAACATTCTGCACTAATTACAACACAAACAATATGAAACTCACTGTGGCAGCAACAGTAACAATGCTTATAACCAACAAACAGCTGGAGAACGTTATGTTTTATCATTTAACAGGTGTGACGACTCCAAAAACCAAATTACCCCCAAACTAAAAATGTAGTTGGATAAAAAAAGACATGTCATTGCATCTCCAAACCAAGAGATAATCGGTCATTTTTATGGTGATGTTTTAATTCAGCAGATAGAAATACATAAGAAGAAGCTATTTTTGGGCCCGAAACATTTTTATTGTAGGGCAGTGTTAATAACTGACTTCAAAAAATTAGGTTATATATACGACCCGTAAATATTTTTTTGTTTGTTCGCGCATAACCTTTTTCCTACAAATCCGATTGAAATAAATCTTGTTGCAATCGATGCAGCTCCTTTTCGCGGTGATACCATCATGTTGAAAAAATTCTTTAGATACAATAATTTGGCATGAAAATTGACAAAGATTTTTTCGCCGTACGGCGGATAGGTAAAAGATATTCTATATGTACACGTCACGTTAGATAATATTATATGGTTTTCTGCTAAACAAGAAATGTCAAATGTTTCTGCACAAGATATGTACCACCGTTAATAAAATCATCAAAAATCGAAATATCGCGTCCTAAATCTTTCAGACCAATATACGTTATATATAATATTCATCATCGGTAGGGACAATGGGAATCTTATAATTATAGAATTCTAACAATATAATTAATAAGAATAATATTAATAATTTATAAGAATATAATTAAATCTATGCATATATATATTACATGCATATATTTCATGGCTTTGATGCGGGTTTCATTTTTTTACAAATAATTATATTAATTAAAATGCTTAATTAAAAATATTATCAAAATTTGAAAAACGGTCTGGTTAAAATTTCTTTTTAGTTTGTTTCATTTTCTCTGTAGTAGAAAAATATTACTTTTCATTTTTAAATAAAGCCTGTTATAAAAATATTTATTAACAGATTATTTTATTTTTGTATATTCAAATAATATTTCTTATCAAAATCAAAGAAATCTGCGTGAAAATTTGTATTACATTGATGTTCATCATAAACTAACAAACCATCTATTTTTAACCAATTACTAAAAAAAAAATCCTATGAAATGACCTTTATGTAGGATTCAACGTATTTATTTTTATTTTTTTTAATTTATACTCTTCATAAATTACACTAATTACAATTTTTTTCTTATTCTGTAGATAAAGTTCCTTTATTTGGCCTGTAATAATCTTTTTTAGATAACTTAAGTGAAAAAATTTTTAAACAAAAAATGATATTGTAGTTGTAGACAATTTGTATGATTCATTAATTGTGGTCATCACTGACTAGTACTGAATTAATATAACATATTGATATTAATTTATTTTATTGCAGCAACTTCAGGCTTATGCCTAATACGCATATCTATCCGCTTCTTTTTTTTATAAAAATAAATGAATCTTGCAATGAGTAAAAATATCAAGCCTGACCGTAATATACATCCTGACCGTTAATTCCCTGATACACATCCCTAACCGTTAATACAGTAATTCGAAAAAAATAGTTGCAAAACTCACGAGTTAAATTTATAAATGGAGAATATATATACGCTACAATATATATATATATATATATATATATATATATATATATATATATATATATATATTGTAGCGTCTTAGCTCATTTTCGATAGCAGTCATTATGTTTTCTTAAACTTCCTTTTCATTTTTGTGGATTGCAAGTTTCTCGTCTTTGTGTTTCATGTAAGCAACGTTTTTCATACTACCAGTAGTTTTTGTAGGCCTATCCATTGAAAAAATGTAATAATCAATAAAGACTTTAAAATAGAATTAAAAATTTAATGAAATATATTAAGCTGCCTTAAAAAACAGACTCGAAAAATTAATACTTTCTCAATTTTCGTTTTCATTTCTACTTCTAAAGTCAGTGTCAAAAACTGTATTCTTTGCTTTAATTTATTGTTCATTTCTGAAAGTAAAATTTAAATAAAAATTGAATAAGACTTTTTTTAACTCTCTGTGATTTATTTTTAATTTAAAATCAGTTTGATCATTGCTTTTATTTTAAGTTTATATTTTGAAAAAAAAAATAGATAAGATTGTGAAAAAAAAGAAATAGGTATTAAAACTAAAAAGCTTAAATCCAGGACGAATTCTAAACCTCTGATGGTTTGCTAATTTCTTAAAAATAGTGAATTATCAGCCAAAATCTCCTGCTGTAAACGAGTTGTGAGTCTAAATTTCCGATACATTTAAAGTAAAACATATACACACAATCAGATTTAATAATTTTAACGAAAAATAAAGCATTAAATAAAATAATGACCCTTACCTTCAATCAACTTAATTGTAGAATTATACCTAATAATATTAACATTCAGATTTTTAAAAAAGAAAACCAAATAAATGAATGTCAGATAGATAGATACAGAATATTGTAATTTAGAATAATTTAGAAAAAAACTTACGTAATTATAGTTTTTTATGCAAGCAAACATTTTTATAAGCCTCGTTATTTATAAACAGCAACCTTAATAATTTTTGCTGAACTAGTCCATCCGATCTGATATTATTATAAAAAAAAAAATAATAATTTCCAGTTATTTTTCATCATTGAGATTTACATGTTAATAATTTTAACATTTTTGGTATCATTATATTCAATTATAAAGTTAATACAATTTAAAATATTTAACTAATATTTTTCCACTAGGATTCTGTAATAAGTATTAATTATTAAATTTTTTATACAGATGATTTTGATTAGTTTTTACGCGTTTTGTTGGGAAAGTATTTTACTGTTGTTGTAAACATAATGACATAGGGGAACAAATGTAAAATTGACATACGTTTTTGGATTTAAATTTAATAATATTAATTATAAAATTAGCAGAAAATCTCAACTTAAGCTTCAGGTAAAAATCTTGGAATAAATCAAATAACACCTGTCGCCTAATTTAATTAATCCTTAAGAAATTTCTTTAGTTTGCTCCGAAAACTTTTTAAATTGTAATTTTAATGACGTAATTTTTTGTTACATTAAAAGAGAAGTTTAAATTCGTCTCGTAAATAGATTTTTTCATGTATAAAATTAAAACTAATACAATCATTTTATAATTAATGATGTTATTAATGGTTTCATTGATTTTTATGATTAATATATTACATAAACTTGAAAATTGTACAAGAGAATCATTATCCTCCTTCTCGTGGTGTCCCGATACATACCCCGCTGACAATTTCCCTCCATAGATCATGATTCTCTGCCGTTCGAATGTAAACGTGACCAGCGGTTCTCCAATCGCCTCTTTAATTTGATTCAGCTATCTTTACGAAAGTTTTCTACATAACCTGTATGACAAGCTACTAATGATTTGCCAGACCTGCGAACTGTGGTCGAAAAAGGGGAAAATTCACTAGAAGCATATGTCGACAACCTCCCCGTATACTCAGCTGGTCCAAATCTAATTGTTCGTCCTCTTTTCCATCCATGCGATGTAGCATTAGTCTATAGGTCCATATTTCGAATGCATCAATTCTCCTCCGGTCTTTCACTTTGATGGTCCAGGTCTCAACGCCGTATTTGGCACTGGGAAGACTAGTACCTGAAGCAGTCTCAGCTTTGTATTCCTCGTGATTGCCTTATCCTTCAAAATAGTTGTCAACTTCGTAAGCGCCTCCTTCTTTATATTTCAGTCGACGAGACCCCTATCTATTGTGGATCCTTAAGAATGCGAAACGATTAACCTGTTTGAAATCACACAGTGAATCACTGTCTGGAAGATGTTTACGATCATAACTTTTGCAAGAGAATATTATATTGAAATTTCGTAATTCATGAAAACTTGCAAGTTCGATCGGAATTTGTACCCGGTTCTTCCCAGATGAAAAATTAGTTGCTACCATTACGGAGTTTGGAAAATCAGATTTTAGAAACAAATAAAGGTAGGTGCACCATAGAAAATAGTAATGAGTTTCAACACCGTTGGTGATATCATTCTCTAACATTACTAATCAACTTTAATCCTCAAATAAGAAATAAGCGCAATAAAATAAACCTAAATAAAATATATTTAAACAGTGTTAGTGAATGTTGTTGGGTATAAATTAACTACACGTCTCAAAAATGGTCAACCTTAGTCTGTACAAGACTACACGTCATTTACATATAATATATATTGACCTCATCTCACTCGCCGTAGGGGGTTGCTTATTATTCACTAGCTGAACAGATTGCAACGTACACATTAGGAAAATAACAATAATGTTAGTAAATGTATATGAATGTAGTTGTGATTATTTTGTCATTATGTAAATAAACAGCATCCGTATGATATACTATTGTTGCAGAAAGTTATGTGAATCGAATATATTGGGGTTAATTATTTTACAGATTAATAAATTATAATTATGATAATTACGCACTAATAGGTAATCGATTAATACCTAATCAATTAATCAGTCTATCAACGCTGATATTAACAATCATTTCTCAAAATACTGGCTTAATTTTCCATTATATTCGGGTTAAATTTATATGAAGTCAACTTTGTGAATCGTTAGATATATACTTTATATAAAATATATAATACTTTCTCTTCAAAAAAATATTCAAATTAATTTTTTTTTTCACATTTATACCTAAATAAATAGATACAAAGTCAACACTATCTCATAATTTCTTTATACATTCATCTTCAAATACGTTTTTACAAATATATCAGAGAGAAGAATTGATTCAACAGTTTCATTTATTTATAAATAACGTCAGTTATTCAAAAATATCTTACTTATGGAAAAATACAAAATGTTTTCAGCAGAAGTGAAATACTCAATCATTTTTCTGCTATCAGTTACACACCACGGTAGGGATCATTATCATAGTACATTACCCAACTCTATGTTTAAATATATATATATATATATATATATATATATATAAGAATTTTTTTTTAATTAAGATACAAAAATTTGAATAGAAAACGATTTTCTCTACCATTCTAAACTAAAGAAATTTAAAATAAAAAAGTGAAAAACTATGTTTTTTAACAATAAAAATATGTAGATATAAACTAGACAATTTTATAATTTAAAACTTAAAAATACACTGTTGAAAAATTCCCAGACACAATCTTAGAATTTTGATGAGTATTTATTGAAGATGAACATCAAAGATTTATTGAATGTAACATTACTTCAAAAGTAATTTAAAAAAAAGAAAAAAATTATCCAGTTTTTATTACAGGTTACCTTTATATAACTCATCTATTTAAAATTATTAATTTATTTTCATTCATATTTTGTGCTCTATTTTACAATTAAATAAATGAAAGCATATATTTCTACAAAAATACTAGCTTTTGACAAGGTAAAATTAAGTGAACTGAACTCCTACAAAAAAAAAAACATAGAAATAAAAATATTTTGAAAAAAAGGGATCTATATATAAAATTTATCATTATTAAAAGAAATTTAAATATACTCGTATGTATTTTTACTAACTTAAATTTTAGAAATGTAAAAATTAATAAACATAGTTCAAAAAATTAATTAAATTCTTGATTACGTAATAATTTGATCACATTAATTAGTTTATAACGATTTATTAACTTTAATATTGTGACGGTAATTACCACATTTATGAGAATACTGTAAAATAAGAACCATCTAAGTTATAAAATATTAAAGGGACGATTAAGTTTTAAGTTTCATTTTAAAGCGATTCTTTTCTTATTTTCCACATTTCCTTCATTTTCCGAAGAGCACCAATTTTTTTCTGTCCGTTTTCTTCTAGTGCTCTTTCTTCCTTCATCCACAACTCTTACTTTATAAATTATTTTCTAAACTCCATTCTATCCAAAAGCCTTACTCATCTAATTTTAGGTATTTTAGTTTCTCTTTTGTCTGATTTATGTACCCTGTACATTCGGATCCCTGTAATTCATTACCTTGCAATTCACCCTGTAATTCATTCGGATCATACGGCCGAGAAATTATAATCTTTTTTTTTTCTAACTGCAGTTTCAAAATTTTCTTGATCTTAAAACTACCATGTTTGATTTTAGTTTACCTTCTGTTTTTCTGGATGTTCCTTTCGAATTACAGAAAATTTTCTATGCCAGACAGATTTGCCTCGGTTGAGATTTTGGAATGGCTTGTGCCTCTTAGGTTGCCTGAAAATTACTGTCCTCATTGCCACACGACCCAGATGACTTATTTTCTGAGTTTTTCGACACATAGGTTCCCGTTTTATTACGGTGGTAACTGGAATGCAAAACATCTATTTTGGGGTTCTCGACTTATAACAACTCGGGGCAAGGACCTTAAAGGATTTCATCGTCAGTATGCAACTCGATGTAGTTTCTGGATTACAACCCACATACTGGCCGTTGGATCCGACAAAAGTCCAGAACCTATTGGCCATACGGGAGTTTCTTCATTTTATACTGACGTTAAGAATGACTACGATTCAACGTCTGATCATGCGGCTGTTCTTCTTACTTTTAGTATAATTGTGATAAGGAAGAAAACATTGCCTGCTTCCATAATAATAGGACCGACTGCGATTCTTTTCGAAGCTTGATAGAAGACGAGGTAGTTGTTACCGTTTCTTTAGAATGTTCTGTTGATAACGATAATGAGACCCAGTGTTTGACTTCAATCCTGCAGGAAGCAGAGTGGCGCTCTACACTGGCGGATTGATGGGGAGGGGCGGGAAGTAACAGCCGCACGAGGGATGTAATTGATTTTGTTAATATTAAGAGATGGCTTAGAAAAAGATGTTAATATTGTAGGAGACCTGAAGATATAACAGATTTGAACAGAGCTATTCGTTGGTTGGAGAAGCTACTACTGTCAACAAAAAACGAAACATTTAGGAATAACCTAGAAAACCTTTCCCCTTTGACTAGGGATAACCATTTATTGTGGAAAACACGAATAAATTTCAATGACCTGCCCTTTCCTTTCCACCTTTAAATACATCAAATGAGCTCGAAACGACGGCCAAATGGCCGGTCTATTGTTACATACCTAACAAAAGCTGATGAAGAGGAAATTCTTGAATTCTTAAACAGTCTCATTCTTTTCTGTCTTCTATAAAGCCATTTTCATCATAAAAAATATCGCAAGAGATCAGGAAAAAACGGAATCTATAAAAGACTTGATTTATTTACTCACAAAATGCTACTTATGTTACCATTTAATGGTATCAAACATAAAAAATATTTTTAATGGAATACTTTGCACAACGTACTTCCCGTCAGAGAGGAAAGTGTCATAGATAGTAAAGATTTCAAAACCAGATGATGTGTCTTCGTGCGGACCCAAAAGCCTATAACCTACTCTCTCTAAGATTTGTGAGAAACTGTTTCTTCAAAGACTGTGGCCTGTTATAAAGCGATAACATGTTATTCCTGCCCGGTATTTTGGCTTCTGAAGTAGTCATTGCACTATTAAACAAATATTGTTACAAACATAGTAAAAAGAAATAAAATAATGAAGTTACAAAATCAATCGTAATCAATCAGCTTATTAACAAAAAAATGCGATGAAGCACATTTAAAGGAAGAAGTTCCAATATAAATATCAAGCTGTATCTCCCAGATCCAACACACGGAGTCGTTTCAGCTGTCTGATGTTCTTGTTATTATTCTTTAGGTTTACAGCCAGATGGTTTGTATGGTTGTTAACCTTAATTTTTATTTAGAATTGAAAAGTTGAAACTTCTCTTAGGTCCTTGACTTTATAGATCATCAACCTCAAACTTAAACCTCCTCATGGTATTACTAGATTGTGATGGATCTCACTGTCCCTCACAAAGCACATGCCTCCGATATGTTTTTAAATAATTTGTTATGGAATCGCTAGATAACATCAATGTTGCTTTTATATACCATTCTCCAGAGTTGGATACCATAGATCCAGACCGGGTTCAGAAGTACTTTGTACTTCCAAAGCAACTGTTTGTTGGATAATGACAACTGTGACCTTCCACTAAGAACCAGTACACCTCTTTAAATTTAATTTTAAAGTGTTTTTTCTCTCATATGAAATTCCCTTGTCAGACGACGGTCTATATGTAGATCTAAATGTGGTACTTGGTCAGCATGCGGGAAGAAAACGCCATTTAGGTGGATCTGTGGCTAGTCCCCTCTCGTAATTGAAAACATTACCTAACTTGATTTCACCGGATTAACTTTTATCTTCCTATTTAATATCTATTTTAACTTTTATCCTAGTCAGCTGCTCATTGATTAGATCTAACACAGATTGCAATTTACTCGAAGCTTCCGTCGGGTCATCGTCTAACCCCAAGATCGCTCTGTCATCAGCAAACATAGCAATAGTGACAGGGTCTGTAGTTGGAAGGTCTGCAATAAAGATCGAGTACAAAATCGGTTCCAAAATTGAGCCTTGAGGAACACCCGACTCGTGTCAACAAACTCTTATAATTCCTGACTATACTCAAACTGGGAAAAATGTCTGTCCAGGTAGCTTCGCAGAACTAAGTAAAACAGTTTAGGCAAGCTCCTTTTCAACTTACAAAGAAGACCAGGTGACCACACCTGGCTGAAGGTCTGCTGGACATCAAAAAAATTGCCGAAAAAGGTTTTTTCCCTTCCAAACATATGCTGTTGACATTAACAGTACTATATCTTATTCGTACTTCTATTTCTAATTTAATCACTCACTGTATGTTGCTTTTCATATATATAACGACTACTTTTATGTAATCCTTTGAGGAGTTTCAATGGAAACTTCTCTTCATGTCATTGTTTTGTGGTCCATTTTACCTAAGGTTTCTGTATACATGATTGAGTAAAATCTTTGAGGCTAAAAAACGAATATATAAGTTTCAGACGTACGCGTTACCTCTGAATAACAAAACGTAAATGTAATAAAAGATAACGATAAGGAGTCAACATAGGTATTTTATTATAATACCGATGAAATATTCTTCTCATACAATCAACTATGATATTTTTTCTACATTTTAACAATATTACCACAAATTTATAATTGTCCGGAAAAATTCTACATTATTATTGATTTAAATATTTTATGATCAAATGTAATTTGTGGTATTAAATTGGAAAACTATTTTTTGCATTAAGTAACATGTATTTACAGTAATAAATAGGTTATTCCAGTACAGTACCAGTTGTGATTTTGAATATGCATTTACCTTATACATTTACATGAGTAAAAGTGTCCATTATAATCTGACTGGAGATAATTGCACTAGAGTGTAAAGGATTACAATTTGTAATAAATGTAGCGTGCTAACAACATTTGTCACATATTAATATATTATTCACTCGGCACTTACAAATAGAGGTTGACATCATCTACTCTCTAAAAGCATAGTTCGTTTTTCCTTCATACTATAAAACATAAAACAGTATTTTATAACTGGATGAATAAAACTACTGCGTATTAATTTCCAGGTAAAATATCATTCGTCACACGAATTAAATTAACGCAAATTTACATTAAGGTTTCATTTTCACTGCAGTTATTAGTGAATTATTAACCTTATCTATTGTTTATCAGTATATAAAAGCGTTTATACTAATTAAAGTACAAAATCCAATAAAATATATCAATTTATTATAACAAAACATTTTCTGAACATGTATCCTAATTAAATTACAAGTTTTCTAATAAACTATTTTAAATCAAAAACTGTAATGCAAATGACTTTCTGGAATAAAACCGACTCCTCAGCTTCTGGTGGAACTCGAGTTGATATTAATTCATTTTCTTAATATTGCGTTACATTTTTTTGTTGAATTACAACAAAACATACTCGTATATCTTAAACAATTTTAGTTAATGGTAAAGTATCTGTATGTATTAAAGTGCGATATGCTATAACCAAAACTGTTAAGGTTACCTGACATTAGACATAAATCACTTTTGAAATTGGCGTAGCTATTCTGAAGATAAGCATTATATTCCAGATTTATTTAAGAAAACTGGGATGAAACGTTTTCCTGTTTCTTTCCCATCACGAAACCAAATATGTTGTAACACATTCGTACCGAAATTCAGGAGAGTTTAAGATCTAAAGTAGGCACTTTAATCATGTTAAAGTGCTGTAAAGATATCGTAATTATAAGAAAAATTAAATCTGACTCTTTTATTAGTGCTTTTTAAACTTCAATTATTTTCATTCTTCACTTTCAAAAAAGAGGGTAAGACAAGGTTAATATAAAGAAAAAATTATTATACTCATTTAAATGGAAAAAAATTCATTGTCAACTAATTCTTAATAGGGAAAAAAAATACTTGTGTACAGAATGTCCGAAAAGATTTTGACCAAACTTAAGAAATTGATTCAATACAAAAAAAAAAAAAAAATTCTGTTATATTTACCGTGACTTCCTTGTTCGCCTATTAAATTACATTTACAAATTTTTTTTTTTGAAAAGTATATAAAATTTTATTTCATTAATAACTTTGGATATTTTTTCATATTTATTTGTTTTAATATTACTGAATAAATATTATTTATCATAAAACGTTTTTTTACAATCAAAATTATTAATAAATCAATATATTTAAATTAAAAATAGAAGTTAAAAAAGGAGATGAAGTCGGATTTGAACCGATGTGTCTTCTCCTTCTAAGATGCAATATTTCATTAATTAAAATTTTATTTGGCTATAGCTCTGAAACCAATGAAAATAAGTACCACTTATGATATGTTGTTGAAAATCTTTCAATGAGGGCTTATTACTGCAGTTAAGATAAAATCAATTTTTTGGGGATTTTGAAATTTTTTTTGAACACTTTTGATCAAGTCTATTGCTGTTAAAAAGGGAGGTGCACAATTAGATGTTACAACATTCCTAAATCCAAAATTTCAACATCCTACGACTAATCGGTTTTGAGTTATGCGAGATAGATACGTACATATATACATACGTACGTACATACATACATACATACGTAGGTACAGATGTCACGCTGAAACTAGTCAAAATGGATTCATGGGTGGTTAAGATTAATATTTCTGTTGAAATTCTGGAAACCGAAATTTTTCGGCCATTTTGAAATTTTCTAATTTATTTTTTTTATTCCTAAATGATGTTGTTGATAAAAGTTACACAAAAGTTTATTAAGTTATTTCAATCAGTTCTTAGGATATAAATTTTAATTGGAGAACACAAAACGGTGGACAGAAAAAAAATAAAGCAAGGTAGGAAATAGTTCATGTAAACTTTATTATTTATTTTGATGTCTTAAATCAGTCCCTTAGATTTGGCCGACATCTCCTAAATATTATGAAACGTACTTTATGAAAAAACTAAACTTTATACCTTTCTTCACTCCTGGAAAACATATACGAACGTTAATTTATGAACACATATATACATATAAATATATATATATATATATATATTATATATATATAATACTGAGTGTATATACAAGTATAAACAATTACATACAAATAAATAATTATCAAAAACCATTTCATTATTTAGACCGAGTGAATTTTGGGCTGGAAAGAAATCCCTTAAGTGATGAGCATCTGTATCTTAATGAGGAGCCTAATTTCCTTTTATAAGCTAATTATGTTGCTGCTTTGTTTTTCCTTTCTCTTCCAATATTATTTGATTTTTTTGTTTTTTGATTGTCCATAAAACCGGACTTTAATACTTTTTACGGAGTGAATCTGTGCAAGTTGATTTATGCAAATTATTTTATTATGGTTTACTGTGAGGATTCACTGGAAACCCCTCATCAAGAGGTTATTATAATTCTATTTTGTTATGGTTCCTTCTTGGAACCAATTGTGAATGAACGTACTGTGATAAAAAAAAAATTTAAAACAATTGTGCTGTGAACAAAATTCTCCATTAATGAAGAGATAATTTAAAATCAAACATATATCTGTAAACAATAGCCGGATTTAGCAATATTCTCGCCTCCAGTCTCAAAAAAAGAGATTACATTTCCGTATGTTTTCCATCAAAATTTATTTAAATTTATTCATAGCATAGGCTATTTGAGTACAGAAATTTCATGCTAAAATGAATTATACTATGGATTTTTAAATCTCAGGGATTAAAATAGAATGAAGTTTAAATGAATTTGAAGCAATTCCAGGTTTCATTTGAAAGCATACACATAATCAGCAATAAATTCAAATAATTATTAAAAAAAAAAAAATCCCGACTATTAATTAAACAGATCTATCAAGAAGAATTATGAAAAACAAACAAAAATAGTAAAACACGTCTTCTTTCTTTTCTAACAGGAATTTTTTCAGGATAAAGTAAGTTAATCAGTGATTTGAAAATTGATATTACCATTACATTTTTGTTGTGGTTGTGTTTGGGTTAGTATTAAGAAAGTAGAGATTTAAAGTCACCATCTTATATAGACTACACAGCCACCCAACTACAACATAAAATGTAGAATTAATATTAAATTCCACATCGCTGACTAACTTACTTTATCCTTAAAATATGTCTGTAAGAAAAGGAAGAAAAAGGTAACAATTTTTCAATCGTTTTTTGTAATTATTCTTGATAGATGTGTGCAATTAGTAAACGGGGTTTTTTTGAGTTTTAATAAATAATTTATTTAACGCCTTTTTGTTGTTTCCATAACTTTACCATTCAATATACTAGTCATTAAGATACGAGTCTAACTAACAATACTCTAACCTATCATATAATCCATATTAGAAATATCGCACAGGTCAAACTCCATCATTAACAGTGATGCAAGGTAACGTTTACTGGTAACATACAGCGCGCAAGCGAGGGCTAGCCGGGATGCATTTCTGCTTCCTTTTGCTGAGAATATTTTTCGTTTTTTCTCGTAAACAACGAATTTACAAAAAAAAATTACAACAGGAAAAGTTGTTTCTTTTTTATTTTTCTATAGAATACAATCATTAAAGTTTGAAACTAGCGTAATTCTGAAATAGCGCCCCTCCTTCTAGGTAAGTCAATAGAAAGATAGCCTATGTTACTTCCAGACCAAAAATTTATTACTATACAAAAGTTGGTGGTAATTAGTTGGATCTTTGATGCTACAGAAGGGAATAAACAAATATACATAATAGTTAAACATTTTACCACTCCTCCTGTGGGCGTAGTCGGGTAAAATAATGAACTAAACTCGGGTAAAATAATAATAATATGAGGGGAAAATTTACATAAAAAGATTTTAACTGTTTATCATAAAATCATTTTTATTTTAATAATAAAAGTATAATTTTGAAAGAATGATTCAAAGTAAATTGATTTTTTATGCAACTCCCTTGTACTCTAACGTTTTGCACCGTTTATACGATACCTATTTTTTTATTTTAACTGTGTTTATGACATTCGTATTTCTATTTATTACAGCTTTGTTTTTTTTTATAATAACATAAAAAATTGTAATGTAAAAAAATATGAAAAACATCACTTCATACTCTTTTTTTTCTTATACGTGTTCCACGACATGGCAGTTTTCCAAACATTTACAGCTGTTCCATAATGTTTTCCGGGTTCAGTCCAACACACTTGTTTTCCAAATCACTGTTTTGATTTTTATTGTTATCTAATTTTTTTCTCTTTTCCTTACCATCCACAATTCATCTCATCGACAGTATATTCTTCTCATTATACATAATTTATTTCCTTAAAATATGCCTATTACCGTAAATTTGTTTATAAGTTTCACACAAATCGATTTGAAATTGTTGCTTTCGCAATGCTGTACGTTTGTCCTTCACAGTAGAATAACGTATAAAATATAGGTAATAACATGGAATCCAATTACACGAAAAAAGCGATTCTTATACAAAGTAGACATGATTTGAAGCATTAGAACATTTTGGAGGTTTACCGGAAAAAAAATTTTAAATGCAAAATACATTTAAGATAAGAAACTCTTTAACGCAGAAACATTTGTCAATGTTTAGACTAATGCTATTTACATTTCTTTTATTCGCTAAAAAAATGTTCTTACTATTTTCAAATGTTAAATTTTTAGAATATTGAAATGGAGATATTATCAGAGAACTTCATTATTTCAGGGAATAAAGAATCCCTCACGCCGAGCTTACACCCAAGTAACAGACCTTTAATTTTTATTTTGCAAAGCACCTTATAATTTTGCTTAGATAATTTGTATGATATTTAAAATATGATTTTCTCATCAAACTATTTGGACTGTATAACCAGTAAGTGAATATAAAAGTAAATTTATTTATGGTTCATGGTAAAACAGCCCTTTCGTTTTCAACATGTCATAAATCAATTTGATGTCGGCTCTGATTCAATTGAGAAATAAAATCGCTCGGTTTATAAAGTAATTTTAGAAATCGTCATCTGTGCAAGGTTAATATAATTTTTTCATTTTCTAAGGAGAATATAATTTTTATAAATAAATTATTAAGACCATAAATTAATGATCATAAAATTTTGAACTACCTTTTCTTAAAGTGTTCTTCAATAAAATTGGATTTTTCTGATTTGTTTTTACTTTATTGTAAGATTATATATATTTTTTTTCTTTTCCATCTTCCTTCGTATTGTTCGTCAAAGTTCAAAAAGTTCAGTAGTTGACGGGCGAAGTGGGGATGAATTACTGGACCGAGGGCTGGTTCATGTACAACGCCTTGACACACTGTACAACCATTTCCTTTACTGTACGATTAGCAGCGCTAATACTACTTAAAACACCTTATGTAAAATTAACCACACTTAACGTGTTTAAGCTTTCTCAACTTTGACGGGTAATTATTTATTTACTTTTTCCAGTTGAGATAAATTAGTTAATACCGACTGTAATATGAGTTTCATAACAGTTAGAGGCAAGTTGATGATTCATAAGAGCCCATATTTTTTTATATTCTCCTTAAAATAATTCTCTTTGATAAATGGTGAAATATCATTTATTCATCACTATAAGATTGGAGAATTCAAAATAAATTTCATTTTTTCATATACGATTTCTCAACATTTTCTGAAATTTAAATGATGTGAATGTCACGATAAAATTTATTCATTCTTATTTTGTTTTTAACATTATAATTAATGCTAAGGTTATTTTTTTTTTTATTAATAACCAACAGCTAATGCACTTTCTTATTAATAACGCTGGTTAAAGACAAGGGAAGTTACTCACTAAATTTTAATCCCAATAATACCGGTACACTTGGCGTTAGGCTTGAATTAACAAAATTCTTCCGATTAACGAAACTTACCTTAAAATAATTGAAAAAAAAACTAAAATATCACAGTAGTAATTTTTAATTGAGTTTATCTTCTCCACCTCTCATTACATGTTATAGAAACATGTCTTTATTAATTAACACTACTGTTTTGGAAATGGTACTACTTCAATAATGGAAAAAACCCCGATACCTAAACTGTTTTGGGTTTTCACTCGTTCATGATATCTTAATATAATGTGAAGAATTATTTAAACATACATACTATAACAATAAATATTAATTTCATATTTAACAATAAATAAAAATGTGTAGACAAATACAATATTTCACTTCAACTTATATAAATAAAAGACTTATTTATTATGGAATATATAATCGACCTTCATGCAATGAATAAAATTAAGGCCATTGAATCGAAATATTTTGCAACTGTTGGCTGTTAAAAGTAAATGCAGTTAGTTCACTCCACCTCTTCCAATTTTTCTTATTTTATTTATTTCTTCCTACTTTACTTCCTTCCTTTTAAATTCTATTGAATTCTTTCATTACAACGTAGAATATCTTCTTTAGTATAAAATAGAGAACAATATTTTAAGGCGTATCTCATAAGACGATGACAATAGACTTATCTAAAAAAAAATCATTTCACTCTTTAAGATCGTTAAAATTAATGTCTCTAAATAAAGTTAACATTTAATGAACAATTTTACCTTTGAATGAACAAATAATAATGTCTATCTGCTTTAATAAAAGATAAATTTATTATGTACTGATAAAACGACATAAAAAAGGAATTGTTGTTTTCTATCTACAAGTATTTGGTATAGTTTTAACTTTAAATCTAAATATGATAATTTCTCTTGACCACTGATCCATTGTATATTAAATAAATTTATTATAAATACGTTTACAGTAAGATAACATTCTATGATTTATTGCTAAGGAATACATGGGAAAAATAATTTAATTAACTATTGGATTAAACAATTTTTTTTTAAACAAGTTTATTTTGTTTAATCACAATTAATTTAATGTTATACCCAAAAAATTATAATAATAATAATAATATAAAGTTAAAAATATATTATTTTATTCCTTACTATAATTTTAATTTATTATTATTTTAAAAATATTTTTTATTTACCTCTATATAAATGAAGCTCTTTTGTCTATCAATGAAACTGATACAGTATACAGATTTTTTCATTGCTTTAATTTAATCAAACGGTATGAGAATTTCAAAATCAGGAAGGGTACAATTTCATTATTGGATAGAAATTCTCCTGTTGCCATTTTCTTACCCGATTATGAATGATTACAAAATTTTCAATAATATTTACCATTTTAGGTAACTTTTTTCTGATAAAAATACAAATTAAATTAATTTTTCGGTTATTAGTACTTTGCTATCGGCTAACTGTAGACTTCTACAATTCTGACTGTCATTTTAATTACACCAGATATTTATTTAATTAATTAAATTCCTCGTATAATGAAACAAAAAAAATATATATATAACATCGTATGCTATTTATTGTAACGAGTAATAGTAAAATGGTTCTGTAAGGACACTAATAAAAATTTCCAAGTTTTCATCAAATCCAAATTTATTCCAGGTTTATAGAAGCGTCACGTACAAGGTTGAAAAAAGCTTTAATAATTTATTGATAAAATACTCAATTTTATATTTTCATATGGTAAAATCATATGTTGGGATTTATCTGCAAGTCGCTCCTCATTAGTCAATTATTTTAACCTTATTTTTTTCTGCTGTGTGTTAGTTTGAGTGTTAGGTTCTTTGTGTGTTAAGTTTTTTAGTTGTTTTAAGTGTTTTTTTTCCTCAGGTTTGTGTTTTTCTTTATTTACAAGGTTTTTACTTCCTTATACGAAGAAAAGGAAGTATTGTGATAGCGAAAAATGTCGGTTTCCAGATTTCAACAGAAATATCCATTTTAATCATCCATGAATCAATTTTGACTAGTTTCAGCGTGACGTCTGTACGTATGTATGTATATATTATATATATATATATATATATATATGTGTGTGTGTGTGTGTGTGTGTGTGTGCATGTATGTACGCGTATGTATCTCGCATAACTCAAAAACGATTAGCCGTAGGATGTTCAAATTTTGAATTTAGGAATGTTGTAACAAGTAGCTGTGCACCTTCCTTTTATTTGCAGTCGAATGGAGCATAAGTGTCCAAAAAATTTGGATTTTGGACTTTTTCTTAACTGCAGTAATAAGCCCTCATTCATTACTTTTCAAAGATATATATCGTGCGTTATACTTATTTTCACTGGTTCCAGAGTTATAGCCAAGTAAAATTTTAATTAATGAAATATTTGGATATTGCAGGAAAGCACGTTGGCTCAAATCAGTCTTCATCTCCTTTTTTTTAAACTTTTTTTAATTTAAATATATTGATTTATTGATAATTATTAATCTCTCATTGTAAATAATTTTTTACGATGAATATATAATTCAATAATAACAAAAAAAAATATATCAAAAAATATCAGATGTTTTTAACGAATTAGAATTTTATGTACTGTTCATTTAAAAAAAAAAAATTGTAAATGTAATTTAATAATCGTACAAAGAAGTCATGTGACGTCAGATTTTTTTCAGTTATTCGTAGTTATAGGGCTAGACTATGATACATAACTTAGCGGTCGCGGCGTTGTCATAGACCAGTTTCCGGCTGTTCCGCATATTAACTACTCAGCGGACGGGAGATACGAGGCGGTAAACAACAACGCGCAGTTGAAAAGTGAACGTGGTCCATACAGTTACTCCAACCGAGATCGTCGGAAGTCATCGCAGAGGAAATTAGTAGGGGATGAGGTCGTTGAAAATATCAGTGGTTCTTCGGGTAATAGCAGTGACTCTGATATTACGGACTCGATTCCGTCCTTCTGCCATGGCAAACGGTGCCGGTTTTATGCACGTTGCCGAAAGCTGACACGACTCCTCAAATTGATATACTTCTCTAGAATAGATATCATCGTCTGCAGGTGAAGGAGACTGATGGTACTGCTTCACAAAAGGAAGAGGTAAAGCCCCCTCCGACAGTATTGTATGGTATTTCGAATATCACGAAGCTGTATGAGTTGGAATCGGCGGTGAACAAGGCGGAATACACCATGAGAATAATAAAGAGTAAACAGCTTCTGATTATATGGACATTTCCCTGGGTTGTTGTGTTATGCTTAACAGCGAATCCGGCCCAGTGGAGAGGAGAGAAAAAAATAAAAAAGTATACCTAGCGTTTACGTTAGCTTGTCAGTGGAGGGGATTTATGCTCCCTCTCACTATTAGGATTGCTATGATTCGTTGCCTGTTAGATGTAAACATACGCCTACTCCAATATTAAACATCTGGAAATATAGAGAGATAACTTCGAAAACTGGGAAATATCTACATCCTTGCTAATCAGTTTGTAGCGGGTAAAGTAGATCACTGTTAAAATACAAACCAAATACAGATAGGATCTAAATAATTATAAATGTTTTTTCAGTTCAACGACTTTCGGTTAATTTATATCTGCCTCCTTCCCACTAATTTCCAGTATAAATTTTTATTTGCTAAAATTCTTCTTCCTAAATGAAACTTTCTTTCCTTAGGAAACCTGTCAATATCGGGCAAAATGTATATATATATATATATATATATATATATATATATATATATATATATATATATATATATATATATATACGATCGTATTTGTTGTTGTAAGGAAACAAGAATGTTCCGAGTACAAAAAAATATAAAATTAGAAAAAATTGAAATTACAAACTACAGACACTAAAAACCCTATGTATAACCATATGGCTATCAATCCTCGGCCTAAATATAGAAGTAGCTTCATCTAGAGAACATCATCTCTTGAGGTTCAACCTGAAACCACGAGCGAACAATTGTAGAAGAGATGAAAGAGGTCACATACACAAGGAGTACGAGGCGGGGAGCTGACATAGAAACAGAGTGCCAAGAAACAGAGTGGATTAAGAAATAGATTGGCATCTCCATCTCATAGATGTGATGCAGAGAGTGATGGATGTGGTGGGGAGATCCAAAAAATGGAACATCTGCTTTTGTGCCCAAATATGGGAGAGGTCTGCAGACGTGAGAAACTGTTAGTACCAAATGAGGAGACGATCAGAGCTGTTAAGTACTGGAAGTAGAGAACATGGTGATGATTTCATTCCCGGATACGAAAAGTAAGTACGTACAGTTACTAACGTTAAATTTCTTCTCACAATGAGTATATTTTCTGCCGATTCTCAAAAGTACGATATTTATGTGATGTATAATATTTATTCTACGAAGATACCCAATGCCGACGAGAATATAAATTCTGGATACACAATTTATTTTTTAACATCCATCTATATATGGGTCAATATCATTGTAGATCTATATATTTTATACATACAATATATATATAAATCTTTGCTTATTTTTCGATAGGTTTGAAATAATGCAATGTTTTTTCTATTAATATAATGCTAAAATCTAAGAATAGTAAACCTCTCTTAGGCTAAACTTTATAGAAAACAAGCGTACATTTTCAAAAACTAAAATAATAATTTATTAATAATAATTTTCAAAAATATATTCTTTTAATCGTTAACTAGATAGTTAACTAGAATAATATTAAATCACAACAGTTATTTAATAGTGATTGGTTTTATATGCAGAAGAGCGTTTATCAAAACAAATCTAAAAGTATTATGCTTTTAAATAAATTATTATTTTGGTAAAACAATTAGAATGCAATTGAGTATCATTCTATATAAATACAACAATAATTTATTACAAAATTCTTTTGTTTTTAATTTGAAATTATGTTGCACTTATATAGAAAAATATTCATTTGAATTCTATTTGTTTTACGAACTTAATAATTTTTATCAAAAAACTTTGATTTTTTAAAAAAATTAATCAAATTTTGTAATAATTATTTTATGTATTTCTGTTTTAGTTTCGATGTAAGAGAAAAACCACAAGAACAAGCACGTCACTGGTCGGATGCAGCTAGTTTAGGAGGAAGAGCTTATTTTAGATCAGAAGAGAAACCAGCTATTTTAACATTAGAAGGTGTTAAAGATTCGGATGGCGGAGTGTATCGCTGTCGAGTAGATTTTAAAAGTTCACCAACACGAAATACAAGAGTTAATTTGACTGTTATCAGTAAGTTAAAATATATATTTTGGTTTTATTTTCTAAAACAAAAGTAATATAGATTTATGAAAACGTATCCCCCAATAATCTTAATAGAGCTATGAATAAGAAGCTCATGAATATTATATATTGGCTTCTGCGTTAAAGTACTAGTTGTTAAAGTTATGTTATTGTAAAAGTTTATCTGCATAATTCTAAAGTATTATAGAGAAGAAACTTTTTCTGACTGCGCATGTATTTCTGTACACCAATTATTCAATTAGATATATATACTCCATAAATAATCTGGGGCAAATGTTGCGTCGAGAAAACTGGACATGTAGAGTCAAAGAAAGTGTCTTTAAATTGTACTATGATCTTTCTAGTAAATAAAAACAAGTAGGCCGTATAATTTTCTACCAATCTAAATAATTTTTTAACAAAATTATTTTTTTTTTTTATACAGCACCATTAATTTGACTATTCATTTAATACGATGTTTATATTCTTGGTTTATTTTATGGTTTTCCACAACTGGTTTTTATTTAATAAAATTAATACCAATGACAATGACAAATAAATTCTCTCCAATTACGGAGTCATATTTTTCGATAGTAAGAATTAGATTAAAAGTAATACACAAAAGTGAGACACAACTTAAAAAAAAAAAACTGTTGCATCATAGATATATTTTTAGGTAAATTTCACAAGAAAGCTACTTATTGTAATGAGTGTATTCGACTTCCAGAAAATTTCGAAATATCTTCACGTTTTACATCCCCCAGACCCCAAAACCACCATCAATTCAAAAGTTTATATATATATTTCACTTCATTGTAAACACCATAACTGCCGTAATTTTACGCCAATCACTTTCAAATTCCATAAAAATAACGACCAAAAATCTAGGTCGAGTTCGCTAATTGATAAGTTTGGACTATGAGGATTGAAATGGGGGGCGTTTTCGAAAAAAAAACAAAATATCGCTATAACTTTCTTATTAAGTAAAATACCGGATTCGTTTAAAAGTTCCTAATATACTTTGGATAAGGGCCTAAAACACTTATGTAAGTAAACTTTTTGATATGAACAACCATTGGCACACGGGGTGGAAAACCTGGGGTTTCGAAGACAAAAAATCATACCTCCCTTAATAGGCACAGTATGGAATCGGTTTAAAGTGGTCGTTAGTTCTCTAAACAATATCTAAACTTTTGTCTGAAACAATTTTTGATATGACCAACCCTTACGGTAAGGGATGAGCAAAATATTGCTGGAATTGTAAGATGGGGCTTGTCGTATGCTAAACATGTGAAACCTTTTTTACATGCAACCATTGTCGTATTGAGTAAATTTGAAGTTTTTCTTTACTGTAAGGTGAAAATCTTTTTTATCCTCTTCCCAGCACCGGTGAAATCTATCCCCGTCTTCCGGCGTGCCGAAAGGGAGTTTTAAATAATATTATATGAAAAATATTTTAATGATTGTGTAATGTATTGTATCAAACTAAAATTAATTTTTTCTTAACTAGTAAATAACAAGAATCGTGTAATATCAAAAATGAAAAGACTGACGGCCAGATTTCTAATTATTTCCCTTCCTCTTTAATGAACTTAAGCTACTATAAAAACCTTAGTCTTAATTTTTTTTTCTCCTACCCAATAATTTCTGATTCTTTTTTCTCGTACCCAATAATATACATTCCAGATCTCCAATTTTTTTTAATTTACCTTAATAAGATCACACTCTCTTCATCTTATAAGCATTCTCCCGTTTGTTAACCATTTTCAAGGTTCAGAGAAACTTACCTGTTTCCCTAATTATATTATTTCAAATTTACTAAATCAGTTAGTTATTGGTGGAAGAAGTATTATTTCTTCAAAGCCATGTTTAAAACTGTTTCAGTGAACTTTCCGGTTAACTTTTCGCACAAAGGAAAATTTCTGATTCTGAAACGGTACTAAAAGTAGTAACCAATGAATAATATGCTTTTTTTTTATAAATCATTGATAATGATTTTTTTTGTGCTAAGTATACGAAACTACGTCAGTGATCATCATACTTCATAACAAAAATTTCACTCGAGCAATGTACAAGTATATATCATTTTTATATTTTTTTTTTATAAATTTCACATTCTTTTCCTGAAAAGATAGTGGTACGACAGCGTAAATTTTACACTCATAACTTCAACATTAAATTGTACGTAAAAGTGTCAATGGTAAGAAAAGTTTATATGCTGACCCGTATTAAGTAAATATGTGAAACAACAAGCGTACTATACACAAGATTTTTATGTATTTTCTACCACGAAATACAAGATAAAACAAAAAAGAACTTTGATATATGAAACGATAAAGTTATGAATGTTATAAAACAATAAAATATATACTTTACATCGCATCGATAAAGGATTTTTTTAAGCGTAAAAATACAGTGAATAGCTTATTACGGAATATGAAGCAACATAAAATAACTGCAAGCATTGAAATACAGCATAATGAAATTCTTTGTATTCATATAGTTTAAAGTTATCCTAATTACAACTTAGAGTTAGAATTTTTAAGAAGAAAAATTTCCTTTTTTTTTATGAAAGCAATAGATGAAAAGAGAATTCAGATTTTTGATTAGCCTCTAAAAATCTGCTTTTCTGAGCTGAACTCATAATTATATTCGTATAATTTTAACTGGTTACAGCTACGAATGCGAAATTAGTATACTAAGTAACCTTTAATGGTTATTTGAGAATATATTACGTTAGTTGCAGTATATTATCATTTACATTACGTTTAGATTGGGCTATAATTGTGGTTTTAACAAATCGAAAGATAAATCCATAATAAATTTTCATGGTCTAAAATATTTAATTAGAATATAACACCTATATCTGATATAAGTGATTGATATCTGAAGTTTATTTTACTATGTGAATATATATATATATATATATATATATATATAAAATCTATGAATCCGAATTTGAAATCTATGAAATTGCTCATTTTCAGGAATTTTATCAATATTTCTGCGTAAGCTACTGAAATTTACAAATTGACTTTTTATCTTACGTTGAAAAAAATCCTTAAACGGCAAGGCTTTTGCTGATTCTTATAAGGGTTGAACCTTCTACTTTATGAGCTTACAAAAAAAATATAATATTTTAAATATTTTTTTTGTAGAAAGAAACGAAAAAAGAAGAATTAATAAAATCTCGTAGTCAACAACAAAATTATTTATAGACGGAACTCAAATCTTAATTATCAAAAAACTCCAATTAAATGATGCACTTTTAATGTGGTATGAATAAAAAATCGAGGTTAACGAATTTGATGACGAGCAAATTGAAAATAAAAATTTGTATAATATAAAAGTTACATTATAAAATAAAAGAAGAATACTCTTACACGATATATTATTATTTAATAAACACCAATAAATGATTAAAACTTACATTTCATTAATATAACCTTTTATAACATATCAAAATATACTATAACAATTAGTATCTAGTTTATATGAACATACACTGTGTATATATGTCAGATATGAAATTAACTGCTTATTTTATAATATTTAAATTTAAATCTGATAATTTTTTTAATGAAGCTTATTTTAGACAGACCTTTTTAATTTTTGTGGAAAAAAATATTATCTAGGAAAAAATATTTCGAACAAATTGAAGAACTGAACCCAAATCTCTGGTAGAACAGGTGTAGCGTTACTAACAATTTTTACAATAACAGTATGTTATCGTTTAATAAAGTAATAAAACATTTTCCATCTTAACTTTTCCTACTTCTTTTAAGAGAAATGTATTTGACAGAAAATTCTTTTATTGCTTTCAACAACAGGATGGCCTTTATAAAGATTACTACTGAAAGAAGAACCGTCTCTTCTTTAAGATTAATCTTAAGTGGATTCTGATTGACGCAAGACCTACATATCTCATGTTTGTATATAACGCAAAACTCTTGTTTGTCAACTTCACAATTCATATGGGTTGTAGCATTTCTCAATTCCTCGGCAATATTGAGTACCAACTAGAAAAGTGTTTTTCTTCCAAGTAACGGCAATGTAAGGTAATAAGTATACCAGAAGGAGAAACCTGTTTTTTAACTGAAATAAACTGGAACGAGAACAAATAAGAAATTCTCGTTAATCATGAATTGATCCTCATGGAAATAATCCTAATATAAAAAATGTAAGCAAACATTCATACATTACGAAATATATTAAATGCTAAATTAATAAATTTTATAATTAGGATAGGTATTGTTGATTTTATCCATTATTATTTATCACACAACAATAATCTAGTAGAATAAATATAAACAGAATCGATTTGTTTATGCTCCTATCATATTTATCTCTTTCAACAATACACATGTCTCTTAAAAAAATATATCGCTATGATAAATGAAATTACACTTTTATTTATATTGGAACTAATTATTTTTTTTTATATAAACTGAAAAACTGAAATGATAATTTTTAAAATAATAAAAGAATCTTCCTTTAAAAATTTATTTTGTAAGCACTACCTGTCTTTTTCCTGTTTAGCCTCCGGTAACTACCGTTTAGATAATACTTCAGAGGATGAATGAGGATGATATGTATGAATGAAGTGTAGTCTTGTACATTCTCAGTTCGACCATTTCTGAGATGTGTGATTAATTGAAACCCAACCACCAAAGAACACCGGTATCCACGATCTTGTATTCAAGTCCATGTAAAAATAACTGGCTTTACTAGGACTGAACGCTGTAACTCTCGACTTCCAAATCAGCTGATTTGGGAAGACGCGTTAACCACTAGACCAACCCGGTGGGTTGTGTAAGCACTACCTAATATGCTTATAACAGGACATAATGTGCAATATTTTCCCCCCAAATGTTGAAATAGTGCCTCATCGTAATATCTGAACCTCTTCCTAGATTAACTAAATTTTGCATAACGGCTAACAAATTTATTATAGAAATATATGAAAATTTCATATGTATAATTATTTTTAACTTCTATTCTATGCAGTAGATGGATTACTTATCAAATATAAATGGTTACCTTTGTGTTATAATTAAATCATATAATTCCGTTATTCCACAATTATGATGACATGTGGGAGCGAGTTAATAAGACGTCAAAGGTAACATAATTATAAATACAATATAAAGAAATTTTATTCAATTTGGTTTTAGTTCATATTAATTCAAATTATTATTGTGGAATATACCATATACCTACATACAAATCGATCTAAAGTCAATCAGTTTACGTATGATTAAAACAGTTAAATCTGTATCTTAAAGGTTGTAACACCTAATAGATAAAAAATAATCAGTCATATTATTAGAAAATTTCTAAGTAGTCATTAAAGTACTCAAATTTTTAAAAAATTCTTCATTTCTTTTATTTAAAATAGGCTCTGTTTATGAAAATTAAGATGTGACATTAAAATCTAATATTAGAGGAAATGAACAACTGCTATGACGGTAATTTGAAAAAAAAAAACAAAACCTATGGTTGGTTTCAAAAATCAAACTAACGTGGTTGAGAATGTAAACCTTATTCCATTACATTTAGCCGACATTTGGAAAAATACAATACTGGAGAAATTCATTAAATTGAAAGCTGAATAATGCACTGACAAGCATAAAACCTATTTAATTAATTAAAAGAAAACAAAAATTTTTTTAAATAAATTGTGGTGAATGAACTTATAATTAAATAAATATAACAATGTTGTACAGGTTTACTTTATCGGGGCCATTTAAAATAATAATACATTTTACTTTATTAACAATGTTAATAATAAAAAAAAAGATTGATACATTATATATTATATTATATATTTTTATTAATTAAAAAAACCTTGAAATAAACACATTATTAGAGTTCCAAAATATGTAACATTTACATTTACTGTCAGTGAATAAATAACAGTAATAACGAAACAAAAACAGAATATTTTTGCGACATGAATACGGAATTCGATCTACTACGGTCGAATTTATAGTTATGTTCAGTTAATAACTGTTATTTATAAACAATATTTCAAATCTACAGAAATGCAATTATTTCATTGTTAAACTTTGAAACTTTGAGGTACTAAACTCCTACCGGTAATTTGTAGTTATAAATTAAATAAATCTCTCATAAAACAACCATAACCATGCATAAATACTTTGAAATATAACATTTTAAAGAAATTAGCTAAAAATTATATTGAATTTATACGTCTAAAACTTCTTACTCCTTTTAAACATTAAAAAATAGCTATTATAAATGCATTTTATGTCAGTTATTTTGTGTAAGGTAAGTTGAAAACAATTGTTCTGTTTTTAGTAAAATATAAAGTTTATCAATAGTTTTGTAATATTTATAATAAGTAACAATAACTTAAAAAAACAAATGAGAAATTTTATGAACTCTAGTGTCTGTATTTGATTGTAGTTCTAAGAAAATAAATATATTATACCTTTAGGATATCAATAAATTTTTGGTCATTATACAGGTTGACTGTTACGAGAATCGATTCTGGTTCTTAAAATATAGCATGGTTAGGAGAACCGTATTGATGACTCAGTGTAATAGTGTTTTCCAATTGCTAAGAATCGTATTCTGTCTCATTTTTATAACAAAAATGTCCTACGGTAATAGAATAAATTACAACGATTCGTATTAACGTAGCTTCTTTGAGTATTCGCTAATTCAAAAGTTACTAAGATAATTTCCAGAAATTAAAAATTGTACATTATTGTTAGAAAACAACAGCTAATTTTGACAAAATAAACTTAGTCTGTAGAATAATTTTGTTATTTAGGTAAAGTTAAGACTAAGGGATGGGAATGTGCTGTGCATATGTGTGTGGACTATTTTTCACTAAATTACTATAAAAAAATTGGTATACAAAAAACTGTACACTCTCTGCTAATCTCAAACTTCTCTAAGACACAATTTTTTGCTTCAAACGTAGAAAAATTTTAATAAATTAAGTCATGCAAAACCTAAAAAATTATTACAAAAATTCGCCACGGTGCTGGTTCAATTACAAAATAACAGATAACAAAATAATATTACTCTAAATAGATGATTGTCTAACGATTGAGTAGTATGCTTGTATTTTTTTGTCGCGTTCTTTCTAAATCAGTTGTTTGTTATATTTTGAAACTGTCCCGTGACAAATGAATATTCTACATTTTTTAACTTTTTTCTCGACTTAATTTATTTAATAAATTTTTTCTGTGTTTGAAAAAAGAATTGTGTTTTAGAGGAGTCTGAGCGTAAAAAATAGTATACAATTTCTTTGTAAATCAATTTTTCTCGGGTTCTGGGAAAATAATTGTTTCTTGAAGGATACCTTTACACCGTAAATATTTTTCCGAGATTTATATTATTCACCTTTTTTTATAAATTCAAAATAAGGAGATTTACTAATACTTTTCAATGAAATTATTTTTTTTCGTGGTTATGATATTATTTACATGGTGGCAGATAAAATTAAATGTTAATATAAAACACTGGATGAAAACTTTTTCCACGTGCAATGTAAACCATAGAAACCAAAAATTCTTGAATTTCATATTTCAAATAATTAAAATGTTGTCATATTTGGAATCAGAAAAATTTATTGCAATTAAAACCTCTATTTATATCTTATTCGTTGAATTTATCCTATTTTTGAAGTAACAATTTGAATCCCATTCACTTAAATGCTGTAAGGCCCAAATTTTTGAGTCAATTTTTTATTATAAATATACAGAATTTAAAAAAAGAATGAAATTTTGCATAAAAATATATAGAAAAGAAAAACGTATTTGTAGCAGTGTAGCGAGTACTACTGTTTTCTGTTAGAATTCAACCTGCTAAACAGAGTTTGCAATACTACATTTGCCATTTAATTAAAAATACGCAAATTCAATTATTAGGAGGCATAACTGTTACAGTTTTAAGTGACCTGATAACTGACTCAAATATAAAAATGGACAATAACCATTTAAAACAATGAGTATCATATTCAAAGGATCCTAGAAGAAGTGAAGAATGGAATGCAATGCTTCCAAACACCACCTTCACAAGATAAAATGTACGGTACCACGTAAACATACCAGAGTCCACCGTAAAGTGGTTAATGTTTAGATTTTCAAGTAACACCTTGAATTTCTTCATTACAGGACTGACTGTATAGTGAACTTAATTACTGCAGAGAATCTCAACTCTCTATCTTTAGTACCTAAGGTACTTTATATCTGTCACAGCTAGAAGAAAATTGGGACAGATTGTGTAAAGAGACTAACTAATGTATTTGGTGTCTTGTATTATTATCTCAATAAATAGTAATTATTCATTATTACTATGTAAGAGAATGGTACTATCTAATTAAGAAATATGCTGAGATACTTAACAATAAAGATTTAAATTAGAAACATTTTGTGCAGGAATAAGTAAATAAAACAAATGAACCTGTGACCTGGAAACAAGTTTAAAACGGATTCTCTTTCAATTATACACACAAAACTATGGGGAAATTTGGATTGATATATATCGAATTGGAATCCATTCAATGATTAAATAATTTTAAGTTGCTGTTAGTGTGCGACCACCTACGCTAAAATTCATGTCTATAAAAGTTTAGCATATTTTCTCTAGCGACCGGCATCATTATTTTGAAATTTTTCACTTATATATGTATATCTTATTGGAAAAATTCATCAGTTTGTCGAGAAATAACTCAAAATAATTTGTTTTACATTCACTCAAGAAATAAATTATACATAATTCATTATTTTTAATCAACAATTCTTTATTATATGTTATAATTTTATCAATATTTCAATGGAATTAAGTAATAATTTAAGAGATTTTCTTTTATTTTTGTATATAAATTGTTAATAATTCTTATCAATTTACTTCATTTTACCAGGAATTTTTTCTTTCACTAAAAAACACATGTTTGATATTCATACGAACATACTCGTATACACACACGTAAAACTTCCTGTAGTCTTTGTTTTAAGTATTTATATTAAAAATATATGGAAAGAGAGAGAGAGTGAGTGAGCCTTAGAGGATATTTTGGCGATTTTTTTATATACATGCAACTAGATAATAAATATTTTCATATCTACCTTGAAGAGAAATAACTGACGCATATGATTAGTTTCAGTTCAAATTGATATAAAATAATGGAGAGAAAACTCTAACAAAGAAATCAACATTCAGTCAAACTTGTATAAAGGATATATTTTTAGCTATCCAATATTTTTTTCGCAACTTGATATGCATGGAATAGTGTAAGAAGTTTTACCTGTATGTTTATCCATTTTAAACAAACAAATAATAAACTAATGTATCCTATTAATAAAAAATAAAAAATTGAAAGATAATTATGAATATGAAGGCCAAGAAAATTTTTTCTAAAAAAGAATGTATCCTTTAAACAATAACAAAAATAATTATAAGCTGAAGTGATTAAAATAAATAAATATTAATTTGGATTTCTATAAGTAAACTTTATATTTTTCTTTACTCGATTCCAAATGGTTCTGGGTTTGATTTGAACCGAAATTCACTTTCATTTTATACTAATGACCCGGCAATGTTTCGCTATTGCTAGATTTGAGTATATGTTTATATATAGATTAAAGGAACACAACTGGAAGTTTGATAAAACTGGACATTAACGGAATTCACAAAATTTAACCTTTCACTTTATCCCTTTTCGCCCATCCCTTTTTTCCCCTTTCCTATCTTCCCCATTTCCATATTTTCCTTTCCCTTCCCCACAATTTCTCCCATTTCCTTATTTCCTTTCTCCCTTTCTCCCTTTCTCCCTTTCTCTCTTTTTCCAATTTTCCATTTTCCCTTTTCCCTATCTTACTTTTTTCCTATTTCTCTTTTTTATTTTTTCCCTTTTTCCGTTTTTCCCTTTTCCCTGTGTTATTTTTTCCCTATATACCTTTTTCCCGCGCGTAAATTGGTACAGCAGTTTTTTAGTCTATAGTGGACACACATACGAATACTGCCATTCATATATAGAGAAGTATAAAGGCTGTTTGTATATTTGTTTATTTAGTAAATATCTCGACACCGGTGCCACCTAGCGGGTATGGTTTTTGCAAAAAATTTTCTTACCACGTAACTAATATATATTCTGAGTATGAGCCAAATCGATCCATCAATACAATTTTTCTAAATATCTCAACGTTAGCGCCACCTTGCAGCTCCATTTTTCGGAAAAATATTTATTTTCACGTAACTAATATATATACTGAATTTGAGCCAAATCGGACCATACATGCAATTTTTCCATATATCTCAACCCCAGCGCCATCTAGCTGGTCCATTTTTTGCAGAGGTGTTTCTTTTCATGTAAGTAACACATATTCTGAATATGAGCCAAATTGGATAATAAATACAATTTTTCGAAATATCTCGACCCCAGCGCTACGTAAAGGGATCAAACTAATTCAGAAACCTACGCGAGCGTGCGCACAACTCACCAAAGTTAATCGCAATCGGATGAATGGTATAGGAATGCATACGGGGCAAACAAACAAACATTCATTTATATATACGATTTATTATTCCTGCTTTATACTTTTTAAATAATATTAAAAAATAATTTTTAAAATTGTATAACAACGAAGCGTAAGTAAAAGAGCTCTCATTCTTTTACGTAAAATTTAATTTAATTTATTACACTTGTGCAATGTAAAGTTGAAATTTTCAGTAAAACGATCTAGAAATTGTTTTTTTCCACATTGTTACGTTATATCAGTTGTCTCTAAATCTGTTTCATTTCGAAATATATTCTAAAAAAACAAGTTTATTCTGAAGATCAATTTTCTATTAGTATAATCAATAATAGCGATAAATTTTATTAATTATTTAATGGTACAATAATTTTTACTTTTAATTATATTTTTTGCATTAAAATCTGAGACATATTAAATATGTGCTCATGAATAAGAAAAAACATAGAAACAAATCCGCCTTCAATAATTTTTCAGATTACATAGAACACAGGATTTAGATCAAAACGATAAAAAGTAGTTTAACGAAAAATATGTATATAAAGAGTCAATACTAGTAATCTGTATTTATGTCGATAATTTTTTTTTATAATCATACTCCCTTCATAAATATGATAATAAAATCGAAGGTAGGTATATTTTATTTTCCATGAAGGAAAACAAAGAAAAGTAGGTCTGCGTTTTTTACTACTTTTTAACTTATTTCATTTACGTGAAAAGCAGCAATAACTCTAAAAATATCTCCAATCAATTGACTTATTAAAAAATATAAGACTTATTATTAAAAATAAGTCAACTGACTTATTTTTTTCATACCAAATTTCCCTGCTTTTAGCTCAAATGTTATCTCAGTTAAAGTTATCAGTCATTTTACAAATAAAGTAATTGTTATTTTTAAAAAATAAGAAAAAACAATTTAAGTTAACTGAATTTGAAAGGGAGTATAATAATAAAAAAACCATTGAAATTTGAGTAATATTATTATATAACAATAGATTCCTAGGTATGTTCCAGCTTACCACAAACGCAGATGTTGCAAGGGAACTTTAAATCGATAATATGCGTTGCACTAATATTACGTTTCAAATGGGTAGAGTACGCTTATTACCAAATACCTGCAAATTGAAAATTTAACAAAAAATTCAATTAAATTCCAAATTACCTGTGTGAGGATTTAAAATAGGAAACAAGTAAAATACACCAGATGTGTTTTGATTTCAGAAATCATTAGTTAAGATAACTAACTAATCGATCTACAGTTATTCAGATTTCACAAATAGTTATTCAAAATACGTGATAAGAGAGATACGTGCGGAGAGAACAGTTTATATAATCCAGTGTCATAGATCTACGATTTATATTTTCAACAGCTGAAAATACAAAAACAGATTATCTTATTTTACCAACCGATAACCTACTAAATCGAGTTAACCAGTTACAGGAAGAAGAATGTAATGTAACTTTATTATCCTTTCTTCTGAAATTTAAATTTTACCACAATTGATAACTTTACAAAGGCTGTCAGTAACTCTGCAACAATTATGTAATTTGCGGGTGTTGTTTAGTTTTTGTTCCCTATTATTAGTACTGGAAAGAAATTAATCGGAAAATTATTTAAATATTAAAACAAAATTAAATAAAACTGCATTGAAGTAAATTAATAAGTTTTAAATTAATCGTCAAACACAAAATACGATTTTACGTGTTCTATTTTAAACAAAACCTCTTAAAAAAAATTTCACAACTACGTGTCCAAGGCATTGGAATGCATGCAGCCACTGACAGTTAATAAAAAAAATAGTTAGCATAAAAAGATGCTTACAGTAGTACCTCAGCATGACATAAAAAAGTTTAAAATCTATTTCAAAAAGTTTTTTTATGTATTCTAAAAAAAAGATAACTACAAAACAGTAAGGAAAACTTTTCTCCATACTATAATTTATCCATACAATACAGACAAAAAAAAAATCACAAAACATGAGAATAAACAGTTGTTTTTAATAATTGTACGCCTTATTCTTTTACAAAATTAACCTTTTACAAAATAACCATTTCTGAATTAACCAACAACTATTTGAAAAATAACCTTTAACGAGCCGTGTTAATATAAAAACATGCAAATTGTGCAATTAAATGTATGATTACTGGTTGCTTGGCACGAGGTCTGAGTTACCTTTGTTTAATAAGCTACTTTTATACTCCGTTATTTTAAAACCAATATGGATATAAGACGTCCAATTGTGGGTCACGGCAAGCAACTCAAATGTTGAAATAATACAGCGGGTGCAGAACAAACTAGCGAGGTGTATACCGGAAGCGCCGTAGTTTGCTAGAAACAGTGATATCCAAAAATATTTGGGTCTACGGTAAATCGCGGAAGAAATACAACGTTTCAGTTTGAAATTCGGCTAAATGACCATGTTAACAATTTACCGTTAAAAGTTCTCTCTCTTTTTCTGTTTAGCTTCCGGAAACACATCAAGGTATTACTTTAGAGGACGAATGAGGATGATATGTATGAACGTGAATGAAGTGTTTTACAGTCTCAGGTCGACCCTTCCTGAGATGCGTGATTAATTAAAACTCAACCGCCAAAAAACACCGATATCCACGATCTAATATTCAAATCCGTATAAAAGTAACTGCCTTTACTTGAATTTGAATTATAGACATCGAAATTTGAGATGACGAGTTCACCACTAGTCCAGCCCGAGAGGCTGTCGGTAGACCTCCTAGAAAACGGTGAGGATTTTAGAAAATCTAAGTGGCTACACGTTCTGGACCTTAGTAACTATAGTGTAATTACACCCTCTGAGTGCTGTGTATTAATCAGTCCTTCAATCCCTTACTCTCAATTTCTGTTTTCAGTTCCATTTTTGAGTTTTTCTTTTATCTTTTTCTAAGTATTTCATCAATCTGCTATTTTTATGATTCTTGTTAATGTTATTATATTCTATTATACTACTGATAACACAGTTTTACAAAAATATCTTGTGCACGTTCTACGTTTTATCCTCAGAAGATATATATAGTAGTAGTATTTAATTTTTGAGGAATTTCAGTGGGAATTCCTTTTGAACGTGTATATTTATAACTATAAATAATGCAAAATAATAATTAATTAAATAATTTATTTAGGGTTCCTATAAAATCAAACCGTTTGTGAACGAAAATTAGAAAGAAAAATTGTGAAATAAAAAAAATATAACTTGTAAGATTTAGTAACGTATATTTTAGAATTATTTTGTCACTTTATACAAAGGTAAATTTCAAATAGGAAATAAGTAGGAAGACAAAATTACGCTCAAAGATCTTTTTAAAATTTTACGTAAGATGTAAATCTAGATGTAATTTGTAATTTCGATTAGTACACCAGTAGAAGTTTTACATTGCGGAATGAATATATATATAAATAAATTTAAAAAAAAAAGAATAAATAATGTAAAAAAAAATTAATTAATAAACGATGTTTTTAGAACACACTATAAAAGGACTGTTGTAATTCAAACAATTGTTTCTTCCAAGGAATGTAAAATGGAAATGCAAATTTCATTTAAAACATTTTAACCAGTTAAAACCCTAAAACAGATTAACGACCACTACTGCAGACCTCTTTTATAGGTTTAAAGGTAAAACTTATTACAAGAGATAAAGATAAAGATCTGAATATTAAAACAATCAAAAAGATATCCTTATCCATGAAAAATGTTAAATGAGGTGATAAACGCTTAAATTTATTATGATAGAAAACGTTAGAAAAAAAATTTGTAATAAATTTAGAATTAAAAACGTTATTGGTTCCATTTTGTTGCTTAATAATGAAGTAAGTTCCTCAATTACCGAATTCCTCTTTATTACGCTCATTTTTAAACCATCATTTCTAATAAACTAATTTCGAGACCAATTTAAGACAATGCTTGGCTACAAACAATTTATCTGATCTATTATGTTTATAAACAGCCAACTGTTTATTTATTACAGCTTCAATCATTCTTTTATAGATATCCTAAAATGCATCCATTATCTTTTGACATGGGACCTATTGTTTTGTAGTGGGAAATAATTTTTGCAGGACCTACTGATAATGACTGGTGAGCAATTTATTAGTTTTATGTAAAGCGTATCTTCTTTTGTGAGTTTTGGAAAGTGAATTTAAAATAAATTATTCCAGGGTATTTAATTAGTATTAAACATAATTTTATGAAAATTTCATGCAATTAGGTACAAAAATAAGAGGGAATTTCTCTAGAAGTTTTCTAAATTACTTTAAAATAATAGTGTTCGCCAAAGTAAATATATTAGTAGGCTTGACGTGTATACAAAAAATTCAAGATCAGTTCCACAGTTATTAATGTCTCCTACTAAATATGTAAGTAATCATTCTGAATCTGTATAATGACCTTGAATTTTAATAACTGATGTATTTATCTTGTTGTAATCTGTAATTTTTTTTTTCTTAATAATTTCTCCCGATATTGACAATAATCAGTTAAAATTGATAACTATTAATATTATAATATATAAATAAATTATTGACAATACAAGAGATAAAATATATTTTCAACGTTATGACTGGCAAAGTTGAATGAAAGAAATATCTCAATTAAAAAGCAACCTTAGAAATAAATTTAAATTTAACCAACCATAAAACTCAATTTAAAATTTAAAGAAGTTGAATGAATTATAATTGTCTACAGTAACTAAAAAGTATTTAATTTAAAATTTATCAAATTATTATAATTATAATTTGATATTGCATAGTATGAATCAAATTGTAGATAAAAAATATAATTTATTAAAAGACATTTATAAAGTTTTGTATGAATCTGTTATCTCAGCGGGTTTAAAACCAAAAAGATGATATAAATTACAAAAAAAATACAAGATAAGAATAGAAATAGCTAATATTCTATCTTTATTAAAAAAAAAAAAAAAAAAACACTATATATTTCAAAATGATAATGTATTAAAAAAATCCGGTTACTTCTTTTCGACTGATCAAAAACCGTTTATAAAGAAAAAAATTATCAGGGCAGGTATAGCTGAAGTTGGTTTTGAGGTAATTGCAAAGAGATGAATAACGACCTTATGAAAAACAAATATATTTTCATAAAAATTTAGATTGGCCTGTAAACAGCACAAATTTATTTGATTTGCCATCATCACTAAAGCATTGAAAAAGAAAAGTTCATCACATTTTAAACATCAAAGTATGATTCCTAATATTTCTCGTTCCAAGATTAACACAAGCTCCTCTACCAAACAGACTGAAAAAACACCCGAGATTCAATAAATTTATTCAAATAATTTTATTTTCAATCTTGAAATATCGGAAGCCTTACAGAATATGTTTAAACTTGATCAGGAGCAAATATATTTTTTAACAAAAAAGTAATTATCGTAATGATATAAACCTGAATTTGAAGAAATCAAACTGAATTTTTAAAATAATTTTGATTTATTTAGTATTAAAGTTATAAGAGATAAATCTAGAGGCTGAGATCTGGTTTTAAACAAAACAGTTTTCATTAATTACTCCAGCCAGTTCAACTATACATCTGCAACGTAAGCCAATTAATCATCTAATTTGTGTAAATATTGCATGAAAAAATTAAATTTCTGATTTTGAAGTTTAATCATGTGACATATAAACTCACTCTCTCACTAGTTAATTACTCTGGTACTTCGGTAAGATAAATCAAAATCAAATGTCTTATTGTCTTGAAATAATAAAGTTAGAGATCTATTTAAGAAGTTAGTAGAAAACGATAAGGAGGCGGTAGGTGCATATAATTTGCTTCAAGATTCATTAATTCTCGTTCAAAAAATTTTCTGAGATTCGTTCAAAGACACCGAGTTTGAGACGATATTTGGTTAAACGATGTGGTTGGAAGTGAACCGGGCTGAAAAAAAGACTAAGAAACGCTATGAGATGTAGAGAAGATACCAAAAAATGAGAATTTCTGTTCTCATTATTAAGAATTTCTGTTATCAAGAAATTATCTTGATAATAATATAACAATATATTGTAACAGGTAGAGAAGCTTCCAAAGAAAGAGAAAGAAAATGAAGAACGAAAAATCTAGAAGAAATAAAAAATAAATTTTTTCTAGTAACAGTTTTTAGAAAAGCTTAGAAGGTGTGGACAGAAGAAACCATTACGTTTGAACAAAGTTTGTAGGCTTGGCTACTGGTATTATAGGTCAAGCTCTAGACCCGGTGTATTCTGTCGCTGACCAACAAGTAGTACCAGTTTCCATTCAGTGTGTTTTGGTGACTATTTATTTTTATTTTTTTGAAGTAGTAATTCAGTGTGAAATATATGCAAGTGCACGAATGCAGTCTGCGAGAGCATTCGGAATAAGTGTGTAGTAAAAACGAGCATAGTGTGAGTCACGAATATTCTATATTTGGACAGTGCTTAACTGTGAGAAGCCGTTTGGCGAGTTCGTTGCGACCAAGGGAAAAAGTGACATTATACATTTATAAACGTCCAGTATAAGATATTTTCTTTTCGTAATCATTAAAAATGAATAATTCTTGCACAAAGTGAATTGTTGATTTTGCGACTGTTCTCTGCAGAATCTGTAATTGAACTATTTTGTTCATTATAAGTAATTTAAGCGTAATAAATCGTATTTGTAAGAATTTTTAATTGTGCTATCTCCCAGTAATCTTATCAAACTGCGAACATGGACAATATTATGTCGTAGAATTAATTCTATATAATATTAGAAAAACAATTGCACAGTCTTATGGTGGGTATTTGTGGGAATAACAATAATGACGTGATTTTTTTTACCTACAATGAGGATCTGATATTTTAGTGGAAGCACTTCTGGAACTGCAAGATAAGATTGATATACTCCAGTTATACTGACAAACAATGGTCTCGTAATTAATGTTAATAAGGCTTAAGCTTGTAATTTTTCAATTCCTTCATCACAAAGAATTAACATAAATTTTATTTTTGTAATCAGATGTTATTCTCTTACATAGTTTTATTAAGAAAAAATCAAAAGAATGTAACGCATTTTGTTTATTCAGAAGTGCTTCGTAACATTGAACCTAATTCGATGGAGTTCAAGAAAAAGGTTTTACATCGTACTACGCTTTCTATGTCGTTTTCACGGCTGAAATATAACTCCTGATCTAATTCATCAATAAATTAAGAACTATTCCTGCTAGATTTTACAAAGCAATCTTGAAGTAACGATCCTTCAAATCGCGCTATTTCGTCAGATCCGAAGCCCAAAATTATACCCTTCAACAACAACTGTATCTTAGTCTGATCAAGTGGATAATTAAATTGTTGATCATGTTAATAGGCAGACATACGAATATATTCTATACGAGACTATTTCTTCTGGCTGGAATAAGACTAAACTTGAAAACATGTCTCAAATGAGACAGCTCTTTTCTTTTGTTAAGAAAGTGGAGTTTTTTAGATCTTTAAATTAATTTATAACTGTGAACCGAATCACTGGTAGCAAGAAAGTAAAAACAAGATTACAACAGAGCAATAAAATCTTTGTGCAATCCACACTGCCTGTTTTACCTTCTGGATCTTCTTATCTACAGTAAAACATCACTATAAATAAAATTCTGTACTAAACTAAAAACTAAAAACTAAAAACTGTACTTTTAAAAATGTGTATATGTAATTTAATAGGCGCACAAGGAAGTCATGTAGTGTCCACATCAGATTTTTATTCTATTTCTCCCTATGAATGTAATGTCATATTTTCTACGTTTTTGTTTACTTTATGTGAAATTTTACATACCGTTTTATTCAGAACCAAATTTTCCAACAGTTTTGTTTAAAATTTTTATGAGATTATTACCCATTTCACAAAGTTATTCTTCGCCAAACAAAAAATATATGTTTTCGACCCTAATCTCTTGTCTTTACTTTAGATTTGTTGAAAATACTAAAAATACAGTTCTGGAACTTATCTTTTTTTTCAATTTTAATGTCAGATTTTATATAAAACCACTAAATTTACCCTTTAATTACGATCTGCTTTAATTTTATTAAAGGCGTAGAAATCAAGGAGAAATCTTTCGCAACTGACATTCCCTAACAAAGCGTTTCCGTATTTACGTTTACATGAAGTTTATTTTTTATTTTCACAGCTAGAACATGTTCTGAAAGATTTTTACATTCTTCCTCACTCAAATCTTCTATATATATATATATATATATATATATATATACATTTTTTTCTTTAGAAATCTTACCTAAATAGCTTAAACTATACTTTACAGGATGGGAATCAACCAATTGAATGTTTTAAATTAACTTAAGTAATGATATGGAGCTTTATTTTATTTTATTTTGTTATGGAAAGAAATTATTTGAATTATTTTATTAACTTATACTTTGTCTAAATCAATTCAGGATAGTTCTGTGTTTTTTTTAATTTATATTTTGTGAAGACATATTATTTTTATTTACTTTTATTTATATAAGCTTTAGTGTCTTACTTCCTGTAATAAAAGTTAATTCCTGAATTTACCTGTTGGAAAAATTTAAGTAAAAATTCGGTCTCATAATTTTAAAATGCTTTTGTATTTATTCGTGTAATGTAATACAAATATAATTCATGTTTTTGTAATTCAATACGTATGTTTTTACACAAATATTTGTCTTATTTCAACATCTAATTAATGCTATTGCATTATTATTTTAGTAATGGTACTTGTAATAGTGTGTCTCTTCTTGAAACTCATCAACACCACTAGAAACCCTAGTACTCATTATATTCAACCGGGAATATTGACTAAGCTTCACTGTCTGGCACCCTCTTTTTAATATATACAAAAGTCAAGGTCTGAAAATTCAACTTAACCACGAACACAAATGTAAACACAGAAAACAACTCTACACTCGCTTCTCTTTCTTTTGTGATGAATTGTACACCCTACTTCAAACAAACAAGAATAAATTAAATTGTTTCTTTATGTTCAAATTTTCATTACTTTAATTATGTAGAATTCTTTTTGTAAATGCGAAAAATATAATATTTCTTTTTATATTTGTTATAGTAATTACGGTGTTTATTTGTTTTCTCCGGGACATGCCTTGTCCTCGCATAAGAGATTACTTCTTCAAATTTTTCTGATGGAACTTAAGTATACTTTAAACCAACCCAGTAATAAGGTATTTCAACTATTTTCATAGAACTCACATGAACTGTTTTTCTTAAAAAGACTATAAGGAGAACGGCAATCCTGATTTTAATGAATATCATTAAATCTCGTCTAAATTGCCTGATAACACATGGTACTTGGTGCTTACGTATTTATAATATACTGTATATAATATATATATATGTTTATATATATTATATATAAATCACTGCGGTAATGTTGAATATTTTAAAATATTTGAAGCAGCCTATTTTCTATTTAAAAGTACAAAAAATTTATTAAATTGATAATATCTATATTTTTAACCGCGAACAAAAATGTAAACACAGAAACAAATCTAAACTTGCTTCTCTTTCTTTGCTGATGAATTGTACACCTTACGTCAAACAAACAAGAATAAATTAAATTGTTTCTTTATGTTCAAATTTTCATTACTTTAATTATGTAGAATTCTTTTTGTAAATGCGAAAAATATAATATTTCTTTTTATATTTGTTATAGTAATTACGGTGTTTATTTGTTTTCTCCGGGACATGCCTTGTCCTCGCATAAGAGATTACTTCTTCAAATTTTTCTGATGGAACTTAAGTATACTTTAAACCAACCCAGTAATAAGGTATTTCAACTATTTTCATAGAACTCACATGAACTGTTTTTCTTAAAAAGACTATAAGGAGAACGGCAATCCTGATTTTAATGAATATCATTAAATCTCGTCTAAATTGCCTGATAACACATGGTACTTGGTGCTTACGTATTTATAATATACTGTATATAATATATATATATGTTTATATATATTATATATAAATCACTGCGGTAATGTTGAATATTTTAAAATATTTGAAGCAGCCTATTTTCTATTTAAAAGTACAAAAAATTTATTAAATTGATAATATCTATATTTTTAACCGCGAACAAAAATGTAAACACAGAAAAAAATCTAAACTTGCTTCTCTTTCTTTGCTGATGAATTGTACACCTTACGTCAAACAAACAAGAATAAATTAAATTGTTTCTTTATGTTCAAATTTTAATAACTTTTCAGATATATATGACACAAAAGAGAAAAATCAGACGTATGCCACAAAAGCATTTATTGTAAAAGAGGAGGAGAAAGCAAAATTTTTAAGAAGAATGAAATAAAATAGTTGACAAGAGTTTTTGTATGTTGAGTAATGAAAAATAACATATGAATTAAAAAGAAAAAAATACCTCAACTCAAACATTCAGTAATGCTGTCACTGACATAATGCTTTTTAAAATTGTATCTTTAATTTTATTTTAAAATGAATTTCTCATGTATATAGAGGAAAAAAATATTAGTTAAAATTTGCAAATAACTCGTAAGAATCAGTTAAAAAACTAAATTCTTAATACAATCTGAAATGCAATAAGGTAGCCTAATTGTCTTAAAATATGTTGAGCTAATTAAATACATTTTCGTGACTTTGGCATGATTAAGTAAATTTAAGTAATTCTAAAATTGTATTAAAACCGATTTTAAAAATATAAATAGAAGACTTATCTGTCCTAACTATGCATCTTTGCTTGTAATATTATTATCAATTGTATTTTTAATTCTCGTCATTCATACTACTCGTAAATAAGCATTAGGAATAAGAAAGATTATATCATATATTTATGAATATCGATGATAACAACCCATATTTCTCTCTAATTCCATTCAATATATTGAAAATAATTTAACTTCTTTTTTCTTTTATTGAAATTAACATTAAATTAATAATTTAAGTTCTCAGCTAAAACAATTCTGTTTTTTTCAAATTTATATAGCATTCTGCTAAGAAAATTTAATATTGTAGACTAGTGAAACAAAAAAAAAGAAAAAAAAAAAGAAAAGATACATGTTTTATAAGCATATTCTACGTCACTGAATTCTACAAAGACGCAGATCAAACCTGTTGTAGATGTAAATCCTGAGTCATCACTACTGTATTTTTATTGACAACAAACACTGTAACCTACAAAAAGAAAGCAACAGGAATGATGTTCAAAGAAGATGTATTTTATTTGGAATCGGTTGAAAATCCAATAACAACATTGTTTGAGCAATCGTTTCATTTCATGCATACTTATTAAAAATAATATGAGAAATAAAATTATCGAAATATGATCGTAAATAATACATCACGGCTAAAAAATGTTGATATTGTGGAAAAGTAAAAAAACATATTTGATATTTTACAGAATATGTGTTTATTATTACAATAATATTATATCCAGTACTCTAGGATAATCTCTATTATTTATATTTAATGAGAAGAAATACTATCATATTATGAAATATGAAAAAAATAATAATTATATTCAAGTAGATTTTACAATCAGCAGAAAATTAGGTAGAATGTATTCTACGTGAAGGTAACATCACTTTAATTCAATTTTAAGTACAGTTTGCCAGAGAACAATTTTAAAATCAAAAACCATAACTATTAAAAAAACAGGTACTTTAAAGACAAACAAAGCTACACATATGGTATTTGTAAAATATAAATATAAAAATATTATTTGAAAATATAAATTAAAATTTTTAATATGCAGAAAAACTAGTCTGAAATACATTTAATAATTTAAATGATCCCCACAGTTAAGAGTCTTAAAGTCAGATAATTTTGCCAGAAATTAAAGATAAAAATTTAGTTATGAATAAGCTAAAATAAAATAAAACATTTAATCCTTAACTTTAGTCGCATAAAAGCTTATTCAAAAATCAGTAAAGCACTGAATTGTAAAGTAAATAATTTTTTTTCTATTTCATTTTATAGATAAAATTATGTATATAATTCCACTGAAAATATTGATGACAATAGTAATCATTAACATAATAGTACATATTCTCTTCAAAGATAATTAAAACAATATTACAAATACATTTGCAGATTTCACACGAATTATAAGAAAAAAAGGAAAGTGATAGAAAACAAAATGTAATAACGAAGTTAATAAAAACTAATGAAAAAAAAAGAATAAAAAAATAAATAGTCTTTTTTATAAGAAAACAACTAATTTCCGTAAAGGAATGGTAGCGTCTCGACTTTTAATTCAGGGGTCCCAAGTTCGTATCCCAGTACACATCTTTTTACATACGCTACAAAAACATAATGTCCACATTCCTACGTACAATCTTTTCTGTAAGGATCTGTTGTGAATTAATTAATCAAGCAATAAAAAAGATCATGGATAAAAGAAAAAGAAAGTATTAAAATATTTCGTTCTGTTTTTAAATAGTGATCCAAAATAGATATTCAAAAAAAAAAAAGAATAAAAAGTCAATTAGACTGATGTTCATAAAACCCAAAGAGAAGTGTTTTTGTATATTTATTATAATTGAAAATTATTATTTTATCAGAATAACAAAATCAGTAATGTGTAATTAAATCAAAACTGGCATCATTAAGAAAATTCTGAGATATCTGAATTTAACCAAAGAAGCTTTAAGAAAAATTACTGAAACTGTAAAATTGATTTCGATTGCTCTTCCAAGTGGTTTCGTTATCATTTAAGGCATGTCATATGCCGAATTGATTGATTAACATTTAGTAAGGAATCAGGAAATTTCTGGTATAAAGTATTGCTTAGAACGGTGACATTCAACAAGGCTTTCGCTTTAAAGTAGTTTTACTGTGTAATAATAAAGAATTATTAACATAACAATTTTAATGAACGAAAAAATGTGCAATTACAAATTTATAATTGTATGGGACATTAATATAATCTATTCCTGTTGTTTTTACTTACTTGAAAGAAGTAAAGGAAATACTGAGATCGCGAAAAATTTCGGTTTTAAGATTTCAACGGAAATATTCATTTTGACCATCCCTGAATTCATTTTTATTAGTTTCGGCGTGACGTCTTTACGTACGTACGTACGTATGTATGTATGAACCTACACGCATAACTCAAACACGATTAGCTAGCCGTAACATGTTGAAATTTTGGATTTAGGATTGTTGTAATATCTAGCTGTGCACCTCCCCTTTTGAATGCAATCGACTGAATCAAAAGTGTCCAAAAAATCCCAAAATCCAAACAAATTTGGATTTTGGACTTTTTGTTAAGTAGTAATAAATCCTCGCTGAGAGCTTCTCAATGATATATCGTAAGTGGTACTCATTTTCATTGGTTCCAGAATTATAGCCAAATGAAATTTTAATTTAAGAAATATTTGGATCTAAAAGGAGAAGACACATCGGTTCGAATCAGACTTCCTCTCTTTTTTATTTTTTTTAACTTTTTTTTTTATTTTTTAACTTTTTTTTAAAAATTAAATATATTGATTTATTAATAATTATTAACCCGTAAATGTAAACAAAAAATGTTATAATAACTAATAATTCAGTAATAACAATAAAAAAAAAAATATTAAAAAATTAGAAGTTATGAGTTATGCAGTAATAAAATAAAATTTTATGTACTTTTAAAAATGTGTATATGTAATTTAATAGACATTATTACATATGTATATGTGTAATAGAATTGGTGAAACATCTGATTATAATTTTCAATTAATATTTAGTCTTACTATCTCTGAATTTTCTAGTTTAATTTCCGTTAAATTTTATTTAATTATTATGGAATTTCTGTTTAATTTTATCTACATTAAAGTTAACTGCACAGTGAATGAAAAATAAACCCTCAAAAGAACAACATATACACTGAGACATACACGTCCAATCTTAATTAAATTTAAAGAAAATTCTTATCTTTTAGTTCATTACTCCTCTGACATTGTCGGATAATATTCTCCCTACGTCGGAGTTGATCATCATTTCGTTTATTTATTTTTGTTGCAATCATTTAATCGCTTTCTGGTTTTATATAATTCTCTTGATCGTAATTTGTGTACACGTTCTCCAGTTTTCAAATTTTTTCCATCTTTATATTCATCATCCTCTCTTAATATTTTTATTCTTTCCTTGGTCTTAAAGTTTTCTTCCTCTTTACATTTATTATCTTCTCTTAATGTTTTTTATTCTTCCTTTAGTTTTAAAATTTTCTTCCTCTTTATAGTTAACATCTTTCCTTAATTTTTTTATTCTTTCTTTGGTTTTAACATTTTCATCCTCTTTATATTTATCATTTTCTCTTAACTTTTATTCTTCCTCTGTTCTTAACATTTTCTTCCTTTTCTTTAAGATACATTTTTTTCGTGTTATCTTCCTTTTTCCTATATGATTGTTTCATTTTCATTTTTGGTTATTCACCAAATTATTTAATTATAAAAACTGGATATTTTACACCGTAAAGTCGAAATTATCATTTGTAACCAGTATGCAGGAGTTCTCTAAACGGAACAGTTTAATTATTATTAAATTTTATTTATACGATACACCAGAAATCTAAAAAACTTTTTTAAACAGCAATTCAAGAAGATACGAATCGAATAATACTGATCTAGTAATACGACTAATAAAGAGACTTTTACTCTATCCTAATATTTCATGTAAGATTGTTGAATTAATAATTGAATATATATTTGTTGTTAATAAAAACTAATATTTCAGCAATTGAGTAAACTGTCCCCTTTATTTAAGAATTAGAAGATCGTATCTCACTTTCAAACGAAATAAGTTCAAACGAAGTGCTGCTAAAATGTGTTTATGTAATTTAATAGGCGTACAAGGAAGTCATGTGGTTCTGCATCAGAATTTGTAGTTCTATTAGAAGAAAACCAATAAAAGAATTTATTGGCAAAAAAACGTTTAATTAAAATAACAATACATAGACAGAAGAGACGTTAGGATTCGTTGTTCTAGGGAAAATAAAACAAATGACTACGAATAATTTATAGACAAAAAGAGATACTAGTTAAAAATTAAAAAAAGACCAACTAATTCTGCTATCTGCCATCTGTCGATCAGACAGAAAAATAAAAAAATAAACCTTTTCAGATTTTTACTATGATATTCTATCATAAAATTATATATAAGTAAGATATCTCTAATAAAGTCGTTGAGGTAAAACTACTATTTTAATATTTTATTAAATGATCACAATAATCAAGCTATAAAGGTGTTTCGCTGGAATCGTCTTAATTAAATACATTCTAGATATAAACAGTAAATTAACTTTAGCATAAGCATAAAATACAAGTAATGAGTTAGAAGTCATAGTAATATCCAATATTATGAATAAAACCACGATTTATAAAGAAAAATATTATCTTAAGAATAAATAACGTTAAAAAATAAATGATCATAAACAAAAAACATAAATATTTGTTACGTTGCACAACGTAAGAAGAGAGCCCTCATTTTAGTATCACTAGGTTTCTAGATCCAATACATGTAACCACATTAATCTTCTTACATATTCCCATTTGTCTAAAAGGTTAACAGTTAGATAATTTACGCGATCGTTAAGTCTTATTTTGCACTTATTTGCAAATCGATCGACTTCCTATCGATCACACGGTAACCCTAAATACTCGAGAATTTCAATTGTTCCGTACGAATCATAATCAACTGTGTAATAAACTCGCAAATTTATTCTGAAAACGTTGAATAATCTTTATATTGCTGGTTATTGCCGTACCATAGAGTCAAAATTCCTTATGTCCAAAGCAGTTTTAGAAACAGTGTGTACAAAGGTAGCTGTTACAAAGGAATTGTGGCGATTACCTGCATGATAACCAGTATAGTTCCTTAAATTTGATTCCTAGTTGTTATCATTTTTCCTTATTGTGAACCTTACATGTTAGACGAAGATGCAGTTGAAAACTTAAATACCGTACATTTACAGCTCGCGGGATGTAATCACCATCTAAAGAGATTCCGATGCTTCTCATCGCGGATGTCATGTGAGTCGTTTTCAGTTTATTTTCCATTTCTTCACCCACTCGGCTGGAAGGTCTAACCGAGACTGCAACTTAGCATGAGTGGATCATCATAAATGAGATTAATTTTTAGTTCGTATAACAGACCAGGCAATCAGACTTTATCGAATGCTTTTTGTACATCTACAAAGGCAACCGAACATAATTTTTTTCCTCCAAGCAGCTGGTGTCAACAATAGAATTCAATGGTGGTGGAGCCACTCCGGAAGCCGAATCGATGGTCAGGAATAGCTTGTTCTTCTTCTAACAAAGGACACAATCTCTGAAAGAATAAACTTTCGAATCTTAGAAATACTAGGTAATAGGCTCATTGGCTTGTGAGAGAACACGTCATGCTTGCCCGACATATGTACCATCACTACTCGAGATATTCCATTCCGAGGGGTAACACGTCGTTCGAAGAATATTCTTAAACAGTGTTTAAGAATAAGAACAAATAGATTACGGCCTTAGATGGGAGCATAAGGAGCATCTTTTTGGTAACTAAGTTTAAGCCCGGGGCTTTGTTTGAGTCCTACTACTTTTCAATCACTTCCAGCATCCCTAGATGAGAAAGTTTTCATCGTAATCGGGCTCTAAGAAGTCCAAAGTTTCCTCTTTAACAGCGATATAGATGTTAAGTGGCTGAAAGACCAAATTTAGGATTTGTTTTAACCGCTAAGCAGCTCTGGTTAAATCTTCTGGTTTCCTGTAACGTTGCAGGATGGTCTCCTGGGCTGCCTCTTGGTTGATATGAGATTCATTACTTCCCATGGATAATCTGCTTCACATATTTTTGCGTTCTTATCCCAGGGGATTGAACGCCAGGCTGCTTCCTGTAACACCAAGGTCAGCTATCCAATAGTAGAGCCTATATTAGGCATATATATACATTTCAACTCAATAAGTACGACCAATTCATCCTCGATCCAATTCCTGTAAGATTCCAAATTTGTGTAGGATAGAGGATCTCTTCTTCCTTATTACTTGTAGTGAGAAGGACAGGTGAATTATCAGACGTTGAATCGTAGCTAATCTTTACAGAAGTGTACATAGATGATATAACGGACGTTACATAAAAATCCAGCACGTCTGGAACCTTAGTCAGATCCAACGGCAAGTATGTCGACTGTAATCCGATCACATAGATTCATGTTCATTAAGCAATCATTTAAAGCACAAGCCCTAGTTATTATAAGTTGTGAGTCTAATATACATGTTTAGCATTCCAGTTCCCACCCGCAATGAAGCGCGGGCCCAGTGTTGCAAAATACTCAGAGAATAATTAACTCAAGATCATATGGCGAGAGGATAGTAGACAGCTTATAACACTAGAGGTCCGAGTCAGTTTAAAATTTCAATCGAAGTCGCTTGCTGATCACCGCTGAAATTTGGCAATTGATGATAATCTTATTACATTCTTCATAAAGAACTGTGCTCTTTTTAAAGAATGCGAAAGGTGAAAGGTGCATGTCCTCATGTACCTTTCAGTTAGGATGGTTAGTCATACATATTGAGTAACCCGTAAGACGAAAGCAGTTCCAATCAATGAAGTGAGATTCACAGAGAAGGATGACAACAACTAACGTTTCTGTGAAGATAAACGTCTCTAATTCTTGTTTGCGGATAACAAGAACATTAATATTCCAGGCAGCTATCCAAAGAAACCCAGCCATTAAGAGATGTTGCCTATCACGTTGGTTAATAAGCCTATCAGTCTTCCAGTTTTCTGAACTGCAAACTCTACTATGTAAGTCAATTTTTGCAATCTGTCCTTGGAATCTTTACGGATGTTGTGCTCCACAACTATGGCATAAGATCCGAAATTATTATTACATTGGGCTTGGATCTCTAAACCTCTCTCGCTTAAAGAAGGTAAATTCGAGTTACTTAGATTAAATTAATTCAACTGTTTACCCGTAAGCTCTTGTGAACTATCACTTCCTTTGGAGCGTAGCAATCTATACTTCTGTTTCCTTTCCAGGATCTCCTTTAAGACTGAACATCCTTTGACAATTTTACTAGTAGTCGATTTTATACACAACCTACTCGATTAGTTGTAGATACAATACATCCGTGATCCCATAGAGGACTATAGGTTTGTCGGCCTATTTCCCGAATGTTTTAGTACTTCTCTCCTCTATCGGTAAATCCTCATACCTCTCTGACAAAGTTAAGTAGATTGTGAGGTCACTGGTAATCTGCGTCGTGGCTTACGTAGTACCGGAACCGTTTGCCATGACGGAGACGTTGATTGAGAATCTAAGTCCTCAGTGGTATCTTTACAGTCCGAGCCATTTAAGTAACTCAAAAGATTGTCTTGAATGAGTTCACGCCGCGATACTTCCTGGGAGCTCAATCCGAAAAAAATACTAATTAAAAATAAAGTTCTAACAACGAACCAAGATTAATTTTAATAATGTATTACCATTCCAAGCAGAACTCAATTTTCCACGAATAAGTATATTATTTATAAACAGTCATCAATAAATATTAATCAGAAGCAATTTTTATACATCACTATCACAAGTAAGAGCTGATAATCTATAAAAAGAAAATGAGTTTTTAAATTATTTTTTTTATTTAGGAAACCTTTTTTTTTAATTTACGATACGTACTTATTAGCCAAATATATTTTCAAAACTAACCAAAAGACGTGTGCGTTTTTATAATCCACTCTAATCATAAACTTATTGCAATTTATTTCTTGATTACTTAGATATTAAAGAATTGTAGCTGTTAAAACAGTAAACAAGATCCAGTTAACATTAACTTTTTTTCCCAGAAAAAATTCAGGTCAGAAAAACTCATTCCTTCTAATAACCACTAACGATTACGGGACGGGATAGATATGCGGACAGTTAAGTGATTGACCTCCATTCCTGATTGGCTGGAATTATTTGTCTCACTGTAAAATAATCAATAATACTTTGTTAAATTTAATTATTTGACTGAGTTCTATTAGTTTTTTTTTTGTTTTTCTTGCTGATTTATCACCAATCTAAAGTATTTTAAAAATTAAAGTTATTTATCTTACGCAGAACTGCACAAATAATTGGTCAACTGTAACTTCCTGGATTTTAAAACCATTTTATCTTAATTACACTGAAAAAAAAAAATTTACCAGACATGCATTTTTTTAACCTTTGTATGTTTTTAATACAGTAATATTTAATATTATAATTAACAATTTATATAATAAAAGAGAGTAATAAATTATCCCCCTGGATGGCAGTGCTTAAGCTTACAAATCAGGTTTTATTTGTATTTGTAAATTAATTTAAGTTACGTAGAAGTGGAAAATCATCGAAATATTCAAACTTCCTGATCATACTTACACAAAAAAATTATTTTTAAAAATTATAAAAATTTATTTTACGTAAAGGGATTCTGTTTTATTACCTTATGACAGTATATATATTGTAAAGTTTGATTGTTGATATTCTCATTTTTGTAGAATTGTGAAGTATAATCCTAATATAATTGTTAAGATAAGTGATTTATTTGATATTGATAATTTATTTGATAGGATTCTGTGATGAGCTCATGTCACTGTGATTCCTGATGAAATTAAGATAATTAATATATTGTTATATATATATATATATATATATATATATATATATATATATAATAATAATAATAATAATAATAATATCCTTTATTTTTCATAAAACTGTTTTAATAACTTTTCAGAAACAGGTGGAATCCTAACTACGATTGAATTAATGGTTTGAAAACAATTGCTTGGATTTTCAAAATTATTTTTTAAATATTGTTACAGAGTTATCACGAATGATTTAGCTTTAATAGATCTACGAATTAAATTAAAGCTTTATTTAACAAAGATGTCTTTATTGTTTAAAAAATGAGCATTTATGTATTATAACGGCGCCGTTATGGTTAAAAGATTATATATAATAAGATTATAATAGGGCTGTAAATTTGTAATGTTAGGAATAAAGTAGAAACACAAGATTAAGAATTGAATTATTTATTCAACTTTCTGTTTAGCCTCCGGAACTACCGTAAGTAATACCTTACGGTAGTTCCGGAGGCTAACTTCAAAGAATGAATGGGGATGATATGTAAGAATGTACGTGAAGTGTAGTCTTCTGTAGTCTCAGGTAGACAATTTCTGAGATGTGCGGTTAATTGAAACCCAAACACCAAAAAACACCAGTATCCACGATCTAGTATTCAAATCCGTATAAAAGTAACTGCCTTTACTAAGATTTGAACGTTGTAACTCACGACTTCGAAATCAGCTGATTTGCGAAGGCGCATTCACCAGTAGACCAACCTGATGGGTAAACCTAACCTGCAAAAATCGAACAGCTTCCTCTTTACAACGTGGGAGAGATCCTATATTCTAAGTGCAGACATTTTACTTATCAGGTCACCGTTAATTTTAACAAATATTTTTATTTTATCATCTTACTGATATGAAGTAGAACGTAGTTATTTAACTTGCCACCAGTCGCGCTGGCTATAACCTCCCAAAGATAGTGGCGCCGTTGTAATACACAAGTATAAAAAAATGAAACGTTTTAACTATGGATTAAAATGAACTAAAACTACTATTTGGCAACGTTTTTACCTAAGGAGAAAGTAACGAAAATTCTCACAAAATTCAAAACAACTGAATAGTCCAAATAAGCTGAATAAGCTTAAATGTACACAATAAAATAAATTAAAAATAATATGATTTTTTTTTAAAGCGGATGCACAACGTTTTTTTTTTTAAAGAAGCCTAGTCTTAGACAAACATATTTTTGCACTTCATAAATACAATCAGAACGAATATTTTATATCTTATATACTTTTATTGAATGCGATACTCTGCTGATATCTCTTTGAAAATACGGTATTAGAAGTTAGAAGGATTTTTTCTTCGATGTTTGGTATGGCTAGTTATACGCGCATGCTCGTGTATTTGTGTTAAAAAAGCTATAAACATATCATATTCAAGAGCGCATAAAGTAGCAATTGACAATTAAAAACCTAATCTAAAAACAATTTAAACACGCTATCGGCAAATCAGTAATAACTGAAATATATGATAGCAATAAAATATGAAAAAATATTTACGTACGCGCTTGCACCTATACAACCACCAACTTATAAAATTTTACTATGTAAAATTGAAATAATAAATATTCAGTTTAAATAAATATCCTATGAAAGTTACTAAAGTTAATTAAGTCGTACTAAAATACGTATAAAAATTAAGTATATTTTTTTTATCCCAGATATTTTTTTAAACAATAAATACAAATTTTCACCGACAATTTTCAGAAAAATAATTAAATTCCAAGTTTTCTTTACGTAAAAAGTTAACCTAACATACTATTACAGCTACTTTTACATTCTCAATGAAAAGTTCGATCAAATATTTAAAGGTAGTTTTATCGCTGCTAGGGAGTTAATGAATTATTTTTTCGTAGATTGTGAGAGACATTCTACCATTTATTGTTGTAATTTCAATTAATTATTTCACATTTATTGAGGTACTAAATTTTAGAGTGAGCATTATCCAAACCCCAAATATACTACTTGCAGAGAATATGCATTTAACTCTAAATAAAGTCTTTCTAAAATTTTATTGTTTAAAAGTTATGGAATTGTTGAAAAAAAATTATTTTATCGTTTATTACGTGTTCGGTAGGTTTGGGTAAATTTATCGAATTTTATTAAAACATAATAAATTACGTACATACCTTATTAGTAACTTTTCTGTGTTAGTCCTTCTAATCTGAAGTACACAATAATAATATTGTTATCAAAACAATAATAAAGGTGACTTTTACCTTTGAATTTAATTTGAAGATTAAATAAAATAAATGTTCTTATAGTTTTATTTTTATTTATTTATTTTTTTTAATTACAGTTCTTTATAAATGAATTACATATGTTAATGCTAAATCAGTCTCTTTAAAATCAAAGCTTTTGTCTCCTTAAACTATGACCTTATAAATGCAAAATAAGTATACGTTTTTTACCTTCTCTCCAGAATTCTATGACGCATCATAGAATTCTGATGATTTTTTAAATTCATCAATTTAAAAAGGAAAACTTATCTGGTCTGATCAGAAAAAAATGGAAATATCTGTTAAGTGGCATATATTTAATGAACCGAAGTAAAATTATCGGTCATAATATTCCGTATATAATAGAATTGCCTTATTTTTTATATAAATGAGTAATTTAAATATTTAATTTCAGGAATATTTTTTTTTCTTTTCATATATAACTTTAAAGAGAATTACCTGTAATATTAATAAACAAAAGGATAAAATAACTATGATAATTATTAATTATAACTATGATAATTTAATGTTCTATAAAAGAGGTAGGCAGATTAAATATAACGCACAATGGAAAGTAATGGGAAAACAAAATTTCACACAGAGTGAAAGGTGCTGCTATTTTGTAATTTCACTACTTACTGCTAACATTCAAAAAATTCGTTGACATCTCATTTTTTGTCAGTCGCTATTGTTACTGCAGTCAAATACACCTGCTACGTCAATATATCTAAAACAAATTGCAGAAACTGAATTTTTAACAGAGAAAAATTTGAGCGCTTGTGACGTTCATAGTCATTTAAAAGACGTTAATGGTGATGGAACTATTGATCGAAGTGCTGTGAGCCGGTGGGAAATAAAATTTCATGCGTTAGAATTAGGTAAAGCGAATATTGAGGATGAAACTTGCAGTGGTCAATAAGTTTCTGAGACTGATAACAAACACCAAAAGTAGATAAATAAATTGATTAAAAATTATCACCACATTATACAAAACGTATCACCATCCACGTAGGCGCGTTGAAAGAACGAGTAGCGTTACTACAAAACTGGCCTACCGTAAAATCTGTCCTCGTAGAATTCCACCCAAAACTCTACAACGAACAAAACAACAACGAAATCAATGTTGTGAACTACACTATGTTCACGATATCATTTTCATGATTGAAAGATGACTTCTTTTTCACTATTGAGACGGGACAAAAAACTTGACTCCAATATTAAGATCCGGAAAAAAACAGCAGAGCATGGAATACTGACAATATGGTCCACCACATACAGAACAATTCAAAATTATTTTCAAAACAAATTATTTTGATAATATGCCGGAATTCCAAACACTGTTACCTGGAATCCAGATCGACTAAAAATTATGTGCGATACAGAGAATCGTAAAAACTCTTTAGGAGATTTGTGCATCGTATTCGAAAATCTACAGAGCCGATCAATCGACAACACGACAATACACCTACTCTCAATGCGTGCCACCGCCGAGGCTCTTGTGAATTTTAAATTTGAACCTTTCACATACCCTCCATATCACCCTGAGTTTTCACTTCTTTCAGTTAAAGAAGGTTATTAAAGGTGTTCATTTTACCAAGAATAATGAACTGAAGGACCCAGTGAAGTTATAGATCAGCGAAAGACCCCCAACTTTCTTCATTAATAGAAAGAAAACTGGTTCAACGTTGAGAGAAATGGATAATGATAAATACATACGAGTACGAAAATAAATATAATTTTTTGTAGGAAATAATATGCCCCTTTGTGCCATATTTCATTTGAGTATATTTTCATGTTTAAATTATGAGCATCTTTGGATTACATTTCAGTTATCCCTCGTATGTATGTATATATCCCTCGTGTGGATGAAATGTTTACGTATAAGCAGATATATATACATGTATATATATAAGGAAAATTTAGTAATAACCGTTTAAACATTATCAATTTTAAAAAGAAGACTTGTAAATACTATCTTTGAGCAACCTTTTTCAATTCTTTGAAGTAAACTGATTAAAAACCTGTATTATATTTTGTTAAAATAAGCGTTTTTAAGACATTTTTTTCTTTCCCAGATATGCTCTAGAATTATTTTGTCTTAAAATTTTTGCAGAAAATGGAAAAAATATCGTTGAAAAATTTCTTGCACTTGAGTTATTTGTTTAAATATAAAATATTTTATTGATATGAATATATAAATAGATACCCGTACATAATCAAGCAAGAGTAGATCCTATAATTTTTATTCGAATGATCAAGGAAAACTGTGACCATAACATTAGTAAATGTGAAATAAAAAACAACAAATAAGAAAGGGAAGTGATTATAACCCGTATTTATATAATTAGAAATGTAGAAATTATATGAAAGATAGTAATAAAAAAATGGTAAAATATAAAAAAATCAGTGCCGAATAATTAAAATCTTTATTTTTAATTTTAAATATTATAACATTCTTTATGAACAGTTTAAAAAAGTATGAATTGGTAAGCCTTTAAAGAAGGAATGAAATTGATCTAATAATAATGAAATATTTTAAAAATTATAATGATTAAAGAATTTTTCTCGGAGAAGGAAGTATACTGAAGAACAGGAAGATTTATTTGCTATCTCTTATGGGAAAAGTATCTTTAGTAGCAAAATTTATCTATTTTAAAAGATAAATTACTACACTTCTGAAAATTTGTGAATATAAACAAATAGAAAATTCAGAAGTTCTAATTTACAATCGGTCTACATGATCCATACCATGGTGCAGTAATCCAATTATTTAAAAATTTTTTTTTTAAAGTGATGTTCTGACTAACTAAAGGAGTTCTCCAAAATTAATAATGTAACATAGCCTGATTTACATATATATACATATACATATGCAAATGAATAATAAATATCTGATAATGAAAAGAGCAGTAAAAACATTATGGTTTGATCTTATTTTAAACGAAATTAAATTTATTGTCCCTAAGAATTTACGATCTAGCAAGACTACCAGAAATTACTTATTAAGAATAGAACTTCTGAGCATACAAATTTTATTTATCTGTTGTAGAAACATCTCACTGTCTCTTCTGTGCATAGTTAGCAAACTCTAAAATATATCATGAATGATATATTAGGTAGTTTACAATGTTACATTTAATCAGTATAAATGCGACATAAATTAAGCAGTATATATATATATATATATATATATATATATATATGTGTGTGTGTGTGTGTTAGGCTACATTAGAAATATCTTATGACATAATATATATTTTATATATTTAAGGTTTAATAAAAAAATACGCAGGATTAGAGTTTTTCTTTAAAAAAAATCTTCATTTATTCATCAGTATTGATTTTTATCACCTTCAAAGAACCCCTTTTCAGATATAATACATTTGTGTCAGCGATTTTTCCAATCTTCGGAAATTGCAATTTCCGGTAATTTGCTCCGCCGTAATTCTATCTTTATCTTTTCACTGTTGCTACAAAATCGTCTTTCACAGTATTTTTCAGCTTGGGAAATAGGAAGAAATCACAGGAGATCATGTCCGGCGAATACGGAAGCTGAGGCATCATAACAGAATTATTTTTGGTCAAAATTCCACAAACAAGCAATGAAGTGTGATCAGGTGCATTATTGTGGTCCAATTGGTATGAACTTTCCATCTTACTTTACGGTATACAAGTCTGGGAAAGAGCTCTGCGTGCCGACAAGAACAGAAGAGCCCTTGAAGGAATTCAACAGCGCATGGGCTTAAGAGTGATATGCGCATATTCTTCAGTCTCCACCGAGGCAGTACTCGTAATTGCAGGAGTTCCTCCGCTTAAACAACTGGCGGAGATGCGAGTGAGTATAGCATGTGGACAACCTTCTAAAGAAGCATATGAGAGATGCTGCGTAATTGGCAACATCGTTGGGATGTAGCCAACACGGGACGATGGACACATCGTTTGATACCTTTGATCCGACCATGGATAGAAAGGAAGTTCGGGGACATAAATTACTGGATAACGCAATTTTTTACAGGTCATGGGTCGTTCAGGTCCTATTTATGTGCGAGACTAAGGGTAGATAACAACAACTGTCCTTACTGTGGAGCTTATGATTCCCCTGAACATGTAGTATTTGAATGTAACCGTTGGACTGAAAGCAGGCAATCCTGTGTAAGACGTATAGGGCCATTATCTACGGAGAATGTGGTGTATAAAATGCTACTTAACGAGGATAACTTTAATGTGATCTCGTCGTTTATAACCGCAGTTATAAAGAAGAAAGATGAGGAAGCTCGTCAAGAAGAAACCGCTCGCTGATGACGGCTTGTCGTAGGTGGAATTTCCACCTACGAAATAAAAGAGCTAACCGGTGAACTGACCTGCCGCGTGCCGGACATACAGCTGGCGGGCGGGGAGGCGAGCTAGAGTAAAGGACACTCCTCTGGCGCGAGTCAAACTTGATTGTAGATCCGTTCCAGAGGAGTAGGTGGAATAAAAAGAAAAAAAAAAGAAAAAAAAATTGGTATGAACTGTTTCACCACAAATCCGGCGTTTTCTTCGGATTGCTTCACGCAAATAGCGCAGCACTGCCAGATAGTAATCTTTATTCACTCCCTGATAGTGATTCATCGATTGTCCATAGTAATTTTCTTCGCTTTTCCACGTTACCATCGGTCGTTGATATGATGGGATGTCCAGGGTGGTCATCATCTTCAAAGTTTTTACGGTCCTCTTGGAAACGTTTCTTCTACGTGTAAACACTTATATTATTCGTAGAAGAATTGCAAAAACAAAATTCAACATTTCCAGTGCGGTGTTTTCTACAAGCTAAAAATCGCCGACCATTCCAAAACACGTGTAATCTTTTCGACAGCCAACAATAAACTGAGCATCCAATATGGTTACCAATGTAAAAAATCCCTTAGAAACAAGTGTAACAACACAAAAAAAATTGTGTCAATCGGACTTATACAGACTTGTAGATTTATAAATTCCAGGAATTAGTCAAACCTAAATTAAATAAAATGTCAGTGAATTACAATCAACGCCCAGCAAATCCTACTGATATACATTGATAAAAATTTGCACCCAAGTTCTGTTTACGGTATAAACCCACGCTAAGAAAGGTTTTTTAAATTTCGACTTAAAAATTAAAATGGAGTAAAAATGAAATTTACTTTTTTTAATTTCTCGGTAAAAAATCTAGATGCCAACTTGAGTTTTGGTTTGTGTAATCTTGATATGAATATCTAAAAAACAATTTCTAATTTTTTTTTTAATTTAACCGAGAAAGGGATGAAGAAATGTCAAAAGATTTTGAATAATAATTGCAAATTATCCCCATTTCAGACTACACTAAAAGAGTTACTCGTAGATTTGGGCTTGCAAATACTCTTCATAACTATCTAAAATTCATTTTCGGGTAGTTTGACTTTCGAATTTTTGAGGGCACTCATCATCTTCAACGTTTTTACAGCCTTCTTGGAAACGCTTGTACCAAAAAACAAGCATTTACAAGTGTCTAAATGCTTGTTTTTTTCATAGAAGAATTGCCAAAACAACAATCAACATTTCTAATGGGGTGCTGCAATTTATTGCATTATTAAGGCAAAATTTAATGCAAATCTTTTGTTCCATTTTTCCACTAGTTAAAAATCGCTGAGAATACTAAAACACGTGTAATCTTTTCAAAAAGTAACAACATACAATAACAACACAGTCAATGCCACTGTTACTGATGTGCGACGCAACCAGTTACTTTAAAAATACTGAATAAAACCCGACGGAAAAGCAAGTAACTGTATAGATCGGGCAAAGACGCGTAGGGGATGCTAATATATATATATATATATATATATATATAATATATATATATATATATATATATATATTATATTAATCCAATCAACCAATTAATAAATCCAATCAAAGTACAAAATTAATAAATAAAATAAAATAGGGTGACACCTACCTTATTCTATAATTCATGCAAGAGAGCTTTCGCGAGTTATTCGCATCAGTTGCTAATTATATTTTTTCAAATCATTCGTATCAAATTGCATATTAAAACTGAAATTAAAAATCATCCTATACTACACTTCAAATTAAATATTGTTAAAAGGTCTTTTTCCAAATTAAAATCAAAACAGAAATAAAACAAAAATTGCTAATGTTATATGATGATTTTATATGATAGTATTTTATATGATGATTTTTAATTTCAATTTTACTATTTAATTTGATAGGAATGATTTGAAAACATAATATGGATGCGAGAACATAACTGATGACGCGAGTAACTCCCGAAAGCGCTATTGCATGAATTATGGAATAAAATAGGTGTCATCCTATTTTATTTTATTTTATTTATTCATTATGTACTTACGCTGATCGGATTAATCTAATTTGTATAGTGCAGAGGAATATGATTCTCGTAAGTATCGACTTTATAAAAGTTATATATATATATATATTGTGTGTGTGTGTGTGTGTGTGTGTGTGCGCGCGCGCGCGCGGGTGTGTGTGTGTGTGTGAGGCCGTTTTTTTTTCATTCAACAGGAAGGAAAATAAAATAGAGGTAGATATTTTACCAAAAACGAACTGTTAAAAACATAATCAAATGTAAATAATTAAATAAAAGCGAATTTCAGAACCATTTTTTGTATCGTTTGATTCTATAACAATATTATGCAAAAAAAACTGTGCAATGATTATGCTTCGGGTTGAGTGTTCGCGTTCCTCAGTTTCTACCTTGATATTATCTATTGCAACTGAGAAGTGAAAGTTCCTTTCACGAACAACGCGAAAAGTCCACTCCTCTTTTCTTGTAGATATGTAATCAATCAAACTTTGTTTATGGGCCAAATCAATACCTTATTCTACATGTTAACATCCTTCGAGAACACAAGCAGTAGTGTTATAAAGGTAGGACCTAATTACCTATATAATATAGTTCTATTTACTAACCACAGTTTCTAATAACTAATAATTGCAATTATCTTGCCGTACAACTATCGGCAAAGGCCTAATGGCGTCCCTTTGAGAAGCCTTAACGTTGTCATTCTTCATCCGAAGGTCCTGTTAACAATTTGATAAAGGTAACTCAGTAGTGATATCAATAGGAGATTGTGACTCATTAGGTATACGCGTCTGGTACAGGCTGCCATGGTATAGAAGTTGCTTGTGAATCTGTGATGTCAGTATTTGTCTCGCTTCCAGAGGCGTCATCCTCATCGAATATAATGTTATCTCTGATTAGTTTACGACGATACTGTTTCCTATATTCCCTGTTCAACGGTGCCAAGAGTATACGTTTTCTGGAATATAAGAACCATTCGTTTCTTTTGAAATATTTGGAATAGCCAGTAGCTGTTGCATAATTAACATCTCCTGTATAGGATATAGTTTAACCCTAAAATTCGATTAAAACCGGAAAAAATTAAGAGTAAATAAATATCAAAAAGCAGTTTTGTAATACAATACCTTTCTGAATAATCACAAAATAATCCACATCCTCGATATAATTTAAATATCATAAGTAAAAAATCACAAAGTCAAGAGTGAAAGATAAACACAACCTTCCAGTGTTAGAAAGAGCTGTTTCAATAAATACATAAATAAATAAATTAAGCCATACTATTATATACGAAATAGGTCTGAATAACAGTAAAACTGAACATCTTTCAGGTGCATGCAAGAAAAGTAAAACCTAATTGAAGATTACTAGAGATGTTATATAATACTTTCATAAAGAATAAATTTTGAAAGAGCAACTAAATTGCAGAGCAGTTTCGGAAACTTAATGCTCAAAATAAAAACTAAAATTAACTTGTATTTTGTAATTTTAACAATATTATTAGCTTTATAGAGACTTTTGTGTATGATAGAACTTGCTAGATCCAACTAAATTTTATGTAAAATATTGTTTTGTGTCTTCGTTTTAAACTTCAGTATGTATAAAATTTCTGAAACCTATTTACTAATTACAACTTTTCTTAATTTGATTATATACATATTACTCTTTTCAGTTCCGCCAGAAAGGTTGAATGTGTTGGATGAAAGAGGTGACAGTATCCAGCAATACATTCTGGGACCGTATAATGAAGGATCTGCTGTTGACATAGCATGCATTGCTGTTGGTGGTAAGTATTAATTTTTGTTATGGCAAATTAAAATTAAGTTATAATAAATAGTATAATTTTTCACCAGTTTTAATTTTTTTATATAAATGCATTTCATTAAAAATGTCTTTACAAAATATAATTTTAAATAGAATTATTATTTAATTTTATCAAAAAAGACGGGAAATTTGTATTTTCTCATTTATATGAGAGAAAACATTTTAGTGGCCAACACAATTGTCATGAATAACAATTATGACACTTGAACTTTTGTGCAAGTTTGCAGGTTTGTATGCGCACGCACATACATACACAAATACACACATTTGGTGTATATATATATATATATATATATACACACACACACACACACACAATACTGCAATAAATATGAAAAATTTGTATTAAAATCTAGGGCAAGAAACAGTGCCTAGCGGGCTGTGATGTTTGTATGCGATATTATTGTTGCGTTTACAGCTTTGTTTTTGTTTTTAATGGGTATGCAACATTTGTAAATGACATAGTAAATGGGTATTTTATAGCGTATCATAAAAACGATAGAACCTACCTGCCTTGTTGATGTTGAAAGAGCGAGAACGAGGTTATCGCTCCTGTTGCTACAGCGCTGGTAACACGGTAACACACTTGCTTCTCAGTTGAGCCTCCCTCAACGGGCTTAGATATAACCAAAACGTACATTAATCTTCGTTTATTCAAAATAGTTTTAAATATTCGTTCACGTTTGATATTTCACAAAATTACCCTTTTTACATAAATCAATTATTTTTTGCCACGATATAAATTTATTACAATGCTTTTACTATTAAAAAAAAAAAAAAAATTATTTAATGTTTTTAATAATCATTTTTTTAAATAAAACTTAAAGAAGATTCTAATAATAAAAAATTGTATTTAATTTACTTTTCAAAGAACACTTTTTTCCTTTATATTCTCTATCAGGTGCTGATCTAGCAGAGATCAGCAGCCGCTGACTGTAGGAATTCTTGAAATTACTCTTCGAATAAGACTGTTTTATTCTTGTTGCAGTTCCAGTAAGTACTTTGCCGTAATTCATTTACATTCTTTACTTTCCAGTGTCATTGTTTTCTTTAAAAATGTATTTTAAAATATATATTAAAACACATTATTATTTTTTATTTAAATTACTTTTTGTTACTTGTATTTCTTTAAAATTGTGTCAGATTTAAAAAATAATAATTTCTCATAAACGCTTCCTACAAGATTTTGATATAATACTAAAATATTACTGCTCGTAATTTTACCGCTTATCAAAAAGTTATTCTAACATAAAAATTCACGTTTTTTCATTTTAAAGTACTTTTTATCATCGGTTACTAGTTTAGAGATCTTGTTTCTAAGAATTTCATGTTAAATTGTTACTAAAACAACAATTTCTGTTCTTAACATAGAGATTTTCAAACAGTACTTCGCACTACACTTTCAAAACTATTTTTTTTTTGTCCAAGTAACCCACATACTTTACAATAAAATTAAATAATTAGTTACCAAAACAATACAAACTATGCCTAATATATTTATTTTAAGCCAAGATACGTAATTTAACCTATTTTTTTAAATAATGAATCCAGTTCCATCTTTGTTTCTGAACACCTTTCTAAAAAGAAGAAGAAATATTGGCATCAGGGATATGAAAATTATTATAATTGGTTTACCAGGTAAGTTTTCTTTTTGTTGAAAATATGATTGTTGAAATTTTGTAAGAAGTCAAAAATATCAAGCCTTATCGTAATTGAAAGAGGTAATTCTCCTTATATAAATGCTACCACATCATTATGGTAGTCAGTGAGTAGTTCTAATTGATAATTAAGTTCTTAGTCATACATGCATACATTATTGTATACATTAATTATATGTATAACTGATAAATAATGTGTATTATAAAGCTCATCTAACAATAATAACATTAGGCTTACATTGAATGTCATATACTCCTTCAACAATACTAATAAAAATAGTATATTCACTTGACTCGCCTGGTAAATTTCTTCAATGAGTAAATGTTTTTTTTATAACCTTACATAAATAATCATTTAATTTTAAATTTATAATAAATAATTAAAATTTCCAATATATATATATACATATATATATATATATATTAATATAATTAAAAATAATAAATATTAAGACTTCAATTAATCCAAATAAAAATTAATGACACATTAGTTTTTCTGATTTGTTATTAGGTCGTCCTCCACCGAGAGTAACATGGTGGCAAGAAAATGCATTACTTGACGATTCATGGGAGTTACTACCAGACAGAAGAGTTCGTAATTTATTAAGACTGGAGCGTCTCGAAAGGAGACACCTACATGCTGTATTTACATGTCAAGCATCCAATAACAATCTAGTTCCTCCAATATCTAGTGCCATTACTTTGGATCTCAACTGTAAGTACTATTATTTACTTACAATGTTTTATTGAATTTTACTCCTGTACTAGAAAATTTTAATAGAATGTTAGATATTAAAGTGAACGCGATTTTTTTGTAATACAAAGTGCATTCGCTAAGAAATTCCGTAAAGATTACATGACAAAAAACTACTAACGCGTTCTATTCTACTCTACTTAAGTAAAATGAATATTTTATGAAACAGAGTCTGCGCAGAAACTGAAGGATTATACTGGCAATATTAAAATGGATTTTTCGAACAAAGAATACTTTTTAAAAGAAAGCAGCGCTGTAAATTGCTATGTATATTCAACACAATAGCTGAGAGTATTTTTAAATAAAAAAGAAAATCTGAATGATGATAATTTTTTTCTATGTCACTTACTTTAACCTTTTTTTGGTGTAATGATTTTAAAAAAGAGAACTATTCTACCTATAAAATGCTAACATATATTTTTGTACTTAAAACATTTTCCATTGGATAACTTAAATGAAAATATAAAAATAAGCAATCCAAAATGTACACAACAGTTATTTTATAGATAAATTAAATTGCCTAATATTTTTAAAAAACAATCCTTCGTAACATTACCAATAAATCTGAACGAAATTGTGTAAAATATATATTATTTTTAGGTATTTTACCCGTATAAACGTACCCCATAAACGTTACTAACGTTTATGTTAATCAAATATAATTACATATAACCTTAAAAATTAACAAATTAAAACAAATAAAAATTATATCTTGAATTAATAAAATAAAATATAAAATAAAAATTCTAATCGTTCCATCCAAAATAGCTGCCAACAATGAGTTTATAACTGATAGCTAGACTATGGTTGTATGTTCCCCCTTAATGGTTTTTTACTTTATTATTTTTTTTTTGTAATTTGAGGTATCTCGATACTCTCTTTGGGAATTTTCTCTGATAAGAAAGGCTAACTCAGTAAGTCCAAATTTAGAGTATTCTCTCTTCAACGGATGCGGAGATTAAGGGCGGCTCAAAAACAGGACATATGATCATTTGATCGGCTGTTTTAAAGGTCTTTGCGAGACAAGCAAAACGGCATCAAAAAAGTTAAATTCTGACTATTTAAAGCAAAATGGCTACCAAAAATATCTTTACGTTTATTAAAAATTGAAAAAAAATAATTAAAATATTTTTTTTTAATTCAACCTTAAAAGGGGTAAAGAAAGGTAAAAGGATTCCAAAAATATTATTGTCAATTTTCCCCATTTCCAACTATACTAAACGAGATATTCATTTTATTTTGGCTTCCAAATATTTTTCAGATAAATATTTGAAAAATATTTTGAGGTTTTTTCTTTTAATTTTAATATTTTAAGAGGGAAAACATAGATTGTTTAACATACTTTTACCGTTATTGAACCAATCTTTATGAAATTTGATAACATTGATGGTAATTTATGTTTCTGATTATAAATTTCGTGATTGAAGCAGGAACGGGAAACTTAAAAACCATTTAGTTTTATAAATTGATCACAGATTAATTTTTATTTATCATTATTATTCCTACAATCGGTAACTTAATGGTCACAGGGGGCGTAACCAGGGGGGCAGAGCCGCTGGCTAGACGCCTTGATCGGCTAAAGATCCCCCTTCCGCGATGGGGATGCTAGTATATATCTATTAAATTTAAATTTGAATTATGTTTATACATTATACTACATCTATTATATTATACAAAACTATATATATTTATATATATATATACAAAATTTAAAATCAAGGAACCAACTAAGTTGATCTTAGAAAGGAGTTTACCAAGTCTAGAGAGAGAACTAACGATCAAAATTAACTATAAATTATCAGTCAATTTATGAAAAAACTGAATTTAATATTGATGAGAGAATTTTCAAAATATATGCATAAATCAGCTGAAATTACTGGGTCTAGCAGTCCCAATATTTGCTTGTTTGTTTTTTTTTTTAATTTTAATCAACAGTATACCCATTCTACTATCCATATTAAATCCTGTCTAACATTTGCTAATTTCAGTCACTTATGGAATAACTTAATTCGATTTTTTACATTATTTACTATCTTGGAATTATTACGTTCTAAGGGCCGTCCTGGGTCCAGGGATCTAGTAGCAAGACTCAATCAGTATGTAATTAATTCTAAATTTAATTAAGTAAATATACATAATAAGCTAATTCGTATTAAAATATCACGATGTAAAAAAACCGAGCTTATTCATATTGTAATATAGGCTATGAAACTGTTTTACGTATTTTCTCGCATAAAATTGGAAATTCGACCAAATAATTATAAATATTTATTTTACCTGCACATATGAATTATTCTACAGTGTTCAAAGCTACATTTAATAAATCATATCCTGTAGAACATAATAGTTAAATAATGATGTGTAATCTCCCACAGATCGATAACTGTGTTTTGATGTTAATAACATTTTCAAAGTAGCAGGTACCTATCAAAGTCAACAAAAACGTAAATGAGATAAAATAACAATTTAGGATTAAAATCATATGTGATGCTAAATTTAAACTCCTGTTAAAACTTTTGTCGAATGAAAATACCTATGCTCCCTTTACTAAAATAGAGAAAGTTATTTAAAAGTGTGATGATAAAAATTAAGAATTATGATAAAAGGCAAAAACTTTATTTTAAAACACGATTCGTCTTGTTTGTTTAAATTTAAGTAATTAAACTTTTTAACTTATATGTAATTGCATCTATATTTATTTAACCTCAATTATTATATTTAATTTGAAAAAGATAATAACGCTTAACTTAAATGAACTAGTAACGAGAGCGGAATGTTTTAATTACCAATTAAAATTATTCAAATTATATGAAAACATTACACAAGTTAAAATAAATCAGCAATGACAATGATTAAACTTCTAATTAAATGAGTTATGTGAAGTCACAGTTTTATTAATATATAAACAATAAATCTGTGTCATTTACAAACTTAATCACCTAATCGGTGTTCCATGTAAATACACGAACATATTGAAGTTAGTTAGTAAGTAGTTAACTGAATTCATCCGATAAGTAATCAACTGATCTGTAATATCAGATGAACGGGAGTTTATTTGGCTAAATAATTAAGACGCGTCTGAATTTCTAGTAATTCTAAGCAAACAGATTGCGTGTTTATTACATTTTACTAGAAATAAAATAAAATATTGAATATAGATATTTTTTTTTATTTTAAATAATATAAAGATAAAAAAAATTATTATTTGAGAAACTAAAATAATCTAAGCTAATATCTATAAACGTACTTTAATTAAGTATTTTATGTTGTATGTACAACATAAAGTACTTTAATTAAGTATTTTATGTTGTATGTACAACATAAAATACTTAATTTGTACTTGGATTAAATTAATTCCTAAAATTATTTCATTAAATTCAAACAATAATTTTGATACAGTATATTGTTGAATATTATATTGATATTAATGATGTTAATGATTAACCCTTGTAAAGTTCTTTTAAATTGGCATGAAAGTAATAAAATCTGGTCTTCAACGAGGAAATATCAATATTATAACAATACAGGAATAGCGGGCCTGAGTAACGGATTCCTACCAATTATTATGAAAGTAGTAGAAAATATAATAATGGGAGAATCCAGAAAGTGACAAAAAGGGAACTCTTTTTGTAAGGTAACAGATCCGTTTAATAATTTTCTTTTGTTATACTGTCCGCTGACATGCTATGAACACCTACTGTGCCATGAGAAAAGCTACCGGACCAATTTATGGAATTCATAGGAACGAAAGCTTCGGTCGATCGTTCTCACGCTTCGACTTGGGTCCGGTTCTGCAGGTAAAGAAGACAGGAGTATAAATACCCCTGGTAAACCATTTAAAGTTCAGTTTTGCGAGATGTGAGTCTGCGAGAGATTAAGACGTCAGTTCGGCGATGGGAGTTCTGCGAGAAGAAAGAGCGAGACGTTACGACGTCAGCTCAGCGAGGAAAGATTGCAAGATGTGAGTTGTGCGAGTTCGGCGGAGTTTTGCGAACCAGCCAGCAAGACATTACGAGTCGGTCCAGAGAGGTGAGTCTGCGGTGTGAGTGTGCGAGACGTCAATCAGCGACAGCACTGCGGGGAAGACTGATGAAGGAGCGAATTTTCTATGTGAATTAAGTTCGAAACGATTAAGGTGACGCTACGAGTAATTCCAGTAAACGAGAAAATTATCGGTGAGTTACAGTAAAACTAAGAGAGAAAGAAACAACGTACTAAAATTCATTCATAAAATGTTAGGGAATTTTTATCTGTGAACAGCAAAGATATTTGCAGTGAACTTTATATACTTGTTTTTATCTAGCGTACTATTATTTGCTAATACAAGACTACTGGTTAAGACTAGCGATTACGTTATATCTTATGAGTCTGATCTGATTAGTTCTGATCTTATAGTCTATGTATAATGAGTCTGAATTCTGGTTTTATATTCATCTACCTGTAATAAATACTGACAATTACGTTAAACTCTGTCTTGTGTGTAATCTCTTGTTTATTATTACTATTGATATTTTGTGACTATTTGATGTGTTATATAATAATTGTTTACTGTTTCGATTATGTTATGTTTTTATGCTATGTATTTATTGTTTGATTTGGTTGTTATTGACATGTAATATTATATCGTTTACTACTATTATCATGATTATTGTTGTGGTTGTAATTACTTATTATTATTATTAATATTGATTTGTCTTGTAATTATGAATATTTTAAGCCGATAAATGTAATTATATAAATATTCTAAATTGTTAATCTCTCAATATCCTGATCGAGTCGCGAACACACGACTATTTATTATCTACCAGAAAATTTGGTTTAATAATTATTATGAATAAAAATAGTTGAACAAATATTAATAATAAAACATCAATTATATATACAAATAAGTGCTGTGGTTTTTATTATGAAAATAATATTTTCAAAAATAGAAATTTAATAAGAATTACCATTATTCGTACAAAAAAAAAATTGGAATACATAGATTAAACCGTGTATTTTGAAGCGTTTTTCAGCTAAATAAATCCTATAAATTTATTATTTCCTGTATTTATATTATATATAAGCGGTTACGCATAAACCACGTTACGTTGAAAACTAAAGAAATAACAAAAAAAAAAGAAGAATTTACATGATTTAAAATAGAGTGGGAAAGTGGATTGCTGCAAATATTTTTTAAATTCTTATATTATTTTTCTTAATATGGTTCAGAAATATTAAAAACGTGTAAGTATTTATAACCTAATTGACGATATTACGAAAGTAAATTGAAACCAAAAAGGAAGTACCATTAAAATATAGAGAGTTAAATAAAAATGAAACATAAATCTTAGGAGGATGAACAAACTTTAATTGGTGAACGAAGCCATCGTGGAAGGCGTGTGTTAAATGAACGTCAGTTCGGTTACGGTAGCTTACGGGCAACTGAGAAACCATTCTGCATCATAATAATTATATAAGAGAAGCTTAAGAAGAATAAACTTAATCGCATAATATTTTTAGATCTTGACGAAGATCTAATAATCTTTTGCATCAATAATTCAGAAGAATGGAAGGACAACGATTAATGATTAAAGAAAGTTAAAGTGAAATATAGAGGAAAGAAATCTTGCATACGATCTGAGTTATAATGGGGCAAATTAGTCTGTCCAATTATTTCACATAGAGAATCAAGTTCATGAGTTGAAAGAAAAATTTGAAATTGTCATATTTCCTAAAATAGAAAAAATTAAACTTTGTCAAAGGTATTTTGCTGGTGGGGGGAGGGGTAACAAAAGTTAAAGATGTGATTCTGAATGGTAACAGCCTTGTTACTAACAAAAAGATTCAATTAATAAGTTCAAAAGAAAGGTATGAAACTGAATACGAAGGTGAATAATAAAAAAATAAATAAAGAAAAATAACACTAAAAAAAGTAGTAAGATAGATAAATCAACATACGAGAACTGGGAGAATTTTTATATAACAGTAGTAAAATAACAAAGCATGCTCGAAGTTAGATAAAAAACTTGACACAATTTAAGTGACACAAATAAGGAAAGAATTTTAACAGGAAAAATTGCTAGTTATCTAATATAGTCGTAAATTTAAGAAGTAGAAAGATTTTTGCACAGATATTTGTGTGAAGTGTAGCAATTTATGGTAGCGAAACATGACTATTGGAAAAACAGAAAGAAAAGAGGCGTTTGAAATTTACTTATGATGTGTTTTTAACGTATGTTGTAGTAATTATTTTGAATTCAGAAAAATAGCATAGAACAGAAAGGGATGGATAATACAAGGTGTGGCTATTAAATAAGTGTGGCTACTAGATTAATGCTGCTTCAGAATAACTGCATACGACCAAGTTCGTACGACCGACAGCTTTTTAGCGTAAAGCCATCTCTTTCAATTGTTGTCACTCCAGATTCTGTAGACATATTATTCTGGCTGTGGCCTTCGTTTGGATAACATCTGTTTTTTTGTTCTGCCGAAAAAATGGTAAGTGTTTTATTAGAGCAAAGAATTGTCGTGAAATTTCAAATGAAACTTGAAAAAACCGCTACTGAAACATATCTTTTGTTAAAAATAGTATATGGGAATGAATTTTTATCATGCGCGGATTTTGATTGGTTTAAGCGTTTCCAACATGACCGAAGACGTTCGCTCGGGTCACCCTTCCACGTCAAAAACTGATAAAACTATTGAAAAAAATTGGTAATCTGTTCCGATCTAAATTTTTTTATTATTTATTTTTTTATAACTCCCTTCCCCTCAAGGCTCATAATACCACGATCCCGTATAACACGACCTTGAGAGTGCCAGTTGCCTCTAATCCCCTGGGAGGCCATGCCAGACACTACTATGCCGTTCCTGAGAACACCCCTCAGTAGCTGGGTCTCAGTCTTTTAATAAGCGCCTGCCTCTAATTCTGGGTCCTCTACCAGGGCCCCAGATCGGGTCTCGGCCTTTCTTTTCCCCACATAAGGACCCCAGAAGTCCCCGTTCAATCACTGAAGGTGGGACGCCGAGTGATCTCACACCTCCTGAACGGGGCTACCCTAACGCTAACACCTCTCACCCATCTTAAACTTCTTCCGGGGTCTTCTTTCAGATGATGTTCTCTATTACCTTACTGACGATTGACCAGTTCCGCTCACCGTGAAGCATTACTTCCACTATATTACCTGCGGTAATCTCTCCCAACCGCGTCAGCATCATCATCTTGTCTTTCTCCCACTTTGAGCACTGGAAGAGTGTGTTCTACGGTATCCCGCTCTCCACAATACTGGCAGCTTTCAGACGACTGTCTCCTCCTGTCGCATAGATTAAAGCTACCATGTCCCGATAAAAATTGGGTTAGCTCAAATGTGAGTTCCCTGTGCTCACGTCTGAGCCAAGGCCTGATATCTGCTATTAACTTCTTTGTCTAGAGACCCACCTCTGATCATTTCTCCTGCCAGCGCTCTAGCCATCCGACTTATTCGTCTGATCTGGCACCATGTGGATTTTATTTGTTTCCCAAGGTCAAATTTGCATTAAAAGGAACAATATTTCACACCGTTGAAGCTGTAAATGAAAAAGCGGCACGCGTCATGAAAGAACTCACAGAAGAAGACTTCCAGCACTGTTTCGAACAATAAAAAATTTGCATAGAGCGTTTAGGGATATAGAAGGGGTGTATATTGAAAGGGATAATAACTAAATATGCATAAATTTAAAATAAAATATTTACAGCATTAGTCTCGTTATTTAATAGCCTGATCTCGTATAAAAAAGCCAAATTATTGTTAAAGAAAAAAATATTTACATAATAAACATGATATACTACTACTAACTTAAAATAAATTACTGAGGAGAAAAGGCAAACCATTCATCCCTATAAACTCATTCAGTGTGAGATGACTATGGATTCTGAATAAATTAAAAGTTTTTTTCTAAAAATCATAGATTATATATTTCACTAATTGCAAACACGGGACATGTAGTATTAAATCATCAAACACTTTTCAATAGTATTACATATTTTACAACATTAAAATTCACTTAACATTTATATAAATAAAAAAATAAATTTAAGCTAAATTTTAATTTGCCCTTACGGAAAAATAAAAGTTGGAAGATCCTTAACTAAATCAGTGCCAGCCATTGGGGTAATCCTGTTCTCAGTATACTGAGTAAATCAGAAATACTAATAGCAGTTTAAGTAAATTGACGTATACCAGACAACTTTAAGTGGCGGAATATATCTATTACAAACTGTAAATTTTTATGAAGATAAATATTATTCAAATCAATACATAATTTTACATTATACAGACCAGTGAGGAACAAATGACTAGTGCTTTTCTCACGTAGAACTTGAAAGAAAAATTATGTTAAATTTAATTACCAAAAATGATACGGTTTGCTCCAATTAGAATGACCGTATTGATTTACGAATTTTTTGTTTGATACAATAATAAACAGGATAAAAAGGTTTAATTTTTTGAAAAGATGAAATGAAAAATCTTAATGAGAAAATTTATTAGATAGATAAAGTAAGGAATAAACAGTTATTTTCAGGTTTTATGAAGAAAAAAAAACAAAGGGCAAAATTTATACAAGTGATTAGTTAGATCACGTACGAAGAGATAATTCAATGAAAATGACAACAGCCCGAGAAGAATAAGCAGGGTGTGAAGGAATAAGAGAATGTTGAATAAGAAATACAGGAAATTAGAGTCATTAAACAATGATATAAATTGTAAGAGAAATACTGAAAAAGAGATATTGATGGAGTTTAGGACGTGATATTCGGAAGAGGATCACAATCTAATGATTTCCATTTTAAAAAGAAACCTGGGTTTTACAGTAAATAGTTACTTTTATTTAGATTTAAAAAAGAAATTTTGCAAAAGATATATTTGTGCATACTTTACGTAACAATATACATGGACTCTCAGTTATATTTCGTGAATAAAAACTATTTAAATAAATAAATAACTAAACAAAAATTAAAATTTTGGAATCGCTGTAAGCAGTTTCTTAATTTTTTTCAATATTATTTTAATACAAAAACAGAAAATAAAACAGAAGAAATTTTGTTAAAAAGAATATTTACTTTTTTCCCAGGCAAAACCCATGTAGGCTAAGTAAACTATTCTTCAATTAAAATAAAACTAAAATATTTCAAAAGTTATTATTACTTGTTTACAAACGGTTCGATAAGTCTATAGCCGTAATTTTAAGTTGAATTGGTGGTTATGTAACTTAAAAGAAAATAACAAAAGTACCTTATTGTAGAACCACCACTCATACGTACACAGGCCTGTCTGTAATACTTATAAAACATTAATTTCAAGTATTGTGTAACAAACAGTAGCAATATAGGCTCAGCTACTGAGCTTTTATTCTTTTATAGGAATTAAAGGAGAAGAAAGACAACTCCATTTTCATTGTTCTCCGAACAGTACTCTTATTCAAACAGAGTTAGCCATTTTATGGGGCCACTTCAGTGGTGTTCCAAGTGAATAAAAGAGGCCCGCACTCTTCACTACCCCCACCTCTACAACAGCCTCCTCGCTCCTTCTTCTACTAATCTATTTGTTGTAAAGAGGACAGATCTTTGTTAATGGATGGAGAGAAAGAAGAAAAAGAGTAATAAATAGAAAAGGAGGGAAAAGCGAGAGGCCGAGTGAAATAAAATGTTTGTATAGAGCATTGTCAACTCATAAATTACCATTATTATCGTTGGACGTATCATTTCTATTACCTGTTAATAGCAAGCTCACATTTAATTAGTTCTGCTCATTAATTTTAACCGAGGTGTAACGAGTTGTTTTGTTGTTCAATATACTTTGACACAAAAATCTTTTTTTTACTTCACACCTCTACTCTTTCATTTAATAAGTGTGCTTTTTCTTTCTTTTGAAAAAAATGAGTAAATATATTTAATTATTTATAAAAGAAAATCAAATTAAATTCACTGAATATATTATTACGCGCTAATTAATTAAATTAAGCCCATCAGTACTAAGTAGATAATGAAGGCGTATCTATTGATTTGGAAGTAATGTAAGTTTACATATTTTTAGGATAAGAAAATTTTTTTTGTATCTCAAATTATATTTACAATTGCTTTCGTAGATTAGTAACCATAAGTACATTTCAACACAATAATCAAGTTATAAAGGAGTTTTGCTTGAAACACCTTAGTTAAATACATTCTAGACATCAACAGCAAATTAAAAGTAGCATACGCGTTAATAAAGTACAGCCAGTAATGAACTAGAAATCATAATAATACTCAGTACTACGAATGAAAGTACAACGTAGAAAAAAAACAGTAACACAGGAACAAATAACATTAGAAAAATAAATGATCACAAACAAAAACATAAATACTTTGATGATACACAATTTAAGAAGAGAAGTCTCGTCGTCCTGAGTATCACTATTAGGTTCATAGGTTCAATCCATGAACCTACTTTAATCGTCTTACATCTCCCCAATCGTCTAAGAGTTTAATAGGTAGGTAGGTTACTCGGTCGATAAGTTTTATTTTGTACTTAGTAGCAAATCGATTGACATGCACTCGAACACACGATAACCCTAAATACTCATGAATTCGTTGTTCGAACAAAACAAAACATGAACCCTCCAGTGTAATGAATCTCGCAAATTTATTCTGGAAATTCTGACTAGTCTCTATACTGCAATTACTTGCCGTAACCTACAGTTGGATTCCACATGTCCAAGGCAGTTTTAGAATCACTTTGTGCAAAAGTAGCTTGTTAAATAGGGATAGTTGCGATTTCCTTCCTAATAACCATTATAGCTCCTTAAATTTGATATCTAGCAGTTTTCTTTTTTCTTTATTGTAGGCTTTCCATGGTGACGACGATCTAGGTGAATTCCTAAATACCGTACATTTTCAGCTTGCGGGATGTAAGCTCCATCTAAATGGATTCCCGGCCAGTCACCGCTTTTCATCGCGAATATTACGCGAGTCGATTATGCTTTATTTTCCACTTTCTCAACCGCTCGGCTAGAAGGTCTAACCCATATTGCAACTTAGTAAAGTCCTAAGTAGGATCATAATCTGCAGCCAAAATTACCATTTCGTCCACAAACGATGCAAATAACAATATAAAAACGATAAATAAACATAAATCGATTCATACCAGAACAATATTAATATTTTTCTGTGAGTGGAAGGTATGCAGTGAAGATGGAGTAAAGGGTAGGCCCCAACACTGAGCCCTGAGCAACGTCCGAGGAAGTATCAAAGAATTCAGATAACTCCTCGTTGTATTTAATCTGGAAGAAGTGTCCGTCAAGTAACTACCCAATATTAAATAAAAGGGTTAAGGTAGATTTGTTTTTAGTTTTATTTACGTATAACAGACCAGGCAGCCAGACTTTATTGAAGGCCTGCTGGATACTTAGAAAGGCAGCCGTACAAAACGTTTTCTCCTCCAAGCTGTTGGTGAAAATAACAGGATTCAGTGGTGGCTGGGCCACCGTGAAAACCGATCTGGTGATCAAAAATAATTTGTTCCTCCTCAAAGAAGAGCCACAATCTCTGAAGGAATAGCCTTTCGAATACCTTAGACATTAAAAGTAGTTCTCTTATTGGCCTGTATGAGGACACGTCATGCACTGACTTGCCCGGTTTACAAGTAGTACTATCATTACTTGAGACACCTTCTACACCGACGGGTAACATGTCGTTCGAAGAATATCATTAATCAGTCGATTAATATAAATTTTCGTCTTAGATGGGAGCATTACGAGTATTTTGTTGGTCTTTTTCTGGACAGTCTTATCTTCTGGTCTCCTGTAACATTTCCACCTCTATCTGAGCCGCCTTTTGTTTGAGATAACATGATCCATTACTTCTCATGAATAATCTTCACCTTGCCAGTGTTAGCACGTGCTAGATATTGAATCGCCGGACAACCTCACTGTTGTCTAGGAGACACCAGCGCTAATTATTTCATACGATTGATTACCTAACCGTAGTTTGTAATGCGAAACGAATCGTTTCATCTCGTCACGAACGTAAAGCAATCCAAGACAGTCGTGAATTTTCTCATTCTGAGCAAATCATGATGCCTCTGCAATGGATCTCGCCAATTTGTTGAAAAGTTGTTAATCTCAAATTTACATATGCACGTCGTGCCTCAAAGCCTATGCCACATGTGCAAATCGGTTTTAGAATCACTTTGTAAATCAAAGTTTATTGGATAACGACAGGTGCAAGTTCCTACCTAACTATCAATAATATTTCTACATTAAAAAAAAATGTTTTAAAATAATAATCATGATATCTACAATATAAAATTTATCTTTCTTTTTATTTATTTATTTATTTTTTTTAATTATTTCTGTATATTTCTTTTTTCAACATGTATGGTAGAATTCTGGTCGTCCAGGATACACTGTAGTAGTGGTTTATAGATAAATGTCTAGATACTAATACAGCTGTTAAACTTTCTTTTTTTAACCCTAATGTATAATTAAATTTTAACCCATTACAGTTGTATGTAAAACTGTAAAAGATAATTTAACAAAATTTTTTCGATTTAAATAAATAGAATATTTTGAAAATTAGTGATTATATCAGTAAATAAAAGGTGTTACTAAAGTTCACAGTAAGCTTATATTTTTATTGTTGATTCGGAAATACAGTTTTGCATAATATACAACCTGATCTTTTTTTAAAATAAGATTTCACCTTATGAATGATTAAAAATAAAATTAATTAATTAAAACGTTTTAAAAATATAACTTTTTAAATAAAACTATAACTTTAAAATTAAAAAAAAAATCGGTTTGATTGTAATAGTTAAAATATTTTTTTTTTTTTATTTAACTGCACCGATTTCCACATGTCCAACCACTTTCTTTCGCATTAGTACCATCAGTTTGGCATTAGTATCAATCGAGCTAAAGTAAAATCCTTATTTATATCAACATTTAATCCCGCTATGTCATTTAATTGCTTAATTTACTTGAAAAAGAATATTTCACGTCAGCTATATCCTTAATTGAATTAATATAAAATGTTATTACATTAGGATTTACAACCTTTTATATATTAATTTGTTTTTACTTCCTTATGCGAAGTAAAGGAGGTCGAAAAATTTCATTTTTAGATTTCAACGAAAATATCCATTTTGACCATCCCTGAATCCATTTTGACTAGTTTCGGCGTAACGTCTGTACGTACGTATGCATCTCGCATAATTCAAAAACTATTAGCCGTAGGATGTTGAAATTTTGGATTTAGGACTGTTATAACATCTAGTTGTGCACCTCCCCTTTTGATTGCAATCGACTCAACAAAAAGTGTCTAGAAAAGCCAAAAATCCGAAAAATTTGGATTTAGGGTTTATTAATAAGCCTTCATTGAGAGTTTTTCAACGATGTATCATAAGTGGTACTTATGTTCACTAGTCCCAGAGTTATAGCAAAATTTTTTATCGTAAAAAAAAATTACAATAAATAATAATTCAATAACAACAATAAAGAAAAAAATATGAAAAAATATTAGAAGTTATTAATGAAATAAAATTTTATGTACTTTTCATTTAAAAAAAATATTTATATGTAATTTAATATGCATACAAGGAAGTCATATGGGTCCACATCCGATTTTTTTAATACCCTTTCTTATATTTTGGCTAAAAATTTGAACCTTTCCTATGAAAAATAACAACTAAATTAAGAACTTTCTTTAATCCATTAAACTTCCATTCTTACTCAAGCAAACTGTGACCTCGAGCTTTTTTTCAGCTTTACTTATAAATAATAATCCGGCATTACATCAAATTTGAATAAAATTTACTACATACATACATAATTCTCACACTTTATCGAAAAAAATACAATAAATATACTATTGTCTAAATACTGAACACCAGTTTCCATTTGGTGCGAACTGCCCCTGTTAGGTACTTACGCATTTGTTACGTAAGTGGCAACCTACAAGGCTTTTTTCTTTTTCCTATTTAGCCTCCGGTAACTACCGTTTAGATAATTCTTCAGAGGATGAATGAGGATGATATGTATGAGTGTAAATGAAGTGTAGTCCTGTACATTCTCAGTTCGACCATTTCTGAGATGTGTGGTTAATTGTAACCCAACCACCAAAGAACACCGGTATCCACGATCTAGTATTCAAATCCGTGTAAAAATATCTGGCTTTACTAGGACTTGAACGCTGTAACCTAAAAGGCTAGGATTGTTTAAATCCACTTCATAAAGAGTTTCTTAAAAACTAAAATAAAAAATTAAACAGAACTAGGATAAGAACAGTTGTAACATGGACATCTAATTGTACAAAATGTAAGGCTAAAAAAGTTAACTTTTTTCTTTGTTACTTTAATTTTTAACTTCATTATTTAATTATATATGTTACTCCTTAAAAATAAGACAAATAATATTTTAAGAAAATATAACGTTGTATAAAAAAAAAAATGAATGAATTTTTTATTATTATGTAATTGTTTTTCTATTTTTATTTCCATACTTTTGCATAGAGAATCAAGATGAAAACTTGAGTACGATATAAATTTTTATTAATAATAACATTTATAGCTCTTACTATTACATTAAATTATAAACTGCTTTGCTAACTTACAAATCTCGCATTATTTATAACACGGCTACTGCAATAGATATTTAGGTAATGCTTAATTTTAATAAGTCATACTAAATCTTGTGATTATAAAAATGAACTGAAAATAAGTACGATTTGAAGGAAAAACGCTATTAAATAATTAAGAGAATTAATTTGTGACAATAAATTTCTATTAAAAATAGTTTACTATTATTTTTTATTTAGTTTTACGGGCATCAACAATACTACGGTCATTACCCCAATAGAAATTTGTAGCGTATGAAAAAAGCCATGACTGACCGGGATTCGAACCGGCGACCTCCGGATGAAAGGCCGAGACGCTCTCGTTTTGCCACGGAGATCGGCAAATTGTTTATTATTTCCGTTAAATGTGAGTGAATGAGTGCGTGTATGGATGCCCTTGCGTACGAATTTGGATGATTACTTTAAAAAAAATATTTTTGCAGGATTTTAATAATAATAATTAAACAATTAATGAATATCGTGTGTTGAATAATTTAACTATACTAAAGGATGAAAAATGAACGGTATTTAAAAAAAAATCATAAAATATAAACGAAGAAAACATTCATTTGGATTATTGAACCCACAAATCAATTATAATTTCTTTTTTTCAAGTGTTTTTAATTATTATTCAAGTTTAATATATATACATATGTATATCAGACAAAATTATTACTTCTGATCATTTATGAATAAAAAATAAAAAGTATTGTATTATGACATGATAAAAAGTTTATAGAATATTAATTAATTTTATAAAGCAGATATTCATACCAGTTTACAAAGTAAACTGGAATGCAAGGTAAATATTCATAGATATTATAACGAGATGAGTTTCTCCAACATCACTAGCACCTACCCTTTTGCTGTTATAACTTCAATATCTTTGAATATGCAAGGGGCCGTCTAATGATTATAAAGGAATGCGTATTTGTCAGATAGGGTGATGAAAATAATGTATGATTCTGTTGTACGTTTCGCAATATTTCCTGATTAAAAACTACATGTACACAAATATACAAATTATACTCCAAGTATGTGCTTGTAACCTTTTACGTATATAGGATTGAATATTGCTATTATGGAGTACCGATCAATGAAACGTACATATGAAACACATTTTACGTTCGTTTTTCCTAATTAATGTACCATATTGAATTACACTCCGAACTATAAGTTGTACTATCAATTTTATTGCTTCTCTTACATGCGAGTTTAGTCAAAAGTTATAATAAAGTTTTGATTAACGATAGTTATTACATTCATAAATAAAGGTATAACCGTTCTTTAATAGAACGGTTATACCTTTTAGTCTCTCTCCTTCTCTAACTCAGCTTTGCTATGTAAGCCGTCGTATAGAATGATAAATATGTATTAGTATACTTCAACTTTATACAAAACGTGAACTCAAAATTCGTGTATAAAATAATTAACAGATGTTTAATTTAATTATACAGTGAATTGAATTAAGTTCCGCGTGTTTTCACGTACTCGTTTGTAAAAAACAAATATTGAATATTAAATGTAAGAGAACGTTAATTTAATATAATGTCTAATTTCAGAAGTTTACGCATGGAATTTAATTCAATTGATACTTTATTCTCAAATTAGTCATTTTTTTTAACATTACTATTTTTTATTAGTAAAAGTATTTATAATTTTATAACCGAAAATAATTAGTGTCATTTTTTATATGTAGAAGTAGGGAGTGTTTGTATTTAATAACTAGCAGACCCGTCAATGCTTCGCTATTGCTTGATTTGAGTATATATATAATATATATAATATATATATATGATTAAATGAACTGATTAAATGAACACAATTGAAAATTTGATAAAACATTAACAAAATAAACATTACGGAACTTCACAAAATCTAACCTTTTACCCTTTCTCCCTTTTACCTTTTCCTTCCCCATTTCCCTTTTCCCGTTTTCATTTTTTACCATATTCCCTTTCCCTCTTTTCCTGTCCTTTCCCATTCCTTTCCACCTTTCTCTTTCCCTTATTTCTCTATCCGCTTCATCTTTCCCCCTTTCAATTTTTCATTTTTCCCCTTTCCTTTTCCTTTCCCGTTTTCCCCTTTTTTCTTTTTCCCATTTTCCCATTCTTCCTTTTTTAACTTCTTCCCTTTTATCTTTTTCGATTTTTCCCTCTTTCGGACTAATTTTCCGATTATTTTCAAATTAATAACATTATATAATATTCTCGGTTTTTTTTTAAACTGTCAGTCAATTAACTTTAATGTTAAGAATAGAATAAGTAAATAATTTATAATATCGATATTCCATCAGTTAATGCTAAAATATCCTTTTACAGTCACTTAATGTTAAAATATGACTATTGCTTTCCAAGAAACAAAAATTACAAATAAAAATTAAAACAAAAAATTAATTAGAGACGAAATCACAAATTATTGCATGTCTTTCCCGGCTATTATTAATAAAAAAAAAGAGTTAGAGCCCAAAAATAACAAACAAAATATATATTTTTTTAAAGGTGGGGAATACATTTTAAGAAATGTTTTTCTAAAAATATATTCGTAATATATATAATACTTCTAGAATATGCTAAGGTTAAAAAATCTGCTTAAGTAAGGTTTACTAAACCTGACACCCACCTCATTTTTTTTTTGCCTTAATGTTTAATTTACAAGCGGTTTCAGTTTACCGGAACCATACGTAAATTTGAATGTAAAAAAAATATGGCATGCAGAGAACGGTTTCCATTGAAATCTTTCAAAGAACTAACTGTTTACTGGTATGCATCGTATGTTTACATAAATATATGTATATGTGTACATATCTTTTACACTATAATAAATATAAATATAAATAAGTATATACAAAGATAAGTCAGGAAAACTGATAAACATCAGAACATAAAAAGCAAAAAAAAAGAACATGAATAGTCTTATCGCACAAAGAATAAAATTAATCAAACAAATAAACAGTGAAACAAATCAAAGAACCAATTAAATTTTGACGATGCACAACTAAGGTAGCCAATTCATCTCTAACCTCAGAGAATTTGCAGATCTAATACATGCAGTAGCTTTAGGCACATAATGTTCTGCGCTGTTATCCAGGAGATTAACTGAGAACCAATTCACATGTTTTTTCAGTCTCTTTTACATTTTTTACTAAATCATCGTATCTCCTCTCGAATTGGCAAGCCCCAATAATCGTGTATTTCAATATTTTTCGCAAACCATGGCCCTTCTGTTATATTTCTCAATTGTTTGTTCTGAAATTGTTGTATAACTCTGATGTTACTTTCACTTGTCCTGCCGCATAGTCGGATTCCGTCGATCCAAATCGATTTCAGGATCGCTGAAAACAGTTAATTACTTGCTACCGTATTCAATAAAGATTAAAATATAAAAAGAAAATTTTTTAACTTTTATGCATTTTAAATTCGGGGATTTACAAATTAATAAAAAAACTGCAGATATTTCTTGATATCTCTATATACTCCTATATAAAGAATATAAACTTTCACAAGTCATGCATGTCACGTAATCACGCACATACATATATTTTTTTTTGGTCTGTATGAACTAGTTGGACCCTAAAATTAAGATTTTGCAAAAATCTTAAAATAAGATTTGCAAAAAAACTCGATATCCCATATTTAACATGATCACCATGCTTTTCCCTTTGATATACAGTTATTCTTGCTATATTCGCCGAGAAAGTAAAAAAAGTAAAAGCAAATTATTGCAGCATTGTAAAATAGAATAAAACAAAAGAGAATAAAACCCAGTGATTTCAATTTTGACCAACAAACCTCTATAATAAACTGCATTACCTAGATAAATGTAACCTTAAAATACAACATTCTAAAGAAATTAGAAAATTTCTTGAAAATTTAACAATAATACAATAATATTCAGTTATAAATTAGTTCCTAACTTATATGTTGCAATCTGTTCAATTAATGAACAATAAACAACCATCCCCCATTACCCAATGAGAAGAGAATATATGTATATCATGTAAATGAGGTACAGTCTTGAACTTATGCAGACTCATGCCGACCATTCCGGAATGTATGGGTTATTGAACCCCAACCACCAGAGCAGAGTACAACGTTAACCATTGCCTAATATTCAAATCCGTATAAAAGTAACTAACTTTTAATAGGATTTGAAACTCAGAACCTTCGACTTCGAAAATCAGCAGTTAAACAATTGATTTGTGACGACTGTTGATCTTGCAAACTTTCTTTGTATTTATTAAGGTAGTTTTTTCATAAAATCTTAAAGTAGGTTAAGAGAGAACAATGACTATTTCCTTACAAAAAAACCGTAATTTTGTCTTAGGAAAAAAATTTACGCTATTAGTAATTACAACAAAATATTTCACTAAAATGAAAGAAAAAAGTAAAATTTGAATTTTATTATTTGTAACAAGATAAAGTCTAAAGGTTTATTATTAATTTTCTGATAGATGGATCTGTAGAGGAGTTAACATTGAGAAAGAAAAAAGAATTAGAATTTATAAAAGAGATAGCTGACGACGTAGAATTATGTGAATATTTGAAATTAAAAAATTGGCACAGAACAGAAAGAAATGTTGAATAGAATCAAAACAATAAAATTACTGACAACTAAAAGGAAAAAATTTAAATAAAATATAATCTGCGCACTGAAAGGTTGACAGATTAAAAAAAAAAATATATAATAAAATTTAAAATGCATTAGTTTTTCCTGTAGACAGGTAATCCATTTGAATGATATTAATTAAAAGATAAAATATTGAGTTTAATTAATTTTTCTATTTCAAAGAAATTAGTATAAAGAGAAATTAATGAAAAGGATAAAAAAATATATAAAAAAATAAAAATTACAAACAAAAGATGAAGAAACGTTGAAACTATCTGCTACGAGAGAAGAGTTTAAGCTCTTTTAAGAAAATAAAAACTGAATTTTTCATTATAAAACCTACTTTATCAAAGATAAATTTTTAAACGAAGGAAAATTAACAACTAAGTAATTGGTTCTTTTAAAACGTACCTCCTATTAAAATTTCATTAATGGTTTATAGTTTATGAAATATTTGAAAAACTATTGCAGCTGTAATTAAATTTATATAATTATAAAACAAGAATTTTATAAAAAAAATGAATAAGGCATTAAAAAGTTGATTTAACGTTTAATGAGGTTTATATTTTATTTTTCCTTTTTACATCATCATGTAGTTTAAGAAATATTACTGCTTGAACATAAAATAAATTTGTTTTTAAATTCAGTCTCATAACAAAATGCCGACACTGTAACATTGTATTGTCATAGAAGTTACATACGTGTACCAAATTTCATTGATTTTCATACGATAGATCAAAAGATATAGCAATTGCAAGATTTGATTATAACTAAAGGAAGTTAAATAAAAGCTTATAAAAAGGAGTTTAACATCACTGCTGTTAACAAAAAAAGGTATCAGGTGACATAATTTAAAAAAAAAACCGTAAGAACAATATCCCATTTAGCTTTTAGTAGTACGCTTTTTATAACAAATTCGAACAACGATACTTGCAGGAACAAATTTTTACAACCAGATATGGTGGCTAAATAATCATACTATGTAATTCATTTTAGGAAATCGACAGAATCATTTTCTCTAAGAATTGATATTAACGAAAAACGAAAAACGTGTTCTGAGATGGTTTCGAAATAATGTAGTTATTGCTCTTATTCTATTCTGTGAAAACTTAATAGTTGAAAGCATAACCGTAGTAAATACATTTTAATATTAATTTTTCCTATTTCTACTGATCAGAATTGTTTTTAAATGCTTTTAATTAATAGGATTCACGGTGGGTTGCAGGTTAAATTATTTAAAACTCTAGCTTCAGGAAAGAGGGACCAAAATTCAAACTCTTTTACGGTCAATCCGATGATCACTTCCATCCAAATCTTCTCTCTCTCTTTTTCCTGTTTAGCCTCCGTTAACTACCGTTTAGATAATACTTCAGAGGATGAATGAGGATGATATGTATGAGTGTAAATGAAGTGTAGTCTTGTACATTCTCAGTTCGACTATTCCTGAGATGTGTGGTTAATTGAAACCTAACCACCAAATAACACCGGTATCGTAATATTAAAATCTGTACCTCAGAGCTGTACCTCGGTGCTATCGATCCGCTTATAAGTGCAAGATCTATACAGGACGTCGATCCATCTCTGGCATTGAAAAAGGTTCCTGACCCATCGTTTAAAAGCATAAGTTCAGAATTCATCAGGAACCTTTCCAATTCTCTTCCACGGGGATCTACTCGATCCGACCCCCAAAGAGAATTATGAGCATTAAAATCACCCACCAGTAAAACAGGTGGGGGAAGCTCAGAAATTAATCGTGCTATGTCATCCTCCTTCCAATCAAAGTACGGCAGGTATATTCTGCAAACAGTGACCTGTAGCGGACGCTTCATTCAACCGGCGACCTCTTGTAGGTTTGTATTTAGATCAACAGCTTCGGCGGTAGCTCTGGTCGATGCTAACATGGCTACTCCACCTCGAACTCTTACATTTGGCGGTTGATCTCGCCGAAATATATCGTATCCTTTTAATTTAAAATTTTCATTTCGGCTGAAATGCGTTTCTTGCAGACATATACAAATTGGGTCTACATCATGTACCAAGCGTTGGAGCTCATGGATGGTTGAAAAACATCCATTAATTTTCCATTGTACTATCGACTCCCTGATTTTAAATTAAATTATAGCCTAGGTTTTCCTTTCGGCCATCCTTTTTTTCTTTTTTTCTCCATATTGCGAACAGCATCATGTTCGCGGAGAACGTCGTCGCCCGTATAGCTTCCAGTCTCCGAATCGGAGACAACAGAAGCTGAGAACGACGGGCATGGATCGGCACCGGTTTCAGGCGCCGATTGAGAGGCGGCTACTTGGCCGACCCCCGACACGGGAGCGGCACTGGTTACCACCTGTGGAAGGGGGGACACTCGCCCCCCCCCCTCTGAGGTTTTTTGTGGCCTTTGAGGCTTAGAGGCCACTTCAGTTACAGGAGGCTTGGGAGCCTCCATAACGGACTGCGAAGCAATCACTTTCTTCTGATCATTTAATATCTCACTAAGACGGACTTGAACTTCTGGTTTAACATCCGTTTACTTTTGGTCAGGAGCAACTTTCTGTTTTGAAGATGTATCTGCAGGAGGCTGTACAATTATTCATGGCTTAATAGCCTCTTTGCTGCTGAAAGGCTTCATTTTATTTTCAATGATCCTTTCAATTAAGCCAGCCAAAGTAGGCGCAAGTTTGTTAATGATTGCATTCTCATCAACAGCAACTGGAGCAGGAGCAGGAGTAGCAGCTGCAGCTTGAGCATAGGTTGTTGTTGCTCTAGGTCTGCGGGCATTCACAATCTTCTTTGCTTTGAAGTAGCTTACTTTTGCAGGGTTTTTACTTCCTGCACAGCTACTTCATCTTTGTATACAGGACAGTTCCTGGATCTACAGGAATGCTGTCCTTTGTAGTTAATACAAGTAGGAGGCTCCTTACATGGCTCTCCTTTATGTACTTCGTCACCGCACACGCATATTTGCGGTCTCTCACACCTAACAGCGGTATGGCTTAAAACATCGCATTGGTTGCGGGACAAATGCTCGCACGTCTAATCGGTGTATGCCCCCTCTTATCTTCTCCGGACAAGTTGACCGGTTAAAAGTAAGAACATGAGAGGCTGAAGGTAGGACTTCGCCATTCCTTCTCATGTTCAATCTCCGACACTCTAATACTCCTTGCGGTGCTAATTCTTCGACAATTTCCTGCTCCGTGCAGTTAAGAAGATCCCGACAGACCATAACATCCCTTGAGGTGTTGAGCGTGCCGTGGGAATCGACGTGTACAGCAAAATCTCCTATCTTTTGGAGCCCTAGGATCTTCTGAGACTGTGCATCATTCACAGTCTCCACATGAAGTCCATTAAAGGTTTTTCTTGTTTCCTTCACAGGGCCTCCAGCGCATTTAGTTATTGCTCGAGCAATGAGAAAAGGACTCACCCTCAAGAAATTACCATCCTCCTTTGTAATGACCAGATACTTAGGCTTTGGAGCATTACTATTCTTGAAAAAAGCTTTATGTAAGCTTTTTCTAGCTTTACCTTCAATTTTCTTAAACTCTACACTCTTTCTCTGTTTTGTCTCAGGCGAAACGGCCGGTTCTAGATGAGGGTGTTTACGTGAACCTTCTGTCACGTTTGGTTGTTCAGCTTGCATGAACAACCAAACCTGGCATGAACAACAACAGCTTAGTTTTAATATTTATTATACGTATATATCAGACAATATTAACAACTTGTACTATGTCGCTAAAATATTTTAACCACAGAATAAAAAAACAATATTTTTAAATAATAATTTTTTTCAGTATTAAACGTTGAAAAATAATTACCGAGAAATCTAATGAAAATAAATTATTTTTATGGATAATTTTCTGTAGTTCCAACAAATTTTTTTCCAAATAAGTTTCAAATTACAATTATAACAAAGAAAATGCATTATAAACAGCGTATAACTATGTATTTTTCATCTAGTGATTCATGAGTACAGTATTTCAAAAACAGATATTTTCTTATGAGAAGTGAATTGTAAATTAAGTTACTCCAGATATCCCAGAGACATCTGGAATCGTACCCCAGTCACCCACTTTATTAAATTAGCATGTATTAACACATCTCCAACAACTAGCACAATCCAATTTGCAAAAGATTCTTCCAAAGTGTAACAATTAAAATAAATAATAATATAACAGACATTTAATGTAACTTAAAATAAATAAAAAAATACTTTATTTAATTTTTTTCTTATATTTTTAAGTTTAATAAGTCGTGAAGAAGTTACGTGATTTACCAAAAAAAAGTAAAGAACAGAATTATATTGTTACAAGTAATGAATTTTTGTAAATGTAATAAGTCTCCAGTACGGCTACAAATAATGAATTTATAGTATTATAGTACTGCTAGTACACTTTTATGAACTATATAGTTGATAAAGAACAACCAACATTAATACCAAATAAATTTTTTGTATAAATAAATGTATTTTATTATATAAACAACAATTAAAGCAGTTTAACCTACTGAAAACACAAATCATAAATTTAGAAACTTAATTAAACTGTTAAATAGCTGTTTAAAGAAAGTATTGGACTCAAATTATATAAAGTAATTAGGTATATTCGTAACCGATGTATATTTTAATTATTGCGCAACAGTGTATAATTAACTTCAGTGGTTCGTCTCATAACAGTTGAATATTATTACTGGTATTATAATTAATAAATTATTCTATCCCGTAGCTAACAAGTAGGATGTATTTCAATCACACTGGTGACATGATAAGGTGACGATATATTGAGTGAATTCCATTAAACACGCTACGGGTGATGTTAGGTTATGTAATGGAGTAGTGACCGCTGCTACCACAGGTGAAGTGAACCATATAGGTTGACGTCACCGTTGATGACGTAATAATCATGTGACCACAAAACAAGATCGTATCAAAACACGATAACTTATGTATATGCGTACATAATGTGAAGTATAATTCTAAATTGTGTCCCAAATTACATAAATAATTTCAACCGTGACCAATTTTTTTTTGTACGTAAAACATTTTTCTTGCTTATATGTAAATTGAAAATTTTTAAATTAAATTTTAAATAATTATAACGATTATATAATTAATTACTAATCAATGTAGTTTAAAAGCGTGTTTATTAAAAAGTAAATTCACATACATTCAATATTAAATTAAATAAATGTGATGTATTAGTACTTAATTCAGTTACTGCCGCTGTAACATTTAATTAATCGAAGGCGTACAAAATATTTAGAAGTAAATTCTCAGAATTAGATAATCATTAATTGTTTCAAAGATTCAGTAAACTTTTGAAACGCTATAAATAAAAGTAGAAAAAGTATAGGCAAAAAAAAAATCGAAATCGGCAAAAAAAACCTATTTTTTTCAACAATATTAATTGCCTCGATTAAAATGTACTCCAGTAAAATTTACATCTTCAGAACTCCTCATGAGATTATTGCAATGTATAGTTTGTCAAACTGTTCCTTTATCTTTAGAAATTTTTGTCGAAGTAAGATTAATTTTTTGGTCACTTTTTAAGGAAATACTTTGCAAATTGTTAATTATGAATTGTTCTTTGTTTGATGGAGATATCAAACAAAGAAAAGTAGACAAACGCGTTTCTAAGAATATGTATTATAATACAAAAAGAAATCTTAATATTAGAGTTGAAATAGATTATAAATAGAGTTTAATATTAGAGATAAAATCTTAATATTATTAAAGTTGAATCTTAATAAAAAGTTTTTTCTCCGTTGATCTGCGTTGAAGAAAAATCTCAAATCGGAAGTGGCCCAGTTTCAAAGCTTTCCAATATTGAAGAGTTTCCGTCTGGAATGTGTTATGTAGATTATTCTTAAAATCGATGTTGAATTCATCAACATTATTGCTCATTGCTCAATAATAAATAATCACCAATTATCAGTTCTGTGCATCAATACAGATACTTTTAAGTTGCAAATTAATTTAATTTATAATGACAAAAGTGGTACAAGATAAACAGAAATTCGGTTTTAGAAAAATCATAGAAATGCAGATAGTATTTAATTTTTTTTAAATTAAAATAATTTTGCTTTATTTTAAGAAAAATATAACTAAAAACTGGGAAACAAAAGTTATTAATAGTTTTATGAGAATTAAACTTTTTTTTTAAATCAGAAAAGCAACCTGCAGGAAAGAAAGAGAGTCAGACAAGGTCACAACCTTTTCTCTTTGATCCTTAATTTGTATGTGGCAGAATAAATAAAAGTACTAAGATAAAATACGAGGAAATCGAAGCAAATTTGAAAAATATTATGATGATATTGTTAATTTTGCTAAAACTAGAAGTCGGTCAATGGTTAGCGAATTCTATATCGATTTATTGCCAAGAGAGAAATCCAATTTGAAAATAAACAAGAGTAAACCAAGAATACTGAAATGCATCAGAAATTTGGATAAGGAAATACAATACAGCGTTATTTAGGTTGTAAAATTACAGACGAGGGGTTGTGTAAAGAAGATATCATAAACAGATTGGTATAAAAGAGGAGAGCTTTTATTTAGAAAAGTAATTAGCTGGTATTAAACATAGCGTTAGGAATTAGAGGAAACGTTTTAGAATGTTTGTTTTGAGCAAGTATTTACAACAGTGAGAAAATACACAAAACGGGAAGCAAAAATAAAATAAAGAGAACATTTTCAGATGTGAAAATTTTAAACATTAAGCAATCGGTAGAAGTCTTTTATTTCCTACTCAATAGTTTTCAGAAGGCGATTTTCTGAAGAGGTTATTGAAGATATTTGTGCAAAAATCTTTTAAAAATAAAGAAAATCATGTTATTAAATTTTTTTAAATATTCAGCATTAGTTACATTTTACTTGAAGGAAGTATAGAGGGGAAAATACGAGTAGTAAAGAAAGACAGATATAAGATATAAGAAGTGAATAAATGAGAATTAAAGAATAATTGATACAAAATTAAAAATGAATAAATCTCATAGAATCAGTCAAACGACTGAAATTCAGAAAATTCCCGTTTGAATGAATCAGTTTAGGGGTTGTTTAGTTTTTAGTGCAATATTTATTTAAAAATAATTCTGGACTTAAATTATAAATTAAAAAATTAATAAAATAAAAGAAGTAAATATTACCAAGTTTTTATAACCGAGTTATGCTTTGATGGTATGAATTTAAAGAGTAAATGATGAATTTCAAATTATTTGGTTAGAGCTGTAAATAAAATGAAAAAACTACACTATAGTAAATCTAACAAAAAGAATATATTACTCATAGCCTGTTTAAAATTTAAGAAAAGCAATTTTATTCCGAAAATTATTATAACTCAATATCACGTGTAATACAACATCTTAGAATATAGAAATATAACTTATTATACTTCTTTTTTTTCTTTTTTTATTTAATTTCCGGATCCATCGATCCCGGGACCTTCGGATGAAAGGCTGAGACGCTACCACTCGCGCCACGGAGGCCGGCCAATTTATTATACCTAGAATGGAGTAACTGTATTATCCAATTATTAGGTAGTGTTCTGTTAAAGAACAAACCGTGTGAACAGCCAGACGTAGAATAAGTTAATAAATTCAGCAAGTTCAAATTGTAATTATTGGGCTTACATCCTACGTTCAAATTCGTTATAATATTTAAAATACACACGAAGCACATCATTTAACTTTTTTTTATTAAGTCGCATTAAATAAATATGATAAATACAAACAGGAAATATGAACTAATTTCAAAATCTACTAAACTTCTACTTCCGATGCTCAGAATACCAGAATAAAAAAATTCATTAATGAAATCAAGTTGTTTCAGTTTTTTTTATGGTCTAAAAAGAATTGAGCCGCAACGAAACTGGTTGTTTATATTTTATATACTCTAGAAAAGAACTGTGCAATTTATAATGTATTCAGTTTTAGAAGTCGGAATAAGCAGTATTGAATGAAATTAATTATTGATTCATAAAAAAAAAGTAGCAGTAACTTTTTTTTTATAAACACGTATAATAATTTAAAAAATTCATAGAACAATAAAATGTTGTAACGTTTGCAACTAATTAAAATGTTTTAATTGTTTTTAGTCAATAGTTTCCTTTATGAGATTTAGTCAAGCATGAAATGAAAACGTGTAAAGAAATGAAACAAACTGTAAATTTGTTTTGATAAATGTTATATTTATTACGTCAGAAGTTATCGTACATTTGCATAACGAATTTCAAACAAATTTTTCAGAAAATAAATTAAGAAATTTTAATTAATAATGATAATTAATTTTATCACTCTTAAATATTTATCACGCTTAAAAATAACCCGTTAGCTGTATAACAGATAGAAACTATCTTCCACAAATGTAATGTAGTAAGTGTACAACCCTACGACCTACCCAAAATAGCAAAACACCTCTATTTTAGAGTCGAATTGATTGTAATTAGGATCAGTTAACGCTAAGTGAATGTAGATACACACAACGCAAACGCTGATTTATATTTTTTGATTGTCCATTCAGTATTACTATCAAGATAGATTCAATATTGTCTTCATTTACGTTGATCAATTTTAGCTCATTTACTACGGACCGGCCTTTACTATGAGAAAGGGGGACGGAACTTTAGGAAAAGACAACCTCTAGATCCTAACTAGATACTTAGAAACATTTACTAAAAATGATTCATTAATTTAAGAACCCAAGAGAATTCCAAAGCATCTAAAAATTAATTCTTGTGAAATCTCGTTGTTAAAATAATTATTGAACAGCCTAGTTTGCGAAAAAAATATAAATTTTATAATTTAATTTTATTATTATTAATATTGATTATTATATTAAGAGAATAATTGTTTCTTTTATAGGAATTAAACTAAATAAAACAGATAGTATACAAATTTTATAAAGATTATTCTCTGTTTACACTAAAAGGAATTGTTGCTAATTTCATAAATAATTAAATTATTTCACACAAGTTTCTCTAACATATATATGGTTGAAACACAATGGATAAAGTGCACACATAAAATTAAAGTTATAGAGGATTGTAAGTTTTTCAAATCCAAACTTATTTCTTCTATAACGTTCACTTTCGACTTACACGAGTAGTTTCCAGTCTAAAAATAAGTATTCACTCTGATAAAAATGTTTGCAAAAATTGGAAAAATTCAATTTTCTTAAAAGAAATCAGATATATTTAAAAACATATGATTTTGGATGAAAAAAGAAAAATCTCTTTCGTTTAATCCATGGATATTTCATTACATTTATATTTTTTATAATTTTTAATTTAATGGTGTTTCCTATTTTATTACTGTACTTTTATTTTAACCTTATGTATCCTTTGTCATAAATACTGTTCGGACAAAAACATGTACTGATTTCATGTTTATTTTGTGTAGAGTCCTGTGAACGTATAATTTCTTACTATTCGTTATTTATTATTAACAAACATTTTAGTCTTGAACGATTCATCAAATGAGAACATGTCTCTTCTTTAGTTGGATGTTCAAAAATTACATATTTAAAGTTTTATACATGTACCAAATTTTTACTGATAAAAATTTATATGGTTCGTGGACTTTAAAATTACAATTTATATAAATTACAGTCACCTATAAATATTTTGTTCACTTCATTATTTACGCAACCAGCAATTTTATACTATTCATTAGCTAAGTAGTTAAAATGTATGGCAATAATTGTACAATTATATTAAATAATAATGGTTCTTATTTCGGTCCTGAATTGATTTAAAAGGTTTTTTCGGCACTTACATGTTAACGCCACCGCAGCTACAGCTTTATTTAAAAACAGAGTAGTCAATCGGATTTCGGTGTAAAATGGGCCGATACAGAGTTTAACATAGATTCAAAACAGTCTTTTTATTAATTATAATAAATGGTTATATTTATTTATTTTATAAATATATAACCAAACTTAACCTACGCTCGCTTCGCTCACTATTTATTTATAAAATAAATAAATATAAATAACCATTTATTAAAATTAATAAAGAGACTGTTTATTTTCCACCGAAATCCGATGGACTACTTTGTTTTTAAATAAAGCTGTAGCTGCGGTGGCGTTAATACGTAAGTACCTTTTTTTTCTTTTAAAAAGTAAAACCAGTAAGAAAAAAATTAGATTTAAAAAAAATCACTTCTTATTTTTTGCAAACTTTATTTAATTAATTTGATTTTAGAAGTATGATATATTTTGTTTTATGCGCCACTTTTATTTTTCCTACAAATTATTAAATGATGATAATGTTTTTATTATAGTAAAATAATTATAATAGAAAAAATAAGAGGAGTTGATTACAAGAACTATTTCACTTTCAATTTGGCATTTTAAGCTCCATCATGAACAAAAATCGTTTGGGAGAGCATGCATCGGCTGACCGCAAAATCCCTTACATATCTACGAAATTAAAAAAATTCGTTTTTAAAAGAACAAAAAAAACCTCTAAGAAATCATATTTACTTTAATATTTTAGTGCTTTCTATTTTAATCATAATCACTTACTTTTTACTTCCTTATAGGAAGTAAAAGAAATATTATAATCACGAAAATTCTCGGTTTTAAGATTTCAACGGAAATATCCATTTTGACTAGATTCGGCGTGACGTTTGTACGTATGTGCGAAAGTCTCGTATAACTCAAAAACGATTAGCCGTAGAATGTTGAAATTTTGGATTTAAGACTGTTGTAACATCTAATTGAAAATCCAAAAATTTTGGATTTTGGACTTTTCTTAACTTCAGTAATAAGCCCTCATTGAGAGCTTTTCAACAATATATCATAAGTGGTAATTAATCTCACTGGTTTCAGAGTTGTAGTCAAATAATATTTTAATTAATGAAATATTGGGATCTTAGAAGGGAAAGACACTTAGGCTCATTTCCTGTTTCATCTTCATTTTTTTAACTTATTTTTTAAATTAAAATATATTGATTTATTAATAATTATAACCTCTGATTTTAAAAATATGTTTACGATAAAGAATAATTCAATAATAACAATATAAAAAAAAATATATATAAAAAATATCAGATGTTATTTATTAATGAAATAAAATTTATTGTATTTTACATTTAAAAAAAAAAAATGTGTATATGTAATTTAATAGGCGTACAACGACGTCATGTACTGTCCACATCAGAATTTTATTTGTGATAATTTAAGTGTCTTTTAAATAGTTGTATCTTAGAGATACAATTAAAGATAGTTAGTTATCTTTTAAAGATAGTTGTATCTTTAAAAGTTGTATCTTAGAGAAGTAAAAATAATTTCACAAAATAGTACTGTTAGAAATAATATTACGAGTAATAACAGTTTATTTTTTCTACACAAAATATTATAATTAAAGTTATAAATAAATGTACTATTATATTTTAAAACTAGCAGACCCGGCAATGCTTCGCTATTGCTATATTTGAGTATATATATAGATTAAATGAAAACAATTGAAAGTTTGATAAAACATTAACAAAATGAACATTACGGAACTTCACAAAATTTAACCTTTTTCTTTTCCCCATTTTCATTTTTACCGTATTCCCTTTCCCCTTCCCCAAATTCCCTCTGCGGTTTCCGCTTCCCCTTACTGATGTGACTTAATTTTTTTTTTTGTAAAAGATTGACAGAAATAATATGTTGTGAACATTCTCTCCTAGTTTTTAAGTATTTACTCCTATTATATTTTATTTATCCATGTTTTATATCTACTTCGAGAATAAATTTATGTCAAAAAGTTCACTGTCACAACACGCGAAGTTCTGGACATGAGAGAGATAAATTACTGCAACTTTAATAGTTGTAGGAGTAAATTTATCGTGCTTTATGTCCGATTATGTCTACTATGTTTTTTTGACATAAGTCCATAGTAAAATTCTATTATCCCTCTCGTAGAACGGTAAAAAACAGTGTGACACATAAGACCTTTGTGATGAAGTGGCAGTGCGTCAGTTTTATATTTGAAAGTTCCTTTTTTCTTTTTCTGTTTAGCCTCCGTAACCACAGTAAAGTACCTCACAGGATGAATGAGAATGATTCCTCATTCATCCTCTGAAATTTAGTGTTTTACAATCTCAGGTCGACCATTTCTTAGATGTGGTTAATTGAAACACAACCACCAAAGAACATCGGTATCCTAATATTCAAATCTGTGTAAAAGTAACTATCTGTAACATGATTTGAACTTTAGAACTCTCGACTTCGAAATCAGCTGATTTTCAATGACAAGTTCAACACTAGACTAACCCGGTGGGTTATATGAAAGATCCTGGTAATGAACTCCAGCCATTTTTAGCATTCTTTATAAGCTAAAATTATTTCTAAACTACATTTTCACGAAAAATCAGTTAAGGAAGATAAAAGATGGACAATAAGTAAAAACAATTAAATTCTTTTTTTATACTTGACAAGTAGGACGTTTAAAAAACGTCCTTTTTTTCAAATAATTAATTTTGTTTAGATGTCTAGATGAATTATTTTTTATATAAAAAATCCTGAATATTAGTTAAAAGCTTATACGTGAGAGAAAACATAAATTAAAACTAGTCGTCAAATTGTAAAAATTTTCAAGTTTGTGTAACATCGAACCTTATTGATAAAGTACTACCATTTACATCCTGTTATCTCTTGATGAATAAATTCATTCTCCTCTATGAATTTTTATTTTATTTTAATAATGTGTACGCTGCAATCTGCTGCGGTTTGTGAATATCCCATTCACAATCAGATGAGAATGATGTGTATGCCAGATTGAAGTGTAGTCTTGTAGATTCAGGTCGGCCATTCCTGCCTGATATGTGTAATTAATTAAGTAACTTATCTGTAATAGAATTCGAACTTCAGAACATTTGACTTCGAAAAGTAACTGTTAAAAAAGATGTTTTGCGATAATCATTTTACATTGTGACATGAATAAACGTTAATTTTTTTATTGGAACTTAAACTTACATTAATAACGTACAATCCTTTAGGTAATTAATTTAATCTTCATCCTTCTATATAATTTACTTCCTGCTATTCAGAATAAGGTCAGGTAAAGTTCAGATAAGGTTATTTTTATAATAGATTATATATTTTTATTTCTTAAAAAAAAAAACACAAAAATACTGGATTTTATTCTACATGTTTACCGATCACAAATAAAAATACACATTACATGAATAAAAAATATAAAATAAAACGAGAAAAGATATAACAGAGGTACAAAAAATAAACAAGTATATGACATTAGGTTTGTGTATCCTACATACATTACCGCTATGCAACCCACAAGCAATGTCTCAGGTGTAGATGGCAGGCAACTGCATTTATTTTATTCAACTCTGCTATAAACAACCCAATATATTATATAAAAAAAGACCAGGATAACATAGACACACTACCAAACGAGTGATTTTTCTGTTCTATTTGGTATTTGTACCAAACAGGCGCGCGCGCGCGCCTGTTTGGTACAATACATAATGCACACATGACAGTATTCATATTTCAAACCGTTAGATTTCAGGATTATATCAGAAAACAAATATTTAAGAAAATAAAGTAAATGTAACCCAGATTCACTGCATTTGACGGAGAGAGATTAAAAAAACAAACTATAAAACAAAGAAAATCTATCTTACGAAAAAAACTGTATTTCTATTCAGAGTTGATTAAACTGGAGAGGTAAAAATTAATAAATTGATACTAAAGTTGAAAATATTTTATTTTTACTATAAAATTCAATACCATTTAATATTAGATTTATTTTCTTAATAATCTGAACTGACGTAAAATCTAATTAGTAAGTGGCTGCTTAAAAATGCATCATTCAATTATATTTAAGTTTCAGCTTCAACCTTTCGAAATAATGACAACTTTTTAGTTTAGATAAACCATAATTAATTTCATAACTATAAAAATGACTCATAGTTAATCAGAAATAGTTTACGTATTTGTTATATCGTGACAGTAAAATTTAAATTAATTTGTCCATTCACAATACCTGTAAATTTAATGTATAAAAATAATTTAAATTATAAAAGGCAACAATGAGATACAGTTTCTACGAAAGAAACGATGTTCAATAATACAGTAAACGATGGTAGTGAAATAAATAATGATGTCCTTTATGACAATAAAATAATGTTAATCTCACTTTAATTAGAAAGAAGCTGTAGATAAAAGCTCTTCACATAAGAGCCCTGGTTTTGATTTAATCACAAACAAAATGCTCTTTATGTTACCTTGCCAAACCATCATGTGTACAATACACCTATTTAATGGCATTCTCCCGACAACATACTTCTCAACGGAGTGGAAACTTTTCTATCGAATGTGTTCGAAAGGTTGTTCCTTCGGAGGATGTAGCCTGTTTTGGCTAATGACCATGTAATTCCTGACCATCAGGTCGGTTTCCGTTGTGGGAATCCACTACCGAACAAGCATAAAGACTCGTAAACGTAATCAGCAGAAACCTTAAAGAGAAAATGTTAGAAGATGAGCATGTTTAAGAATGCTCATTCTTATTACCGTACTGTACGCGGCTACTTATAAAGACCTTGTCTCAGGTGAAATATAGCCAGGAGTTGTCCACGTTTTTCGAAATCAAGTCGGAGGTTCATCAGGCTCTGTCTTTGGACCCGTACTATACTCCCATCTTTACCATGGACCTTCCGACTACAGACGAGATTACTGTCGCCTCTGCAGATGACACAGCTGTCATCCAACCAAAATCCTTGTTCACCAAACAAAATCGAACCATGCGATATTCACGATAACGAGTGGTACTGCCTGCCCACGAGTCCACCTGGATGGCGTTGTAATTCCGCAAACTAAGAGTGTGAGGTAACCCACCGGGTTGGTCACGCACGTTTTGGGAAGGCGCGTTCACCACTACGCGTCTTCCTAAATCAGCTGATTTGGCAGTCGAGAGTTCCAGCGTTCAAGTCCTAGTAAAGTCAGTTATTTTTACACAGATTTGAATTCTAAATAGTGAATACCAGTGTTCTTTGGTGGTCGGATTTCAATTAATCACACATCTCAGGAATGGTCGAACTGAGACTGTACAAGACTACACTTCATTTACATTCACACATATCATCCTCTGAAGTATTATGTGAAAAGTAATTACCGGAGGCTAAACAAAAAAAAAGAAAGAGGTATCTAGGATCTGTGAGGTATCTAGATCTACATCTTGACCGTCGACTAACGTGAAAAGTTCATATAAGAGAGAAAAGAAGGCAACTTGAGATGAAGTTCAAGGAAATGTACTGGCTGTTGGGCAGAGGTTTTCAATTATCTTTATTTAATAAGCTGCTGGTATACTTAACAATTCTAAAACCTATCTGGATCTATGGGATCCAACTTTGAGGTACTGTTAGCTAGTCTAATGTCAAAACCTTAAAGCGATTTCAAAATAACCAGAGAAATAAACGATTATTTAAATTTACGATACGTCCGGTAGGAAATACAAGGTTTCAGTTGAAAATGCAAACTGTAACTTAACAGCTTTATAAATCAATTAGCTTTGAATCTCCTAAACATTTGAATGATGTAAGAAGATTAAAACGGATACACGTTCTGGACCTTAGTAATTCCATATTGTCTTAAGTGTAAGTTCAACTGTGCATAGATTTTTATTTTCAAATTTATTGCGCATTTTTTCTTTTTATTCTGATTGTTTCACAGCTTTTCTTGCTATTTATGACTTCTTTTATTTTTCTTTCTCTTATTCTACTGTTAGGTGTTACATGTTTTTCGTAATTATTTTTGTATGTGTTGTTTGCCATAAAGGTTCTTTGTAATACTGGGTGTAATTTTTGAGGAGTTACGCGGAGAACTTTTATGTGATTAATAGTGTGATCCAATTTATTCAAGATAATGTAAATGTAACTGATTGTAAATAAAATTTGAAACTATAAAAAAAACTGAATCGACTCACTTTAGTAAACTTAAAATGTAAAGCACCTGATATACAAGAGAAACTGATTATAGGTATTTTCTCTGAGAAATGATGACCAATATACAGCCCGTGATTGTAGTGTACAGAATGAAGGTACCACTAGTGAAGCTGAATGCCACTTAAATTTCTTTGGGTTTGGCACACAGATTTGCAACCGCTTGTTTGGCTCAGTAAACAGCTTTATAATCGTTCAGTGATGGATGTACGCCTTATGTAATGTCACTTACAACAAACGGTTATGTAGCCTAAAATAATCTACTATTAATTGAAAGAGACGTTGATATTTGTATAGAGATATTCAAGTGCGTGAAATATGACGTAAATAAGTATACCCATCGTTGTAATAACTAGAAACAGTAACTACAGAGAAGTTTTTAAATTAAAATTAATTACTTTACCGAAAAATGTCGTACTGATATATAACAATTAATCAAAAATAGGTCAGTAGTAAATGTTTCACAACTTGGTTAATTGTGTTAACAGTGTTATTGTTCTTGACCGCAAATAGCTAGAAGTAACAAAACTTGCATTTCTTCACCATAATACTAGAATGAAAATTAAACATAATATAGCGGTCATATAATTGTAAATATTTTGATCTCTTTGGGTTATAAATTTAGTTAATTATATGTTAGTCTTAAATCAATACGTAGTTTTATACTCCTTTATCTGGCTATAGTATAATAATTAGCATAAATTATACGATTTTAATTGTTAATAGAACGTACGAGAGCGGTTCAAAATGTAACGAGATAACACCTATAATTCGAAAAATTTTTACTCTGAATCTACTTTTATTTTCAAAATAGTTTCCCGTAAGTGCAACATATTGTTTTCAGCGCTTGACCCATTTTTACCTCCACGGCTTTCAGAACCTCTAGCTTAGTCTCAAACTATTGCCATTTCAGGTTGTTCAGCACTTTTCGAAACAGCCAAAAATCGTATGAAACTTTGGGCTATATGATGTCGTTTAATATTTTTATCATTAAAAAATAACAGACTATTTTTGCGACATGGGAACGAGCATTACCTTAATGCAATAGAAGTTCTTCAACTTTTACCCGGGCTTTTTTTTGAAGTGAGACAACATTATTCTCAGCACACTGATGTACCAGAGGACAATTACAGTCGTGTTTGTAGATACTTGATCTCCTCAAATGAATTCTTCATGATGAAAAAAATATGATCATCATGACTTTATCCGTTCTGCTTGCAGCTTTCGCTTTTTTCGGAGAGGATGAAGATAATTTCAATCGACTGTTTTGTTGTTTCATCTCAGTGTCATACAAAAATATTCAGTATTCGTCATCGGCTACCACATTATGCAAAAAGCGTGTTCCTTCCTTCTTGTAGCGCGACAAAATTACTTTACAGACTAATACGCAGAACTCCAATTGATTAGGCGTTAAGAGCCGCGGAACCTAACGACACGGAACGACGCGATTCATATGCAACAGTTCTCTCAGAATAATTTGTTCCCTGTTTTTTGAGATGTGTAGTGGTTCCTCCAACTACGGCACACTAATATGATGATGTTTTCGAATGAATCGACGTGCTGAGTAGACCACCCCGCTATGTCTGCCACGCCATCTCGACCAGCTAAAAATTTGGAATGCCAACGAAAACATGTTAAACGTAACATAAACTCTCCATTGAATTCTTCTTTCAACGTTTTGTACGTTTCGGAAGTTGATTTCCTTTAAGCGGGTACCAAAATTAACTGCGTAATGTTGATCGATACTTTTTTATATGGTAGGTAAATTACCCGACATACTACGTGAACGATCAGTGACACTCAATGACTGCAATAATCAACTTGAAATTGGCACGGAAAATAGACAACATATCTGGTTACCTATACAAAGTGGCCTTTGTGTGCTTTAAATTTCCCTGGGAAAATCAGTCTCGTTACTTTTTGAACTGTATCAATTTTGTGAATCTAGATATAGTTACAATTATAAGAAATATGTTTATTTTATTAAGAGGTCGTAATCGTATTAACAAACTGGTTCTAATTAGAAATTTGATATTAAATTTGTAATCTCACAATTAATAAATAGATTATCGATGGCCAATAATATTAATAAATTAATGCACACACTGTGCTATATTCAACTGAAAATTTCCTTCAACAAATACATATTAAAGCCACATGTATTATTTGAGTTAAAATTTTTATAAATATAATTAATAGGACCGAAATGGACTTTAAGTATAAATATAACTCAGCAATGAATAAATTAAAATAAGGGTCTTAAAGTTTCGTAAAATTTGGTATTATTGTTACAAAATATATTTGTACCTTCTTTTTGCATCCTTATGGAATTTGGTAAATAAATTGACTCGAAAAGGATCATATAATCAATAGATTTCCGGCATTACCATAATATTTATCATAACAAATATTTGTCGGGAAAAAAAAATTATGTAAATTATTTATTAGTATAGAACATCATCACATTTTATACGAAATTAATAAATCAATTCATTCTTTTTAGCCTAAAAGGGGAAACTGACTGGGAATGGAACATAGTTCCGGATGTACTGGATTTAATTGTCTGGGAATGCTATTTCATTCCTGTAATATTTTCTTTCAATATTTTTCTTTACTGAATTTCATTTAAATAGTCCCTATTTTTAAACATGGTGGCTACGTATTAAGAAACTTAAGTTAATTTGTTGATGGAGGGACTTGTAAAAGGTAAAAAATGTAAAAAAAAATGATTGCGTTATATCAAACAAATAATTGAGAATGTAGAACATAGATTATCATTTAACAATAACGTGTCAATTAACATTATATGATTTTTTATCAGAATTAAACAAACATTTTTTTTCATGTTTAGAGTCCTAAATTAAATTATAACCTAAATTAAATAGTAAATAAAATTACGATCACTATATTGCATTTTTTAATTTACATTATATACTCAAAATACGGGATCTGTATCCGAGATTTTAATGCAATGACAAAATTTTTTTTTATTACAAAAAAAATTTAGGAATATGTACTACGTTTTTAACAATTTAGGGATATTCAAATTTTTCGTAGGTAATATCAGAAAATTTATTATATCAGACAGTGCTTAACTGGTCACGGTGCTTTCGAGACCTATTTGCACAGGTTTCATAGACGCATAACCCCCCAATGCATGTACTGCGACGGAATAGACGACGCTGAACATACCATCTTTGTATGTAGCGAATAGCGAATTCAGCGGGCCAGAGCGGGTATTCACCGGCTTAGGCAGGAAGGTTTCCTCACCTTTATTCTGGCTTCAGAGGCTAACTGGCGTAAGTTCGAGGTCTTCGCGGTCGACGTCCTGACTGCCGAGGAGGCTGAGGGGAAACGACGGGGATATTAGCATAGTAGGGAAGGGTGGACAGTCCCACACGTGAGGGGTCGCACACCTAGGCGTGTGGCTTCCAATGATCGCGTGGGACTCCATGGGCAAAAGAGCTTAAGACCGAGTCCCGATAGGGGGGGGGGGGTTGGCGTGGCCGGATCTGGTCTCTCCTTTCTGCGGTTTGAGGCAGAAAATGTCTATGACCGAGTCCCGGTCCCTGGTGGGCGGCCAGGGAAAGACATAGTCGGGCCCGGTTCCATCTGTTGGGGATTAGAGGCAGGCACTTAAAAGATCCTACCAGGTTGGGGGTGGGGGCTGACCTGTCATGTCGGACAAACTGCCGGTGGGTGGGGAGGCTCCCTTAGAGTACAAGGACACTCTCTTACTTAGCTGTAAATCCGGCCCGAGGGAGTAGGGTGATATTAGTCTGTGATGTAATAATTAAAAATTTTATAGAGAATGAAAAACTGAAGGCTGCAGACGAAACTGTAAAGTTCATGAAAAATGCATTCGAGTCGCTTAAAACAATAATTGGAAAATATACAGATGAGTTTAATAGTCGCGTAACAGAAGATACAATCACGACACATGTAGAAAATAAGATTAAATCTATTGTTCCAGAAATGATTCGTGAAAACGAAATGACAATCTATTCGTTCTTTTTATAACGTTGTTGAATATTACCCGTCGTTTTACTCGCAAATTATTAGCCTTAATTAAAATAGCTGTTGTTTTTAATTCACTGTCTATTTCATTATAAATATTGTTAAACTTTACTTTATTTCAAACAGAACGAGTTTCCATGTTTCGATTTTTATTTTTTGGAGATGCGTCTGTTGGTCCCCGTTTTCAGATAATATAATCGGATAATTTTTTAAAAGATCACTTTTTTGTTGAACAAATTGAATAGCCTACTTAAGAAGAGGATTTAATGATTTTTTTTTCCATCATCGCTTAATGTCGGATCGTTGTGACGAAATGATATAAATTTTATTTTATTGCGTTACTCAAAATACTTTCACTTGAAAATTGAGAAAATATGTTGGAAAATTGTTAAAAACGTAATACATCTTTTTATTTATTTATTTTTATAAAAATCTATGTTTATTGGATTATCATCTCTGATACAAATCCCGTATTTTGAATATGTAATGTATATTAAAAAACGCAAGATTTAATTTAATCAATATTATTTATTTTTTATTAAATAAAAACAAAAAAAGTTTGAAAGAAAAAAGTTAGTCTCTCGATGATTAATAAAAAAAAATATGTAAAATGAAATGGCCTAATTTCCATCTCATATACAAATCCCGTATTTTGAATATTTAAATGTAAATTAATCATTGTAAAGCAATTAAAGAAAGGCGGGTGTAAAATGAAGATAGCATTTTACGATTTTAGTTCGGTAAACGAAATAAATTCTTTCAAGATAGTTTACGCCAATTTTTATGAATTTTGTTTGTACTCTTAATAAAATGCCTCCAAGAATTATTTTTATGAGCGGTTTGCATCATCGCTTGCATGAATGGGATCTTTCAATTGTATCATATGTTACAAGTGCGCCCAAAACAACAGCTAAAATCATCATAACCTTACAATAAGTGATTAATTAATAAGATCATTCCTCATAGAGAAACTACGCCGATTGATTCTTCTCTGGAAAAAATCATGAAAATATCTGTGAAATAAAGGATACTTAGTTTGCTTTTTCAGTAAATAATTTGGCCTTGACTTCATCAGTCAAGCACACAATCGGGAGTCAAGCAGTTGAATTTCTAGCATACATCCTACCAAAAAAAAACCACTTCGCAAACTAAAAAATAATATTTAAAAACTCCTTGTAAATATGTTAATTTTTTATTTAATATCTACTGTAACTCAGAATAAGTCTTTCTGAAAAAGTTATATGAAATTCCTAACGGATTAAAATTTGTTGATCTGCAAGAAAAGATTTGAACATATAATAATTATATAAAATAAAATTTTCCACATCTGAACTGGTATACTTTATCGTGCATGTTAGTATAAAGATAATCCACGAAAAAATGATGCAATATCATATTTCCAACGCCAATATATACATAAAAAGCTGTAAATTATTCAACCTCTAACACTTCAAAGTAAAAAAATAAAATAAAACCGATCCAAGGTATACAGTTTCTTTTATATTTTTACCTTGCTTTGAAAGCTTATTGATTTTATTTTATGTATTTTTAACGACTTAGATTATTTCACAATAATGTTGTTTTCAAATATTTCGCTGTTACCTTTATATTACTAATTTTAAGATCAGATTTCACATTATTATTCTCTTTTTTATACTAATTAATGTTATAAGTATTCTGATAAATAATAATATAAGAAATAAATTTTAAGATATCCAAGAAATGAGACCTAATTTTACTTAGCAATATTTTTTTTCCCGATTAGAACCGTATTTATTTCTACTTGTATTGTAGATTTGTAAATATTTTAATTATTAAATAATTCTTCCTTTAGTTAAAATTAATTAATAGAAAATATAACTAAAAATAATATTTAACCGTTTTTGTTACACATAATTTGTTCAAATCATTCGGTTAGCTATATAATACAGAGGTTAATCCTTTACAGACTACGCAATGGACCTTCACAAATTTTATCTGACACTCGCTCACTCTTTCTCTTTTCATTCTCTCTCGGTCGTCTATTCCACCATTTTCATCAAGCTTCCTTCCATTCTATTAGTTAAAGTACCAGTACAATATATAACGAACCATTTGTATAACCTGCCACATACAGAGCTGAGAGCACTCAGTGGGTGCGATTGTTTCGCTTGGAAACTCCGGTCGGGGTTGAACGGGGAAAGAGAAGATGGAAGGGTATATTGGAATACTCTGGACCGTGACCCCTCGGCTAGAAGAGGGATGGAGAGAGAAAGAGGATCGTGTTCAATGCGTGACAAACCATGACCGTGAGACATTGCAACAAATGCGGTTGACAAATAGTATAGTAAGACTGTCAACACAATGGCTATTAAACTAAAGCAATGCCTGGTGCCACCGATTCCCGCCCTCTTATAATCTTGTCTACTAGTAATTAATTAACTCTGCTAACTAATTTATCTAAAACAATAACAAAACGATCGATGTCAAGCTAAGCTAAAATTTACTACTATATTATAAGTGTGCACAAAACAGGAAACACAATTAACAAAAATTAAATTAAAAAGATCATCTACATCGGAGAATTACCGCCGTTAAGCCTAAACAGTAGAACAATTTTTATGAGTTCAATAAAAATGAAAAAAGAGTATAACTTCATTTTGTCCAAGCTAGTTAACTAGATATAGGGATTGCAACAGAAATCATAAATAATGGAGATATTGATTATATAATATTATTACAAAGCTTTCTTTTGGTTTTAAAAATATAAGATGAAATAATTTTCTATAATCAATTTTTTATTCTACGAAATCAAAAATAATCTTTAATGTCTTTTTTTATATTGTTTGAACTCATCGTACTAATACAGTATTGTACATTACATCTTAAACAGTTGCCTAGCTTTGAACATATTACATTTCATAAGTAAGTAACTGTAATTTCATTCCTTGTTTGTTATTACTAAGAACGTTTTCAGTGAATGTTATTTACATGTTAATATCATAGTTTATTGAATATTACAATAGATTATTATCATAGTTTAACAATAACTTAACAGTTCTTGTACTGGTAACATTCAAAGATAACAGTTGTTTGTAACAACGATGTAAACCTAAATGAACATCACGTCATCCAAATTACAAATACTGAAAATAAAAACTTAGTTTATTATTACAATTATGGAAATATACAAAAAAAATTTGAATTTAGTTTATGATGATATATACGTAATAAATATGATAAATTATCATGTTATTCTAATATGAAATAAAAAAAAATATGTTGACTGCTGATACGTTAACCCAAATCAATACTAACAAGAAAGCTTAACCTATTTTTCCAGATATTTCATACATTTCTCTTGATCATAACTAAACCTTTTATAGTTTATATTCTATTTATTATTTTTCTAATAAAAAAAGAACTTTACCTGTTTTCATAGAAAATTTAAATTCTTCAATGTTATCCCATTGGAATTCTCCAGTTATCTAAAATCTTTAGAATCGAATTTTCGTGTTGGAAAAATTAAAATATAAAAATTGCAATATTAAAATTCTTTTTGATAATTTATTTTTAACTTCAAAAATCGGATCTTCGTTTTTAGTAATCAAATATTCCTGTTTATATTTAGTAACGTATCCGGCCATTATATCTTTAGGAAAAGTATACACTAAATTTAAATTATAGCACCAGAAAAATAAACTTGGCAACATCGATATAACTTTTAAACCTTCCATTCTATAATTATATTTTACTACAATACATTCTTCATGAAGATATTAATAAAAAACCTGAATATTTTTGTTAAAATTAGTTCTATCAGTTTAATAACCTGCATAAGAAATGGTCTCATGTACTTAATGTTATCAACTTGATAAAATTGATTTAACAATTATCTTAATAATATTGTAATAGAACCAGTATAAAGAACCAGGGCACCGTATTTCATTCAGTTAAGAAGAAAAAATTAGAGAATAATAATGAAAAGAAGAATCTAGTAAGAACTAAAAAGGATTCTTTTCTTAGAATAACAGGTCCCTTTAACAATTTTTTCTTTGTAATGCAAACAATAACGTATTTTCAAAATCTTTTGTTGTACCACAAGGATTACCGGACAGGGAACTGAATTATAAAAAAAAAAACGTAAAGGCGCAGAAAATCAAAATTATTACGCTTCAACAATTAAAGAGACGAATAAGGTACTGGTTATGCAGGCCAGTAAGTATAAATACAGCCGGGGAACAGCGCCAGCGGTAATTACAGCATCGCTTCGAGACATTATTTCCACTACCTCCGCGCCTTCCTTACCCAATAAAACGACTGGGCTATTCCTAGCATGTACCATCCTAGAATAGGCCAAATATATCGCCCTCGACTGCAAACATTAGCAGCAAAAGTGTTATAAAGGTACAGGCCTTAAAATCGCCTTCGGCACACAGCCCCTCCAGTAGGGTGGCTGCCAGTTTCAAGGCTTTCTACTCTGAACAGAAAGGAAAGAAAAGCTTCTCGGAAGATAAGCAGATCGTTCCGTCAGGTCACTACCGTATAAAACTCCACTGAATGGGAACGCAACCCCAAATTAACAATAAATGAATATAAACCAAATAATATACCGCAATAGACAGGAGGGTACTACACCTTCCAACATCACTGTGTTCCACGTTCTGTTCTGATCAGAGTCACTAGTTAGCCATGATAATACGAGATTAGTAAGCGTGCGGTAACAACTAGTGAAGAGTACTTCGTGAGTATTCCAGTGTGGACGATGGATGAAAACAAGAAGTTGTTCGGTGATTTACTGATAAACAGTAGTGAATGTGACAGTATTACATTCATAAAGTTTAGGGTAGTTCATTTATAAACGGTAAATGTAATAATACTTGAGGAAAGTGAATAGTATGATCTTTAGACTTTTCTATTGTTATCTTATTGTTAGTACAATACTAGTTTCTAACGATCATTATAACGTTTTTTTGTAAATTAGACTGTATCCTGATTCTTATAATTTAACTGTCATTAAATAAATCTTGTTTTTTTATTTGAATTACTATTCAGTAAGTTATATATTTGTAATTTCGTGGTTATTTAATTTTTTATGTTTTTTCAGTAATAAATTGTATTTATAAGAAATTTTTAGTTTGTTAGTCTCTCAATATCCTGGTCGAACGTCGAACACGGGAAAATACTATTATCTTCTAATAAACCAAAATATACTTAAAGTTATTACGTTTTTAGAATTTAACGACGTGAGATCTTATATCCGAACAATCAGAACCTAATTCATTAAACTATTCCATCAATGCTTACATTACGTAGTTTTTAAAAAAAATATTTACTATTACCAGTCTTCTTTCTGAACAAAAGTTTTACTTTTACGAAAAAAATAAAATATCTGTGCATTATTTCAGCAACGGAAATAAAACGCAAATGACGATGACCTGGAAAAAAGGAATACTATTAAATTTAAAAAAAGTTATTTGCATACTAGTAATTAATTTATTCATAATTAATTTATTTGCAACCAATGTTTTATATTTTTTCTTTAAAAGTAAATAGATTTTTCCGAATCTATTTAAAATATTTAATATATGAGTGATAAATTAATTAATAATAGAAATCATATGAACAGGATGTATAGCGTTGTAAAAAAAAATTGTTTGTACCGTGCGGGAAAGCCCCAAGACAAAAAGTTATAATTTAAAAAATTACAAAATACTATATAATACGAAAATGAGTTTATTTTTAAACAAAGAGAACTAAATGAAATATTTGGTACCTATCAAGCTGCTATTGTGACCATAAATCCGATTTGGACATAAGGAGTCCAACTTTCGGGTACATGGCAAGTACCAGCAATAAATAGAATATTCAGCGCTTCCAAAATAAATTGGCGAGATGCATAACGCAGGGGCCATGGTTCGTTCGGAACGCCGAAATCCATAAATACTTACGGTTACCGTATATTTGGGGTAAAGTTAGTAAGTTGGCAACCAAGAACAACATAAGCTTAATGGCCACATGAACCATTTAGCGTTAACCTCTTGGTCAATGGCAATGATGTTACATGGTCAAAACGGCTACATATATTACAATTAAGAACCTAATAGTGATATAATCAGGAAAAAAGGCGTGTATTATTGGGTGTGCATCATCTAAGTATTTATGTTAGTGATTGTTATGTATCTGGTGTTACGATTTCTTATGTTATTTTTCCTTTTACCATTTGATTTTATTCGTATTACTAAACTTTTTATGGATTGTTAGTACCTAGTTGTGTATACTTTATCATTTCAAAAGCTATCTTTCTATATACTAATGATATTTTTAAAATTTATTTAATTAATGTATTTCAAGGAAACTGTGTACTTTCTTACTGTATTGAAATTTACTTATGTTTCTACCTATGAAACTGACTGTAAATATGATACGAGACAAAAAAGTAATCGATTCATCGGTCATTTATTGAAAAGATTTTACTTTGAATGCTATTACTTAAATATTTTTACATATTCGGATTAATGAACCATGATAACAAAAAAAAACCGTACTGCTTCCTGGCCCATCTTTAAAATACAAAATGAATTTCTTAAGAAAATCATGTAGAATTCTTCTGATTTTAAAACTCTACTATAGTCTATTTCTTGCACAATTTATTGGCATAGGCATTCTAATCAACAGATGTCAAGAATCAAGAAATATGACAAAATTAATATGAACGCATAATAAGATAACATCACATTACTTTAATAATAAGCATTAATAATTCCTTAGCGACTCTCTTACAAAGTTAACAAGAAATAATTGCCACAGGAATCAAGCAAACAATTTTCAATTATTTATCGTTGATCAAAAATTCTTAGGAAATTTATGAAAAGAATATACAAGAATTTTTTTAAGTTTTTTCAAATTATTTTGCTATAGATATATACTATCCTTTCACAGATTTTTTGCTGTGTCAACCATCTTACAAAAATTCTATTTGGAGAATTTTTTTGAAGATTATTTTCACTAATTTACAAATTTTATATCAATTATGTGGTTTCTTTATCTTGATTTATAAGTTGTAAGAAATTTTATGTGCAAGATTTAAGCGCATTATGAATGGATTTGACAAATTACAATACGTAAAGATTTTATTATTGTTTTTATGTATTTATTTTGACTTTAAATATATTTAAAAAATAAATTTCAAGGAAATGAGTAAAATGTAATAATCATATACAAAAAGACAACATGGAAACGCATTAATTAAAAATTTATTTCTAAAAAAATTAAAAAATCAATGAATAAAAAAATTCTAATATATATATTCTACAAAAAAAGGACGTTAATAAGGTAACAAAGAGTTTTATATGAAAAGGTTAAAGTAGTCTATATATATATATATATAAACTACTGGATAAATGTATATTAGTAAAATAAATTAAGAATGATAAGGGGAAAAGAATAGCATTTCCAAATATCACGTTTTAATCTCTCCAAGTAATTAACAAAGGTATTTATAATAGTTATATTTAAAAAATGAAATAAAAAAAGTTAAACTGTAAAAAATTCTTTAACAAATGCATTGTAATTTTGATTAAGTTATCTTATTATTAAATTATAACAAGACCACCGTCTAGTGGTTAACTAGTCGCAAATCAGTTGTTTAAAAGCTGATTTTCGAAGTCAATAGTTCTGAGTTTAAAATCTTAGTTAAAATTAGTTTTACTACGGATTTGAATACCAAATAGTGGATAAGACTCTACTTTGGTGGTTCGGATTCAATTAACTACACGTCTCAGGAATGGTTGGCCTGAGTCTGTACGACTACACCTTATTTACATTTCATACATATCATTCTCACCCAACGGAGCTATAGAGAGTTGCTTATTGTTCACTAGATGAAGCGATTTATACGTACACATTAGAAAAAAATACTAATATAATGAATAAGTAAATTTCAAAATTTTAATAATTTTTTTTTAAAAATTACACCACATAATATTTCCCTTAACTTTGTTTAAGGGATAAAATAAAGTTTCATTAAAAGTAAAGAATATTAATGAAACTAACATCTGATAAACAAATGAAAAAATACCTCAATTAACATTTTCTTTCATACATATATACATATAGACAACTTCAACATTTTCATATAAAACTCTTTGTTACCTCATTAACGTCCTTTTTTTCCCAGAATTCTCTTAATCGAAGAACGAAAGAGCTGTTTATACTAATTTCTTTATATACTTAAAATACGTATTTTAACTGCAAAACCTTTTCACAATGTTCTGATACAAAAAAAAAAACGAGTAAAAAATATTTATCTATTAAAAGTGCTACCTCTAAAAAATTAAAATTATGCAGTGATATTTAGATATTTATACTGCATTAATAAAGTAAAACACATAATATGAATCTTAATAAAAAAATATGTGTAACACGATGCAATCAAACTGAGAAATATTTATTTAAATATTTGTAAACGAAAACTTAACTAAAATAAAGACGCAGTAATAGCAGTTTATAATTATCATTAAATAAGTTATTTTAGAACTGTAATGTAACAATTACAATTGATCTATACTTTTTTTTTAATTTAAAAAATTTTAATAGTTTTTTTATACTCGTATTATGCAATACATAGTCGCGTCAGTTAAATGCTTAATTACTCTTTCTAGCAGCTTGGTTTGTATATGTACTTAATTAAACTAATTTATAGGTACAGCAGTTACATAAGGGTAATAAAAAAGTTTTTAAAATAAAGAATAATTATCTACATGTTTATTCCAGTGCTACTTAATTTACAACAAGAATGGCAGTTAAACTCCAGAACTGACATTTTCTGCTTTTTAAAATAATATAATTTTAATAATTAAAAACTCCTAATATAATTTGTTTTTTTTTTTTAATTTTTAAAAATCCTATCGTTATCTGGATATCACAAAAATTTGGACTAACAATTAGTTAAATAATGTTTCAATCTATAAGATTTAAAAAAAATTAAACTGCTTTTTATAAAACTACTCCATTATAAAAATAATTTTTTTAATTATTTAGCTGAGATTATGTTTTATAAAAATTTTCTATCAAAATTTTTTATACTTCAAATATGCTTTTATTATAAAAATGTTCATATAATAAAAGATAAAAACCTTTCCACCATTTTTAAAGTCATCAGCAGAAGCTTGTTGGAGAAGAGGCATCCTTCGGCATCCTTCTTAGATGTCCAACAGACCATTGACAAGATTTGGGTGTCTGTGCTTTTATCCAAGTTAAAAACCACCTTCGTCAGTGTTATTACCTTGTTCTTCGTAGTTAACTGGATAGGCGTTTCTCCCATGTAAAATATAATCAAGAATTAACGGCTTCTTCAACACCAAATTGGGGGTTTCACAAGGCTCAGTTTTGGGTCCTGTCTTATGCTGTACGTTTACTGGCGACCTTTCCGTTGAGAACGGAGTTATTAATCGTCGCTTCTTTTGCAGCATTCATAGTGAGAGGAAGAGAATATCCACGGATCCACTTTGATGCATTTTAAACCCCCATACAAAAGTGTAAGGTAGCTGAATCTTTACCTGGATTGTCGTCTGACGTGGAGTGTTCATTTGAGGGAAAAGAGAAAGTAATTTAACGTGAAGTTCAAGAAAATGTACTGGTTGCTGAGCAGGAGGTCTGAATTATCTTTTTCTAATAAGTTACTTTTATTTCTGCAATTTTTAAACCAAAATACCGTCTACCATATACCGTCTAATTATTGGTACGACAAGCAATACGAATGTTGTAATCGTACAGCGGTTTCAAAACAAAGTAGCGAGGTGTGTAGCTGAGGTGCCGTGATTTGCTAAAATCTTTGAAATCCTTGAAAATTTAGGTCTACGTCAATTTAGGTACGTCAAGGAAGAAATGCAACTTTCAGTTTGAAATATGACTTCGGCTAAATGGTCATAAACCTCCTAGACAAAGGTGATGATGTTAGAAGACTTAAGCGGCTCTCGTGCTTGACCTCAGTAACTCTATAACGTAATTACACCCACTGAGTGTTTTATCAATCCTTCATTCCCTTCCTCTCCGTTTCTGTTTTCACTTTCAGTTTTTTTTTTGTTTATTTTTTCTTTTCTAAGACTTTCATAAATCTGTTTCTTTTTATGAGTCTTTATTATTGTTTTCTCTGTATTACTGATAGTACAGTTCTTCAAAACTGCCTTGTGTACGTTCTACCCTTAGAAGTTCTATATAGTACTAATATGTAATTTTTCAGGAATTTCAATGGGGATCCCTTTTCAGTGTGAATATATATGATATAATTTACTTAAGGTTGCTGCAAAAATATAACCGATTGTAAGCAAAAAACTTAAATAAGAAAAAAGGTATTTAAACTCTAATTACACAAAGAGATTAAGCTTATGTTAATTAAACGTAAAATTAAAACCTCTAATAACAATAAAATATGTTAAATGATTTACGTTATTGTAATGAAATACATTACGAATATTATTTTGAATATTAAGCCAGCTCTGAACTAAGAGTACTCTGGGAGAACCAAAGGATCCTTTTCAAAAGTGCAAAACAAATCAACATAATTTTTCAAACTTAATCCGGTAGTGTATTAGCGTAATTAACTTTAACTATTTTTTATAAGTTTTTGGAGTATGATAACGGCAAGGATTAAAATTGATGAGAAACGTAAAGTCGAGACGTATGTCTCTGTATAGAATGTAGTTTATTTACCATCCGAGTTTACTTATTATTATTATGATGCAGTCTTCTAAATTTTACGGAACAAGAAGAAAATCCCTAATATATTTTTATACATTTTTAACCGCATGATCTCCACACTCAAAAAATATCTTATTTTAAATTAAACATAATCAATATTTCTATTAAAAATTAAATAAGGATTGAAAATAATAAAAAAAATTAATTATTAATGATATTAATAATCAAAACGAAAAATGCGCATAATTTTTTTGCATAATGTGGAAACTGAATATTTCAAAAGTTGTTTATTCTTTCTTTGAAGCAGGATTTTCAAAAATGGAATGCGATTTAGTTAATGTAATGGTTGAGAAATGCGTAAAAAATGTAAATGTGTAAAATCCTTCGGTCAGTCCAGTGCGATACAAATGACTTCAAAGAGCCGTTAAGTATGAAGTTGTGAGATGAAACAAAAGGGTTTTTAGATGTTAAATCAATGCAGAAGGAGAGAATAAATAATAGAAATTCTCACTCAAATGGAAAAAAAATTTGTTCCCTAAAAATTTAAATGTGTGAGTTCTATAAAAGCGATTTAACCAAAGTTTATTTTAAACATAGTTTTAATGATAATCTTTCACTATCTCTTCAAGAACAACCGATTAAGTTTTCCAGCTTCAAAAAATAAATTAGCGGTTTCTATAAATGTAAATGGCTTGCCATTAATATGTTGAATTCTGTCTGAAGTAATAAAATAAAAATGTTAACTTTTATCAACGTCTACATAAAGAAAAAGATTTCATAAATACTGATATTGATAATGCTGTCAATTAAAATTATAATTAAAAATAAAAGCAAGCGTGAGAATTTTTCGCATCACGTTATATTCCTTAAGACTAAATTATGTAGATGGATCATTTATTGCATTCTTTATGCAATATTTTATTTCGTTTAGAAAAAAAAAATATTTTTGAAATTAATATCATTAATTTAATACTCGTATTTTTAACGGAATTTTTATGATACAGTTAATAAATATAAAAATTTAAACATTAAAATACAATTAATTAAATAACTGAAAATAAATAAAAGATTAATAATTAACTGCAAGCTTGTTTTACAATAACAATACATTTTTATTGTATTTTTTCTTGCATAATATTTATAGTAGTTTATATATTTTGTGTGATTTTTTTTTAGTTACATTTAATTTGAGCTCGAGTAACATTATTTCTCATTACTTTAAGTATAATTTTCTTAAAATATGACACGAAATAATAATGTTTTTTTTTAGAATTTGAATACCTCCACGACAAATTCCGATACAAATTTAAAAAAAAAAATTGTTAAAATATAAAGATACATGAATTTTTCCACTATTTTAAAAGGACCCTAACCAAAAACATTAAAATAAAATTTTATGTTACTAATTTTTTAATAGAAACATAATAACTTATGTTTAGAATTAGGTATTTATGTGTTGGCGATTTTTCTGTTTGTTCTCCTATATACTCGTATATACTTGAGTTTGTTCCTTTTCTTTTGTGCCGACAAGATAACAATTAACGCAGATATATGAATACGATCCATTTACAGTATATGGTATAAGAAAAGAATACTTTTATTTCATTAGAAAATCCGTTAATGATGGAGTCAAAGTATAAACTTTAAATTATTTTTATTTAATTTTATTAAAATTTAATTATATTTAATAACTTTATTAAATTATTTAATCTGTTTCCTGTACGCTGTATGTTCATTTTAGGTGTTGTTTAACAATTTAAGGGTATATGAATTTTTTTATTTTTGAAATTGTGAATTGTTGTGGATTTCAATGGTTTAGTTACTATATTTATATTATAGTAATTAAACCATTGAAATACACAACAGTCACAATCTCCAAAATATTGAAATGTATATATATATATGTTGTGTGTGTGTGCGCCCTCTTTCTGTTCGATTTTAATATATGGTTAAAAAAAAGTTTATTTAATTTTGAATGTGATGCTTGTTTACGTACTTTACATAAGCGAACTGTTCTTAAAGTTTGTTCAGTGTAAGACAATATTATTTGTTTGCACCAGAAAATTAGTAAGTGTAAATACAAAGATAAGATGCGTTTTAATTCCTCTATAAACGGTTGTTCGTGTAATATATGAATATATATGAATAAATAAAAAAAAGTAGTACAGTTATTTTGTTTCTTTTAGTAGAATTAATGGTCGTATAATTAAATACGAATCGAAGGTTTAAAAGTTATGTTAATTAACATTAACTTAGATGGATATATTTGTAAAGTACGCTCATAAATGTTATTTAAAAACCACAAATCACTTTGTAAATGTTATGGTTTTTATAAAATAAAAAAACAGTTAACAAATTGGAGATTATATTTAGAAAATAATAATCTGATTTAAATTGGTGTAATATTTAATTAAGTTTTTAAAAAAATAATGATATTCAATAGCAAACATTCGTTCCTTTTAACATTTTCGAACAGCATATGTTTCACGACAAGTTATATCATTTTGCTTTTCAAATGCAATTATATTTTAACCTGTCATAGGAAAAATGCAACCATACAAATTTAAAAAATTTTCTATAAAATTACACACAGTGAAGAGGCTAATGTAAAAATTTGTTAAAGATCACTACCGTGCCATTCACAAGCTTTTAATATGCTTAAAAGCTTATTTATTGAAAGTTTATTTAACTTTTTATTTAATTTATTTTACCTTCATACCAGTCACCTTCCTACGTGCGTAAAAAAAAGAAATTGGACCCAAACACGATTCTAATCCTCCTAAAGCAAAGCCGGTAAAAAATAAACCAATGACAATGTACATTCATCCGTGCATATCGCAAGTTTCACTAAATCATCACCGCCTTCACAGATTACTTCAATAACTAACCAATTAGAATCCCGTATTTTCCTAACCAATCATATGACTGACCAATCAAAAAGTCACTACGTCCTACTAATTACAATTGTCAAAAGAACTGACCAATTATTAGGCAGTAAATACCAACTAATTATATTCCCGGATTTTATCCAATCAAAAGGTCTGAATGAAATTTTTCCAACTGGAAGAAAACAAATAGTGACCGATCAAATATGTACCGCCCCAGACTGGTGTTAACATTCCATCATACACAATCACGAAACTTTATATTTTATCAGACAAAAAGACTGAGAAACATCCAGACAACAATTAGTTTGACCAAACCCAAGAGAGTGAATTATCATCACCATTAAAAATCCAATTATGTTCAATTTATTTATTTAGCGTATGGCACCAAGACACAACACCAATTTCAGTCAAAAATTACAAACAAATTAATATAAAATATTGATTCTGAAGTCGCCTCAGGAAATCTTCAGGAGTCCCTTCATAAGCTGTCCTATGTCACACCAATTACTATTGTCAAAGGAACTGACTAATTATTAGGCAGTAACACCATCCAGTTATAATTCCGGTTTTTTTATCCAATCATAAGGCGTCAACAAAATTATAAAATGGAATACAACAAATTTTACCAATAAAATACGTACCGCCCCAGACTGTTAATATTATATCTACAGAATCACGAAACGCTACATTTTATCAGATACAAAGAATGAGAAACATCCAGGCATCAATTAGTTTGACCAAACCCAAGAGAGTGAATTATTATTATCATTGTGATAGCCGATAATAGTAACAAAAATTTGCGTTAGCCAATCCAAACCCATTTATGATTTAATATTACATATGTATGTAAAACCCACTTTATTCATATATATTTTAAGATTTAAAATAAATTTGTGAAACAATATATTTTTGTAGATCTAGTACTATTTGACTGTTCTATCCAAGAAACTGTTTGTAGTCGATAAATTAATGTGTTGGGTGTTTAATTACTACGTACATTTAAATGCAACATCTATATCAAGACGAGAGAATAGGATTTTTTTTTAGGAATTTAGAATTAAATTTACAAATACATAATTCATTTCATATTTTACAAGTGGAAAATCCTGATGCCATGAATCCCGACTCAACTAACCCCGTTTTAGTTTGTATTACTGTACGGGACTAAAACCCGTTTTAGTTTGTATTGTTCACCGAAAAGGTAAATTGGTCGATTCACAACATAATGTGAAAAAAAATGAAAACGTGGCAGATTTTGCACAATGATTGATGAAGGATATAAGTTTTATCAAATAATTGCTAGAGGAACGAAAATACCACGGAAAAATAACTTTCAGGCCGTAAACACCGCACTGAATGATCACCCCTCTCAGTAAGTTTATAAAACGGGACTAATAGGATACAGATATATAGTCTCGTTTTTGTGGTTTGTCAGTAAAAATTAAATCTAATTAAGAAATTTGATTATTTTATAAGAAAACATGATTTGTTACAATTTTTATCACTTTCGTTTTCTCAGAATATTACATTTTTTATACATGAATTTAACTAGAAATATCTGAATTCCAATTGGTATTAAAATATCATTTTAGTTTTATCAGTCCGTAATTTTTTTTTTTGTCTTCAGTCATTTGACTGGTTTGATGCAGCTCTCCAAGATTCCCTATCTAGTGCTAGTCGTTTCATTTCAGTATACCCTCTACATCCTACATCCCCAACAATTTGTTTTACATACTCCAAACGTGGCCTGCCTACACAATTTTTCCCTTCTACCTGTCCTTCCAATATTAAAGCGACTATTCCAGGATGCCTTAGTATGTGGCCTATAAGTCTGTCTCTTCTTTTAACTATATTCTTCCAAATGCTTCTTTCTTCATCTATTTGCCGCAATACCTCTTCATTTGTCACTTTATCCACCCATCTGATTTTTAACATTCTCCTATAGCACCACATTTCAAAAGCTTCTAATCTTTTCTTCTCAGATACTCCGATCGTCCAAGTTTCACTTCCATATAAAGCGACACTCCAAACATACAGTTTCAAAAATCTTTTCCTGACATTTAAATTCATTTTTGATGTAAACAAATTATATTTCTTACTGAAGGCTCGTTTAGCTTGTGCTATTCGGCATTTTATATCGCTCCTGCTTCGTCCATCTTTAGTAATTTTACTTCCCAAATAACAAAATTCTTCTACCTCCATAATCTTTTCTCCTCCTATTTTCACATTCAGGGGTCCATCTTTGTTATTTCTACTACATTTCATTACTTTTGTTTTGTTCTTGTTTATTTTCATGCGATAGTTCTTGCGTAGGACTTCATCTATGCCATTCATTGTTTCTTCTAAATCCTTTTTACTCTCGGCTAGAATTACTATATCATCAGCAAATCGTAGCATCTTTATCTTTTCACCTTGTACTGTTACTCCGAATCTAAATTGTTCTTTAATATCATTAACTGCTAGTTCCATGTAAAGATTAAAAAGTAACGGAGATAGGGAACATCCTTGTCGGACTCCCTTTCTTATTAGGGCTTCTTTCTTATGTTCTTCAATTGTTATTGTTGCTGTTTGGTTCCTGTACATGTTAGCAATTGTTCTTCTATCTCTGTATTTGAACCCTAATTTTTTTAAAATGCTGAACATTTTATTCCAATCTACGTTATCGAAAGCCTTTTCTAGGTCTATAAACGCCAAGTATGTTGGTTTGTTTTTCTTTAATCTTCCTTCTACTATTAATCTGAGGCCTAAAATTGCTTCCCTTGTCCCTATACTTTTCCTGAAACCAAATTGGTCTTCTCCTAACACTTCTTCCGTTCTTCTTCCGTTCTAACACTTCAGTCCGTAATAGTAAATTATAATGTTACATTGTTAAGAATATAATGGACATTGGTAAATAAAAATTTAAAAATCTCCTTATTTTCTTTTGTTATCTCTTCATTTTTTTAACCGAAAATATCATGCTGTAAAATAACATTCCTCTTCTCTGCTTATGTTCTGCCGTATCAAAATTATACCAAATATCCGAATAATTTAATTGATTAACTAATCAGAAAAGTTTACTGGTGATTTTCTTAAAACAAATAGTCACTTGGATGAAGATGTAAGACAACATCTTCGTAGGCACTAAAAGACAAGCATAAAAAAGTTTGCTTTATTTATATATTAATACGGTCGAATACTATTGTTTTATTAATATTATAAAATCCCAGGCTGCTTTAAAACATACGAAAGCTAAAAATTATACATTTTGTTTTGTTTGCATATTATGAAGGTTTTATCCGCCTTAGACGATAATTTCATTGCATCATGTAACAGATTATCTTCTTATCAAATTAATCATCTGCTACACGACTGTAATACGCATATGGTTAGTCTAAATATAGACTAATTTAGTTTATGAACTACAGACTAAACAAGTTTTAACAAGAGGACGATGTTACTAAGGGTAGGAGCACAATGATAGTAGGAGTCGCTTTTTATGACACGTCAGTCAGTGTAATTGAATGACAAACGGGACAATTACAATGAGAGATTTAATTTTCTCACTCCCTTTCATCGTCTTCCTCCCTCCAACACACATACACAGATACATGTACGGAGCGCGCGCGCACATACACTGTTACACTGTCTCTCTCTCTCACTGTTTTAAGACGAAAAGAGTGTGTCAAATAAAGGCGCATTTGTCTAGTTCAATTCACTGTGATAAATGCACGCGCATGTGCGCGAGTAATTTTACAAACATACCGCCTGAGTTCACTAACAAAAACCATTTTACTCTGATTTATTATTCATTCTTCTATTAAATTCCATTGAAATCAAGGTCTGTTTAATCAATCCCGTTCTATTAATCAAATTTTATATCCCTTCTTAACAGCCCTTAATATTAGTAAATAAGTCATTTTCAACAAAATTTTCTAGTTAAATAACAAAAAAAGAAACTTTATTTTTTTTAATTATAAAAAATTAATAAAGAATGTATGTGATAAAATGAGATTAGAAAATTGTTTTAAAAACCAATTTAAAAATACTCGTAATTTTTTACTTATGTTTGCCGGAAAGATTTTGGTGCAAAACAAAAACCAAAAAAGTAAAAGTAAAAGTATCGGTTTACTTGTTGTACTTTCAGTGGAAATTACAAATAAACAGAGTGAAAATTATGAATGGCATGAAATTGTAGCCGAAATAGTTTGAATTTAAGAAAAAATAATAACGAATTGTGAATCTGTGAGTATTTTTAAAATTTTCAGAATTTTGAACTCGTCTTTTATTATTTTACAATTTAAAAAAAATTAATTATATTTATCATGCTAATCAACATACATCAAAAAACTTATGAAATCTGAAAAGAAAGAGAATAATGATGGCAATATAGCTAAACATTATAAATAAAAAATTGAAGTGTCCATTTTTAGCGGATTCCTAAAAAAAGGTAATAACCGCTACGGCGCCTAGTCAGATTTTATAAGGGGATGTCAGTGGAAAGAGGAAAATAGCTTCCACCTAGCGCTGCAAGGTAGTTACGCTGTAGTGTTTTAATTTTGCAATAATCCAAAATACGATCTGGTACGAAAAGGAAAAGGATACGTGACCAAAAAATCAGATTTGAAGTTGTAATTTTTTTTGGGTCAATTTGAACCTTTTATATTTTGTAAGCACAACTCCAAAACCACACAACTTATGAGTATTAAAGGTTTTTTCTTCCTTCGCTTCACAGTGTTGAGTTTTTACTGAATCAATTGCTTAACACTGCTGCTTGTCAACAACTTACTTTAATACTTAAAGAATAATTGGAGAATCTAAAAAGGGACTAAAAGAAACCCTTTTAGTAAAGATAACAAGTCCGTTTAACAATTGTCTTTTGTAATACTGCCCACTGACACAATAAACAAATTTTTGTTCCCTGAGAAGAGTTGCCGAACCAAGGTTTGAAATTTCATGGGAAAACGTGAGGACTCGGTCGATCATTCTCAGCTTTCTAGCTTCCGGTCCGGCAGGTAAAGAGGATAGAAGTATCCGGGGAGGACCAGTTAAAAAACAGTTCCGCGAGGAAAGTGAGCGATGTAAGTCTGCGAAATGAGAGTCTTCTATATGAGTTCTGTGAATCAGTTTGCGAAAAATCAGTCAGCTAGAGTATTCTGGGAGGAGGTCAATGAAGTTGCGAATTTCTTGTATAGGTTTGATACAACTAAGGTGACGCCACGAATACCTCCAGTTCACGAAAACAAGAAAACGGTGAGTTACTGTACGATTACAAATAAAAGAGATAATGTACAAAATTTCATTCATAAACTGTTAAGGTAGTTTTATTTGTGAACAGCAAACGTATTTGCATCGAAATAATTTTATAATTGTCTTATCTATTGTAGTATTGTTGTTAATACAAGACTAGTGTTTAAAAGTGTTAAGACTAGAGGTCATTCCATGCCTTTTGTCAATGGGACTGAATTCTTTGAGTTCATGTTTTATCTCCCCACTAAGCTACTAAGACCCGGACCCGCTACTAAACATTTACACAGCTCTAGGTGGTGCCATCGCCTCAAACTATCTAGTCGAGAACTAATGTTCCCCCAGATAATCGGGACTGGATCATATAATTGCACGCCATACCTCTGTAATGAGGAAATCCAAAGGGATCCCCCTACCAGGGCTACGGATTTAACTTTACCCCCCATTCTGAAAACACAAGGGAGTCCCCGTCCAATGATCGAGAGTGGGGCACTTAAGCGGCCCACCTCTCCTGGACGGAGCTGTACCAACCTTAGGCCCTCCACAAGCAAAGCGACGAAACTAATTTTTACTTTAATTTTACTTTACAGTCACGGCCCCTATATGAATGTCGTCGGGAATTGTATAATGAACATCTAATGTCTATTGAAAATTCTTTACGGGGATGCCCTTCAACCCCACAATTAAAACAATACCCCCTTTTGTTGGGGCCGCTGAAGAACCCTGCCCGGTGCCCTATGCCTCAGCACCCATAGCATCATTCCTCGAACTACCTACTCGAGACCCAGGAAAACACCATCCAACACGAATACGGCCAACCTTTAGCAGTTCCTTAGCCAGCAGAAGCGGGACTCCCACCATCACCACCTTGATTTTCCCATACGAATATCGCAGGAAGAGAACATCAATTATGACCGAATCCCCAGCAGTCTTCCTCATTTCACGTACCAATTCCTCCTCAGAAGTAAGGTCGTCGACGTCCTTTATCAGCAGATGAACACGCCGAACGCCCCTACCAGCCGTGACCTTCCATCTTTTCCAGTAATTATTGTCTCAACTTGACAGCTACGTCACATGTATCCTGAACTCTTATGTGGAGGTTCTCTCCCTAATCCCTACGTGCCGACATAATGTTGCCCTTACCCGATGTCACGGTATCCCTCACTGTCCGTAGAAGGTCCGCGTACGACCGTCCCGCCGCCTTCATCACGACTGTTGCGGTTGGAAGCCCCACCGGGACTCAACTCCCCGTAGCTTCCAACAAAGTCACTTTAATAAGCTCTCGAAGCTTAGATGAATTTCTCCGCGCCATGTACTCCGCCACCTTGTGAAGATAGAGCTCCAACTCCCTTGGGGCCCAAAACAAATATTAGGGTTTTTGGCTAGAACCAGCCGGGCTGACTCAACTACACGGGTAACTGACCGCTCTTCACCTTCAGAGGAGTACATTGTAACTACAAAATTCATTCCACCGTCGCTCACCACCCCGCCGGCCAATCCGTCAATGTCACTGACGCCCTCAAGCACTTCAGTGGACGTACATACCTCCATAACCACAGTTGGATGACTAGAGAGAGCAAATCACCGTCATAAACCCCACTATCTAGTACCTGCCGCACATCCATACGAAGCCTAGGCGCCAAGTTGACTCCACTCTCCTCCGCCGTCTGTGAGGCCACGTCGGAAACAATAAAATATATTTGGGTGACCTCTTCCACCACATTCACGCCCTTCATGGGCGCACATGTAGTCTAAACTGGCTGTTCCTCCAAGACATCCCAGAACATCTCTACCATGCCCGCTATTCCATCCATATAACGGGAACAGTCTTTAATCTCCGTCTTCATGTTCGTTTATTTACGAACTAACTCATTTCTTTGTCATGTCTAAAAAGACAGGCCACCTTGTAGGCGAGATATTTTCTCCTCTTCTCCCTTCTCACCAGTAAATCCTCTTCTGCAATAGAGATTGCCTTTATTGCCTCCTCCATCGATGCTGATCCACTGGAATCTCGGGTAGAAAAATAAACACAAAAATTAATGTAAAATAACAAAAAAAACGCAAAAAACCACCAACAAAACGTTGAAGTACAATAAATAAAACAGAGTAAAACACAATAAATCAAAACAACAAACGAAACAAGTAATAACGAAAATGAACTACAAAACTTAAATTAAAGTCGCTACAACAATACGAAAATGGAGTGACAACACGTCCGCACTCACCCAGATGTCGACACCAATTCTTGTTATTGATATTTAATATTATTACTGTTTACTGTTAGCATTATTGTCATTATTCTAAATATTATTTTGAGAAGATTTTTTTTGTCTGTTATTATTATTTCTATTATTCTGATTATTATTGTGGTTGTGATTATTATACTTATTTTTTTTAATTTGTTTTATGATTGTCGTTTACTATCATTATTACTATTGTAATTATTATTGATTTGTCTTGTTTTATTTATGTTTTTAAAACAATAATCTGTAATTATATAACATTTTCATCTGTCAATCTCTCAATATCCTGATCGAGCCGCAAACACGCCACAGTATTTATTGGAACAATTCACAATATCTCGCAGTATTATAAAAGATCACATGATACTAACATAAAATGAAATACGAAACAAAAACCGAAAGCAATATTATTTTCAAAAATCATTACAACAATAATGAGTTTTAATCCGGTTTTCTTAATTAAAAAGAAATCTACCGCCCTTCTAACGAATTTACTTCGACAATGTTTTTTTGCAAATTAATTTAAAAATATTTAGTAAGGTGTTGAAACTTCACAAAAATACATGAAATGATAGTTGTATAAAACTAATAAGGATAAATAAGTAGAAATCTAATGCAAAAAAATTGTTTTATTATCAAACATAAATACTCAGGAACTAAAAATTATCTTTTTTTTAAAAGGGTAAAATCATTCCGTGCAAAATATTTTGCACCGAATGAAACAATGACAATAGAAAAGTCACAAAGGTGAAAAATATATATTCTTAGTAAAATGTAATATAAAGTTAGAATTTTAAATGAGTTTTCTGATTAAGAAGCGATTTTGGGTAATACTTTTTGTGACATTTTTGAGAGTATAACCAACTGAGGTAGGATATAATAAAAAATATATGTTAATTCTTAGCACATATATTAAAACAGCGAAAGTGGATTTAGTACTTGAAGCGTAGAACAGACAAATAAAAAGGAGAACTCTAAAATGCGGAGAAAGTACTAATCTGACTAATAGATCTTCGATCTCATCTAAACTGTTGCAAACTTCTATTGTTTGTATAATTTCAATGCGGTTAAATGCGTTTATCGGATTTTATGAAATTACTTGCTTTTGATATCATTCCTAGTGTTGAAGGAAGATGAAGGAAGCAAAGAAGAAGTTTTGGTCGCCACCGGTGGGCAGCTAATACGTAACTTCTCTCCAATTCTGACGTTACATAGTGTTAGCATATAGTGTGACAATATATTTTTTGTTTTGTCTATCAACAACTATTGACTGAATACTTCACTGTTTTACTGATTGTTCTACTTTTAATTTCAATTTGCACCCTTTCTTCTACTAATCCCCAGTATCAAGCCTTTCTGAGTACGTCATTAAATACTTAATCTTATTTTAGGGAATTAATAACAGTACTTCCACGAAAATCATGATCAAAGATGTCCAAAGTTCGTGAAAACAGTCCTTAAGACATTAATTAAATCAGATTAATATTAGTACTGGATAATCTTTCCACTTCATTTATGATTGCCAATTTAGTTTTTTTTTTTTGTTTTTTTTTGTTTTTTAATAATTTAAACTAATGTTTGCTTTATTAATTCAATTTTTGTAAACGAAATCTATTATTAAATTTGTAACAAAATTTATTTTGTTAAAAAAAAATTATTTTGTAACAAAATAATTTGCTATTCACAGAACTATTTATTTTGAATATGTTTAAAAAATTATTTTTTAATATCAAATTTTATAGATATTTTCAGCATTTTTGTGAATTTTTCAGATTTAAAAAATTGTTATTTACAAAGACGATTTTTTAAGTGTCTAACGTTTTATTATCTTATAACAATAAAGATATATGTATGTTAATATATATATCTTATTAAAAAATATTTCTTTGTTAGCAAATTGTCTTTTTTTTAAATGGAGACAATTCTTTACAAGTACATTTGTTATTTTTAACAAAGAGACTTTGCTAAACATTTTGATATTTATATTCTTTAAGTAAAAATCAATATAAGAATACCCTACTTAATATTTGTAATTTTTCATCAAGAATAATTTTTCGTATGCTGAAAAAGACAAGAACATATAAGCCGATTATTAATTTTATTGTTCTGTTTAGTGTGATTTCTTCTTTTTTTTTAATATGCTTGAGCCTCTAAAAAAAACACCAAATTGGCTAATAATAAATTTCTTTACTCTGAAAGTAAAAAACAATACAAATAGAAATTACATTACATAAATCAGCATTTTATATTTCATCGGTTCGAATCTTAAAATTAATTGAGTAGGAAATTATTTAAAAAAAACAATAATTAGCTAAAAACGTAAACAAATAATTGGAAAACTCCTGTAGAAACTAAAAAATAAACTTGATAGGAATTTTAAAACGAGAAGGGAAAAAGAATTTTGATAAAGCATTAGCTTAACATACAGACAGATTACATTATAGAGAATATGGGGAAAACGGATGAGTGCGCACGGATGGGAGAAATTGTTAGAGATAGGAATTCATCGGTTTTGAAAGAGACCAAAAGTCACCATAGTCTGTAGTTCAAGATAAGAAAAAAAGGGAAGTGCAAAAGAACGAGGTAAAAATATTAATATCACCTTATTTCTTCTTTTTTCAGTAATGTACATGCTGAGATTTTTAATATTCCTAAATACTTACGAAATTTATTTTTCACTTGCTGATAAAATATTTGTTAATCTATCTAACCTCTTTGCCAACTTTTATATAAAATATTTTTATGTTTGTTTTAAATACGGCTAAATGTAATAAAAAATTAACATAAACCTGAACGTAATAACATTTTATTGCTTGCTACAGTAATATATTATTGAAATAAATTTAATTACAACTGGAAATTTTTCTTAATTTTTTACAAATTATTACACTTTAAAGATACAATTTCTCTAGTACAATATTAACTGATATTACTCCAACTCTACACCTGTAATTCTACAACACTATAAACAATAATTTTAATTATAATATCTGATTATCTATTAAAGTTGACAGATATGTCAGTATAAACGTATCAAGCAATAAAGAAATCAATAACAAATTACTATGAATAATTAAATTTAATATTTTTGCCTTCAATGTGTCATGCGTGACATTGTGTCAATGTGTTCTGCATATTATAAGTAAAACAGGATGACTGGCAAATAACGGTAAATTTTATTAAAATATACCGACTAAAATAAAAATTTTAAACTGATGTAAAAAAGGACTTGAAAATAAAAAAGGTCACGAAAATAAAATACTATTTTCGTGAAGATCTTCAGCAAGGTAATTACGATCTATAATTTTTTTCAGAACACTTTCCAAGAAAACCATATAAAACTATATGTTACATAGCATTAAAATCCAGTCAACGTTTTCAAATACAGCTTATTAATTTTTTTTAAGAAAAACCTAAAAATCAATAAGAATACCTTTTTCAGTAAACATTAATAAAACCATCTACGAATAATTTTCAAATATTAATCCTTGAAAAAACAAAATTAATTTGTGATTATTGAAGTCGGTTCCAAAGTAAAAAAAAAAAAATTCCAGAACTGACGTAATTAAAAATAAAGATTAATTATGTTTAATATATATATATTTTTTTATAAGCTTATAATTATTTTCATTAATTTAAATAATGCTGATAGTGCAAACAACGATGAAATTTTATCTCAATAATTATGCTATTTAAAATGATGAAATTATTGATCAAAGATTGTTTTAGTGTGTTTAAATTACCAATAATATTAAAAAGTTTGTTAAAAAAAAGTATTAGATCTCTTGTTAATTTCTAAATATTGGATGAACTTCTGTATATAAAATAAAAAAGTTATAAAATGATTTTTTATTATCTTCAAGAAGTATAAAATTGCAGTAAACCAATAACATCAGAAGAAACAATGTAAAACGTGTAAAATATTTGTCATTTTAGCAAAATAAGATTCTATTATCATATCACTTTATTTCTCACAATTTTTTGTTTTTTTTTGTTTTTGAGTGCACTTCTTTATTTACAATCAGTTTCCTGAAAATGAAATTATAATTAAATTGTACAGAGTAACAATGACGTGAAAAGGAGGCATCCATTGATATCCCCCGAAATAATACAAAAAGTTTAAACAGTGTAGTACAGTAAAAAGTATAACAAATAAAAAGATATTACTAAGCCCAACAAAGTACAAAGAATTTTTATAAATTAACCGATGGGAACAAAAAAAAAGTTAATTGGTAACGTAACAAAACATAGATAGGTAACAATAAATTAAGCAGAACTAGCAATTGAATATTAAAAAAAAAACAAAAAAAAAACATTTTTATAAGTCATACATGAAAAAAAATATCGATCCTTTGTCCAGATAATGGATAAAGGATGACATAAAGTGATATTCAATACACAACAGCCTCTAGATCAAATACTTGTAGCCTCTTTAGTCCTCACATCTTTACTATTGTCCAAAAGGTTAACAGCCACATGGTTTTCATGTACGTTAAGCTTAAACACATATTTTGTACTTAGCCGGTAGATTTCTTCCCGAATAGATGGCATCACTAGTATAATTTTAATCAATTATAATATGAACATTTTATAACTGAATATTAAACTTTGATATATACGTTTAGCACTAGTAGAAAATTTTTCAAAAGATTATTATTAAAAAATTTATTATTTTATAGAACTGATTTTTTTTAGAAATTTATTTTGTTGGATTTCATATTTATTTTGTTGGGATCTACAACAAAACTCATTCAAAAAAAAAAAAAAAAATTCATGTTTATTTCAAATATTTCAAGTTTATTATTATTAAAATAAATTTTATTAATAAAATTAATAAATAAAAATCAAATTAAGAATTGCTATACAAGTTGATCACAAACACAATCTCATAGAAACAAATATGAACTCTCCATTTAGCATGAAAGAGATAATCCAGATCACCCAATATTGACATTTTTCAAAGAAAGTTATATTTTCGGTGATTGCAACATGTTTTTTATAGCTATGTGTAAAACTGAAAAGTGATAGAATTAAGACTATACCTCCTTTCCATAAAATGTTTTTATGTTAAAGAAAACTTTTTTTAGAATTTCTCATCTCTTTTTAAGTATGAAAATATAAGAAGATGAAGACAGAAAAAATTGAGAAAACTCTTTCTCTCACACTCCCTCCTTTTCTTTTTAAGAATATATATGTTTTGTTTTTTAATGAACCTACATGAGTAAGTGGAGTTAATATAAAGATAATTATGCAAGAAAGAGTCTCCCTACAAAGAAAAGTTTTGATTGAATTCCTTTAATTTAAATATTACCTACTTAATTATGTACAAGAAAAGATTAGAATATCGAAATAATTGGAAAGTAAAGCTTTTATAAACTTAATTATATTCTGTTTCAGGATAAACGTGCATGTTTTATATTTCCAAAAGAAAATAAGTTGTGTACTTTGATTCTGTATTACTTTGCCTCTAGATAAAAAAAAAGTGTAATTTAAGCTATAACACAGGTTAACGCTTGTTATTCCTCGGGTAACATCTACTACTAGAACATTTTGAAAAAATTAAATATTAAAGAGAACATCAGTTACCAACAACCCGTAGCTTTTCTAAGTTAACTTTAAACTTCATTCTTCGTAGTTGTCTTTCATAAAGATTCATGTAGAATATTAATGATTAAAAATAAAAAATAAAATATAGAAACATAACTTTTAAAGGAAATACCTTTAAATAAATGTATGTAACTATAAGTAAAACATGAAAGAATTATCAGAAGAGAAAAAAGTAGTTTTATAAGATTAATAAGTATTTTAATAAAAAATTTTATTTAAAAAAAATCTGATATGGACACCACATAACTTCCTTGAACGCCTATTAAATTACATATACAAATCTTTTTACAATCAGAGGTTAATAATTATCAATAAATCAATCTATTTAAATTAAAACAAGAAGGAATAAAAATTAGTTAAAAAAGTTAAAAAAAATCTGTTTATAATTAATTAGAGGTTAATAATTATTAATAAATCAATGAAATTAAATTTAAAAAAACAGTTAAAAAAGGAAACGAAGTCATATTCGAACCGATGTGCCTTTCCTTTGTACGAACCAAATATTTCGATTAACTAAAATTTCATTTGAATACAACTCTGAAACTAATGAAAATAAGCACTACTTATGATATATAGTTGAAAATCTATTAATAAGGACCGATTACTTTAGTTAAAAAGTCGAAAATCAAAAGTTTTTAGATTATGGGGTTTTTTGGAAACTTTTGGTCCAGTCGATTACAATCAGAAGGGGAGATCCACAACTAGATGTTAAAATGGCCCTAAATCCAAAATTTTAACATTCTACAGCTAGTCCTTTTTGAGTTATGCGAGATCCATACGTACATAGGTACAGAAGTCACGCCGAAACTAGTCAAAATGGATTCAGGGATGGTCAAAATGGATATTTCCGTTAAAATTTTAAAACCGAAATTTTTCGCTATTACAATACTTCCTTTACTTTTTAAAAGAAGCAAAACAAATGAAATCAATAAATTTAACTTCATACGTAAAAAAAATAAAGATTCACTAACTCTTCAGATTATCGTTAAACTCTTAGATGTTCCTTGAACATTCCAATTACGTTCTATGAACACGGTAAGAAATATTATTAAAAATAATTTACCTTTTATAAGAAGAAAATAAGATTTGATCCTATGAATCGACTAAAAGCAGTTTTCCCAAATTCTAAACAAATAAAAAAAAAGAAATCTGATGTTTACATTTATTATATATTTCCCATGCAAAACACTGAATATCTAACCTAGGGACTTAAACGAGAATCGGTTCACAAAACAATCTGTAAACACAGTATTAATATTCAATGTATTCACACAATTAAAACCAAATCAACAAGAAATATCCCCCTATAATTTGTAAGGAATCGTAGGAAAACCAGTTGACTGAAAAATTTATATACTTCAGAAAACATGAAACTTACACGCGGTAATAAATTGCAGATATTTTCTGAATATATGGTTTTAAAAAAATTAAATTTTGGTAAAATTTGAAGTTCCCTAGGAATCTCATCACAAGTCCCTAAGTATCTAGGGCTATTTATGTAAACTTATAAAAGTAAAAAGTTTGCCAAGATAAGAATCCCTGGTGATCTAGGCATTCTGGATAATTTATAGATATCCAGGGAAGCATTATTTTTATAAATACCTTACCTCATTTTTCTATCTTTGATTTGGTTTATGTTGCGACTGCTTACGATTGATTCTTTCACAGCTTAATCTAAAATAAAAATAATCTAAAATAAAATATTATAATTAATAATAATAATAATAAGTAGTATCCAGTAAAAGCTCTTCTAATACCAATATTAAACAATATTTTCAGCTGCCGTTATACCAGACACGCTTATTTAAATTCCATAAAATAATCACCATAATCACCACAATCACCATAATCCCCATAGTCACCATAATCTGGAAGGAAGTTTTAATCTATAGTATATTTTAAGGAAGTATAAATAAACCCCATTTGGTTTAATTTTTAAAATGTAATTTATTAAGTACTAGTTTTCAGGCTAAGGATTTTTTGTTACGGAGATCATTATATAAGTTGTTGTAAAAATCCAGACATTGTCGGGAATTCAACCAGAATCCTTCAGTTTAACACTTAACTATTAACTAAACAATAAGGCACTTTATAGAAATATAGTGCTTTAAATACCGATAATATCCAAAAAAACAAATAATAATTTTATTTAAATTCGAAATAAAGAAAAGGGAACATAGAACAAATAAAAAAGAAAACTTAAGTCGCCTTTCACGGAATAATTTGTTAAATAGTACTATGTCAAGCAAGAGTTATTAATAATAATTTGTTTTTTTTGTGAAAAAAATTTAAAAAAATGTAATAATGATAAATAATTTGTTCAGTTTATTGTAAAATTATTTAATGAGATCATTAAAATGCATATTATGTACACGTGTATAAAAGAAGGCTTTCTATGAACGTACTTTATATGAACGTATAACTACAAAAAAGCCAAAAAGCTTTCAGTTGAACTCCATCCTAATTTTATATGCAAATATAAAAAACCGGTAAACTTTTTCTATTTGCGCTGAATGAATGAAACTAATGGAGGTAAAGGAGAGAAAATATGAAAAAATATTGGTCGGTCTGCAAAACCATAATGCAAATAAAATTGTAGCTACATTTTAAACGGTAAAAAAGTAACTTTTGCGTACTTTTTTGCAGTTTCTTCATTTTTTCTCTTACAATTCATATTATGTTTTCCTAGGTGCTGCTTAAAATTTATTAATATTAACGTAAAAAAATCACTTATTTTACCTTTTACTTCTAACAACGTTTATCATAAATATAAAAATAATAATAAACCTTATTTTTTGAATGTCATATCGTACAAAAACAATATAACCTTATATTTCATTTTTAATCCACTTTCTTTTTAAATTTACATCTTTTATATGACATTAAAACCGAGAATTTATTTTTTCTTTACATTTATAAAATAAATAATATCCTGCTATTTATTATACATATCACCTTATGTTTACAAATGTTAGTCATAATATACAATAAGCCATAATTCTGTCGGAAAACCAATTATTTTTCATTTTAATTTAATTTTTAAATATTTTATGCTCATGATGAGCTTTGTATCAATGTTTACATATTTTATCTCATGATGATGGTCGAAAGTTGAAAACTAAATAAATAAATAATTTTATTAATAATTTCTTGTAAGTAATATATATTATCGTTAAAAATCTATGAGAAATACTTTAGTACGAAGAAAAAAAGGATCAAGAATAAAAAAAAAAACGGTTGGATGGTAAAAGTACGATCTATCTTCAGAAGAACCTACTACTAAACCAACTGCTCCATAGAGAGAAAACACCAACGCCCTTTAAGTTGTAAATTCCCATTTTTTCCGCAATCGTCGGGAATTACAAACATTTTTATTCAAATGAGTGCATCATATTACTGATCAACAATTTTGCGTTTACTAGTTTAAATATCCACTGAAATTGCTTTTATTTCAGAAATTAAAATTAGGCAGTCATCTGAGAAATATACTTTTATTTTTTAAATCTCGGATTTATAGGCCCAGCAGAAGTATTCAGTTAAAAGATAAACCAGTTACGTAGTAGATGAATTAAAAACTCATCTAACCTACCAATACCTAAAGTTATTTTCAGTGACTGACCCAAAATCAATCACCGAATTTCATATTTCCCTTTCCTTAATAAAACATAAGATTGATTAATATGAGTACATGCCAAAATAAATTCATCAACAAAAAAAAGGAAATAATTTATCGTTTATCAATTGGGAATATCAGTTATATAAATTTTAAATTAGCTACTAGGTGAGAGATTGTTTAACATGAGATGGAAAGTTTCTTTTAGAAAATCCAATGAAACAAAAATATATCCTTGAAAAATACTCATGCTTAAAAATAGTGGTACGCTATTTTATATTTAAATCAGTAATTACTTAACGAAAAAAGGTATTAAAGAAAAATACACTTCTTTAGGTCAAAATATCCATAAACCGCCAAGAATATTATTATTTATTGAAAAATTAATAATATTTATTATTATTTTTATTATTATTATTTTTTAAATAAATATAATATACATTAATCAAGTACAATATACATTACATATTTTCAAGTACATAATAATATATATTATTTACTTGAAAATTAGTGATGTAATTAAAAGATAAATAACGGTTTTACTGGATGACAGAATGTAAAAATGATTACTCCTGATTACAGATTAAAATCTGCAGTTAAATAATCCCATTAAATTTATTTAATATCGATCATTTAATGATCATTCATTAAATAAATATAATATATTTATATTTAACCTGTAACTTCCAAATGAAAAGATATTACTTACTGATTTGGAATTATGATTTTGGAATAATTTCCAAAAGAAAAATAAATCTATACTATTACAAAAAAAAATAATCAGAAAAATTGAAAAAAAAGTTTATACGTTATTACACGTAAAGTATTTTTGTTTATTTACATATATTTTAACCTGTAACGTCGCAAAAAAAGAAGTAATAGTTTTTTTAAGGAGTAACGATTTTGAAATCATTTAAAAACAAACATGTTAATATCAAAAATATTTAAAAATGTGTAATTTAAAAACAAAAAATAAATCGTTTAGGTTTTTATGTTAAATATTATTACTTTTTTTTTTATAATTTGTAAAGTCACAAACTAAGGCATGGTATTTTTTATGTTCATATACGATTTTGAATCATTTTCAATTGAAAACAATAAATCAACACAAGGTAAAATTATAAAAATGTAAAACTTAGCAAAAGATTTCTTTAACGTAATGACATTTTATGACAGATTTTATGTAATGTTTTAATTATATTTTTAACCGAAAGCGTTACAAACGATAAAATAATTTTTCGATGTGGAATTACGATTTTGAAATCATATTTAACTGAAAACAATAAATTCTACACTATAACAAAATATATGTATTTAAAACTTACAAAATATTTGTTTATTTTTTTATACGTTAAAATTAAAATTTTTAACGTAAATTTTTAATTATATCATAATATTATTAACTTTTATCGTCAGAAGATTAGTGTAAATAACTATTGATGTACAGTTACGTTTTGGAAGACATTTACTTATCAAAACTTTAAATTCAACGTAATTTTTAAATATTTTAATTTTAACGTTAGAAAACAATGCTTTTAGGTTTTACACGTAAATTATTATATATTTTTTTCATTATATTTTTTCATTTCATTTTTTCACCTTCACAATATTATTATATACTTTCATGTTTATCCTATAAATTTGTTGATTAACAAATTTTATGTTATTACATTACGCAAACAAATCATTATTACATAGTATTCTTTCAATGTATTCAAGTACGATACAATTCAAAGTGGTCCCGAATAATAATATGTTAATAATAAAATGAGAATGAAAACTTATTAGCTTTTTTTTTTTTAGAAATGTAATATTTCAGAAAATGTGCAAAGTATTATATTGATTAATATAATAGCTTCGTCATAACTAAATCACATGTTAACGCGTTACGGATACACTAGTATTCTATTTTCAAAACTTGCTGTACTCGGAGTACAGTGAGTTTATAAAAATTTCAATATAAGAAATATAAATTGTACTTAAATATATATAAATAGAACAAAAATAATATTTTTGAATGCAAAAAAATGCTGTATTGTAACAAAATATTGCATGACTTTCCCGGCTATTATTAATAATAATTTAAAGTTAGTACCAAAAAAAAAAAAAAAAATGAAAAAAGCAACGTATATTTTTGTAAAGGTGAGGTAATTAATTTTAAGAAAAAGTTTTCTAAAAACATTAATCTATAGATTAAGCTTAAACAATTTCCTTAAGCATAGTTTTCTCTAAATCTAACACCTACTTGAATTTTAGAAAAACGTTTCTCATTTTAGGTCCGGTTATAAAATTAAAAAAATTTTTTAACATTTCTTGATAGCTCTATTTATAAAAACTTATTTTTTTAAATATATAAACTGAAGGAAGATAAAAGCAAAAGAAAACAAATAATTCAGTTTTAAGAAGTGGGGATTGATTATTTTAATATTATTTTTAATATTATTATATTAATATTTTTATTTTAATATTATTTATATAATCATTATAGATTAGTTTACTTAATAATTTTTTTTCTAAAATACATCTGAAAAAATCGAAATTTTTTTTTCGCGATACGTACAGAAATAGTTGAATCAAATTTAAAGAAAATGGGTTTGGTCAATACAGACTTATAAGGCCAGAAGCAGTGCGACTCATATGTACGTACATATGTTTTTTTTTGACTAGATGAACTAGTTGGACTCTAAAATGTAAAGCTACCCAATTTTTGGCATGATCACCATACTTTTAATATAGCTATTCTAGCTATATTCACCGGGAAAATATATAATATATATATATATATCTACAACAATGAAAAAAAAAAATTTATATTGAAGGGGTTGAGATTTATTTTTTGAGACTTCAGGTACCGTTAGGCATTAAAAAAAATAAAATTATACATCAGTTATGTCAATAAATTTTTTATTTTATTTTTAAGTCCATTTTGTTAATCTTTAACTCTTTTAATTATTCTATAAAATAAATAGTATTTACATAGCGTAAATAAAAATTTTGGATGATCGAAATTAATAAAATGACAATTCTGGAAGTTTAACCGCATAATGGGCAACTACAACACGTTATAACAAAAAGCAAATTTAAATTTTGAAACGGTAAATACATACAGACATTCAAATAGTAACTAAACTATTTAACCTAACTTTATTTGAAGAAAATATCACTAAATTTTATATTTTTTATTTAAACTTAACAATATTATTGAAGTAAAATGAGAATAGAACATAAATTTAAAAAAAATAATAGTGATAAGGGCCAACTAAACTAAAACTCTAAATAATTACTGTAACTTCAGGCAATGCAATACTTTAAAATATTTTTATTATAAAATTTGTTGACCATTAAACTACTACAAAGAAATATTTTTTTTTTCCTTTTATTATATAAAAAAAATTTGATTAAAAATATATGTATGTGTTCTCTCCTTGAGAAAATCTCCTTAATAAACAGTTGATTTTCGTTTCTAATCCATGGATGTCAATAATATATTGCTTTAAGAATTTTGTTATTTGAAAATCTAAATATAAAATAACGAGAATAATTACACTTTTTTTTTAATATTAGGTCCTTACCCATCCATGTATAAATAAAATGTAATGAATAATGTAAAAGTATAAATAAAATGTAAGAATAACTTAAATTTAATATTAAAGTCATAATTAAATTATCAACTATAAAATTATAATTGACAAAATTAGATAAAACAGTTCACAGACAAGTAAGGTCCTCTATACAGATCCGTATTTCTTCAGCATGTAATTAGCGCAAATATGATCCTGACTTGCAGAATCTAAATCGAGGAACTAGAAAAATTTGCTACTACAAAAATGAAACTTCAGGATCAGATGAGCGATTTCACCCTAAGAATGGGAAGAAAGCCCTCTCAATAAAGATGACAATACCGCCCACAAGTTCACAGCTTAATAGGAAACTGTGTTTATCAATATTCTTATCATAGCTTGTAATTTATCAACGATTTTACGTTGACTACGTTTAATTTTAATCGATATTCATCAACAAAATAGCTTTCTTTATCAGGAAGTCAGAAAGTAATAAGCAGAAAAAAGCTGAAGAAATGTAAATTAAAGAACTGAATTAGGAGAAACAACATCTAGAAAAATGTAAAGAGCTCGTTGGAAAAATTATATTCAACGGAAATAAATGTATAAGATTTGTACCAAATGTCACGAAATAAGTTCAATAATTACTGAAAAGAGATTATGTTGCAGAGTTTCAAAAAGGTTACATATAATCATAAAATTACAAAAGAAAGGCGAGAAAAAAGAGGACAGATTACAACAAAAAGAAGAAAAGAGTTATTGCTTTTTTAAATAATGTACTTTTATTTACAGGAATATTTTTAAATAAGGAAATTTACCAATGAATGAATACTTAGGAAAGTTTAAATCGATTTTAAAATTACCAGAAATTCATAGCGCGCGTGCAATGTATGTGTATATTATAAAGAACAATGGTGTCAACTCATCGGGTTGGTCTAGTGATAAAGTAGTCGTCGTAAATCAGCTAAATTCGTAGTCGAAGTTCTCAGATTGAAATCCTAATAAAGGTAGTTGCTTTTGTTCGGATTTGAATACTAGGTCATGGATATCGGTGTTCTTTGGTGGTTGGATTTCAATTAACCACACATCTCAGGAATGGTCGACCTGAGACTGTACAAGACTACACTTTATTTACATTCATACGTACCATCCTCATTCATCCTCTGAAGTAATACCTTACGGTGGTTCCAGAAGCTAAACAGAAAAAGAAGATAAGTCGCTAATGACTTTTGTTGATGCGACTATAAGTAAAAGTATTAAAAACAAAAAAAAATGGTGTCATTTCTTTAATTCTGTTATGAACATTAAAGTAATGGTATTGTTAAATATGATAGCGCTTTTTAAAAACAAGTAAGAAGATGCATACATTTATGAAAATACTCTTATAGTATGTGTAAATTTAACATAGCTGCATAAAACAGTTAAGGATTTATATGAACCCTTTTTGGGAGGGGATGGTGTTGTAATTTATTCTATACGGGAACAGTAAAAACAATTTGGCAACAGAGAAAAGTATTTCTTTTCTTTTTTTCTACAAGGGTTCATTTGATAACAGCATGTTTATTTACGTCGTATGGATAAACTCTGGAACAAATACGAATAATTTAAAAGTTATAAAAACAGATTTATATTATCAGATAATCAGAGAAAACGTATGCAGTAATTTTATTAAATTTAAATAAAATAATTTTAAGTGATTCACAAATTACAAAACTGTAATTCAAATTGATTTTTACGAAGATTTGGATTTACTTAAAATAACAAAATTTATAAAATATTACAAATATTACTAAATCGATTTTTTCTAATAATAAGATTCGATAATCTTACCACAGTATTAAAGTGTTCCTGAAAATAAAAACTACAAAATATGTGATCTTAAAAAGACACGTTTAATTGAAAAAAATGAATATTTGTATAATTAACTTATAAATATATATATAAATGTGATGAGTTTAATTGATTAGTTGTATTAACTGATGTGATGTGATGAGTATAATTTTGTTTAAATTTTTAAAAAAAATTAGTTTGTATTCTCCAATTCATCTATAAATTTCTTGTAACAGTTGAATTATTATTCAACCGAACAATAATATTTGCGTTACTACATTTTTACATTCTATGTAATTTTTACTAATTTTTTCTTAATGTAAGATAGATCGTGAATAAATTTATTCTTCACGTTTCAGGTTCAAAATCGAAAATGTAAACATTTTTTGAATAAAAGGTTTTTAATTATTTTAATTTGTTATTTATTTTTGTTAATTATTTTTTGAATTCAGAATTTCAGTTTAATAAAATGCTTAATTGATGTTTTAATTGCGTTATATTGCAATTAATTAACATGAGAATTATTTAACTCCTGTATACTGAATAACAAATATTTGTATTGAATGCAGAATAATTGAGATATACACGGTTAAGGGAAAGAGAGAGATTTTCAGCCTACGTGTCTAATGTAAGAGGAGAATTATGTGTTTATATGTGTGTGATTGTGGTTATGTATGTGTAACTCGTGGTTTGGCGCACAACTGCTATATTTCCTGGGTTTGACATTTACATGCTCATTCCGGGCCAAGCACATATGAACTAACTGAACATGCAAGCAACCTGTGCCTATTTTGTCTTAACATTTCGACCTCTCAATTCATATCTACGCCTCTAACCCTTTCTATTTCTAACTGTCCTTCTGATATGTCATGTTTCTTGTTCTCCCGCAATTATTATGCTTTTCTCCACGTACGCTAATCGGTGTAATTAAAACAACTGTAATCATAATAATTTAAGCTAATATTTGACGCTTTTGTTAACTACTAATGACTAAAATACAACTGGAATAGACAGATCACTTAATTATTATCAATTCATAGATTTTAACGTTTATGTGCCTGTTGAGTAGAGAAAACAAATCAAATAGGGTTGTACGTAGTTCAATAGTTTTATTCATCGTTTTATAATATATTCAATGAAAATTCTGTTTATACCGAAGTAGTGGTTAATTGATAACAACGACTGCCTCATAGAAACCATTAATATTCTTAAAACAGAAAAAAAAAGCTAAATTAAAATTCAAAATCTCGTAAAAAGTATCATATTATTCAAATTGCAAAATAAATATTTGGCTAAAAATTAGAGTAATATTTTACTTCGAAAGATCATATTAGCACATTTGTTACTGTAAGATTAACCACCCAATCTTTAAGATTGTCGCAGATTTATTATGTTAAGGAAAGAAGATAACAAAACGAGTTATTATGAAAAATGATGTATAAAAAAAAGTTAAGTTTAGTATTTTGTCACTCGCGTACAGCTTTTGACATTCATTAAGATAGAGCGAAAAATGTCCCCGGACCATATCAAAATCATTGAATTTTGTTTAATTTAGAAATTAATAAACATTTTGAAAAGATAACGATTACAATATTATAACACTTAAAATTTTTCTATGTAAAATATAATAGATTATAAACATCACCACCTCCATACAGATATGATTTTTTTCCCCAGAGATTAGTGAAATATATCACAGTTTATTAGAACAAAGATAAACGTAGTTATCTTACAAAAATTTTAAATGTTAAAGAGGATGAAATTTCATTTTTCAAAGACTGAATAATAGATAAAAACAGCGAACTAAAATGTATTAAACCTATACGATATATTATCGTACGTCATTTTGAAGGGTAAGCATAAAATAACACTGAAAGAGTTATTCAAATCGAAAGAGAAATAATTAAATAATCTCAAAAATATATAACTTTCTATATCACACCTAGTCATCTATAATTGATAATTTGACTACTTTAATGCTATTCTCCAACTTTTTATTCTGTGTCAATCTTTCAATCTCTACATACAAAATCGTATATACTCAGTAAAAATTCTTGTAATTACTGCAACAGATTTTATCTTTAACACACCTTCTATATATTTATATATTACAGTATATTTAAATACGTAATAATTTAAAATTAATTTAAACATATTTTTATAAGATAATAACTCAAATTTCCTTCTGAGCCATTCATTTATTGAACTTAATATAGAAAATAGTATAAAAATTTCTTAAATTACAATATACATACAAATTTTTCTAATTGTTGTGAGGTATGTAAAGAACCTTAAGTACAAACAGATTCCAGTCATAATTTCTTTATTTAAAACCAAAGACGTAGAATAATCAGAATATCTCTCGAATAAATAGCTTAACTCTTTTAGTTTTATACTTATTGGACTGAATATCAATTGCAATTGTCATAGTGACGCGCAAAATAGGCAACTGAATTACTGTAGAGGCAATAAGAAACCTCTTTACACCTAAATATCCAAGGAAGCCTGATAACGGATATATACTTTTATTGGGAGTGATTTAATTTCGATTACAGGTCACCTACAAGTGTTCAGTTACAGATAACAGATAAAAATTTAATTTTTATTAGCTCTTATCAATGCAAAATTAATGTAGCAATAAACTTTTCAGTAATAAAATATTAATATTGTTTTTAATATTACAGAAACGTAAGCATCCAGAAACAGTGGTATTTTTCTCGTCTACGACTAATTAAATGGATTGTCAAATCTTATAAAACATGACATAATTTACTTTCTTATAATTTACTATCTTGTAGTTTGATGCATTCAAAAATGGACGAACATCTTGTAAATTTAATCGCGTATATCCTTAAAAATTTATCTGTATTGATTTAGACAAGTATTGTTATAAAAAAAAAAATAATAATTTAATTATAATATACACGAAGTAAATATATCTAAGTTAATTATTATTAGATTTAAATTGTTACGATTCTTACGTTTACTAAGCTTTTTTTTTTCCCCCTACTCCCTCGGGCCGGTTATCCAATTAAGTATACGCAGCCCGAGGAAGTGTCCTTTTACTCAAAGGAGGCCTCCCCACCCACCGGCTGTATCTCCGGCACGGTAGGTCAGCCCCCCGGTCGGATCTTTTCTTCTTTTTTTTTTTAATTTATCTTTATATTGTCTGCCTCAAATCCCCAGGGCAAGAACAGAGTCCGGCTATGCCCTCCCCAGCCCCAACCACAGGAACCGGGTCTCGGTCTTTTTGTTTTTGCCTGCCTCTAACCTCGCAGAAGGTAGGCCAGGCCCGACTATGTCGTTCCCGACCACCAACCACGAGACCGGGTCTCGGTTTTGATTAGTTACCCCATTAAACCAATATTAGAAGCCCCTCCTTTTTCCCTCATTGTCCTTTTCTCGTAGAACTTGTCTGGAAAAAGTTTCAAATTTCTGCCAATTATCCGCATTGACTAGCAGAAACAGTAGTAAATCATCAATCGTTAAACCTTGAATGCTGTTCCGTGATCTCTGGACTCTCCACTTTGGGCATATAAGTAGAGTATGTTCTGCTGTATCCTCCTCTTCGCAGTACATACATCTTGAGGAGACCCGTCGACCAAATCGATGCAGATACTGCTCGAAGTTTCCACGCCCTGTCATTATTTGTGAAGTATAAAAACCCATCTCGCCATGTCTTCTATTAATCCATTGGCTGATATCTGGCACCGTTTTCCTAGACCATGAATCAACTGTATGTCGGTTCCATCTTTCCTGCCATTTTTGTTGTATAACTTCATTCGCCTCCCCCTTCCCCATACCATAGTAGCGCAGCCAACGTTCCATCACCAGGAGATCAATGGGTGGAACTGTTGCCATTACGCACACAGCTTCGTATGATATTGTCATCCACAGATAACTCCAATTAGCACTCGCCTATGTATACTCTGGAGGCGCCTAACGTTCCTATTTATTGTCATGGCACTATGCCAAATCGGGGCGGCATAAAGGAGAGTAGAGGTCAAGGCCGACGCAATGACCCTACGTTTAGAAGATCTTGGGACGTCTCGACTCGACATTAGCCCCAGCAGAGTCTTCAACAACGCTTCTGATTCTTTGCACTTATTGCAATATGAGTACTAAAGGTCAGCGACTTGTCAATAGTAACTCCAAGATATTTGATATGCATTCCTACCTTTAGGTCTAAATTACGGATGTTTCTTCTACAGGCCAGCACAGTGTATTCGCATTTATCTAAGGACAAAATTAGCCCGACGCCTGTCAACCACTCGTGTATAGCCTCAAGTACGGTATTTCCTATTAATTCAAGATCAACTTCTGATCTGGCATCGACAAGAATGGCTAGATCGTCGGCATACGCCACAATTTCGGCACCGGCAGGCATTCGTAACCTCAATATATCATCAAATACTATGATCCATATTTGGGTGCCCAAAACAGACCCCTGAGGGCTCCCGCCAAAAATCTGATGCCTGACGGGTCCCTCAAGCGTATCGACCATGGTCCATATTTTAGTCAAGTAGTCAGCCACCTGCCTCTGTAGATATGGACTGATTTGCTTCCTGTTTAACGCGGCCACTATAGTGTCACGGTTTAGCGTAAGCTCAGTAAACGCGTCACACGTTTACTGAGCTTACATCAAAATAATATAACGAAATATTTAGGAAATATAGCAACCGTAATATAATATTAAGAAACGTAATTTATTTGTTTTATTAATTATCTGTTATAAAATAATAAATTTAAAGAAAAAAATACACTTATATATATATATATATATATATATATATATATATATATATATTAAAGGTGAATTATATATCTGGCAATTTTGTTACAATTTAATAGTCAAAAAACCAAAATTTCTATAACTGCCAGAATGGATAATTTAGAACAGCGTATTTTTTGCCTTACAAAATACATGTATTTTGCCTTGAGTTATGTTATTAATTCTTTGTCAAAAAAAAAAAAATTGTTCTCCAAACGAATTGAATCGGGTTTAAAGTGGTACATGTTCCAACCAAGCGACATTACATCCACCATGTCACGCTATATCGTAAATTTACTTTTTTATTGCCTACAGCGCGTTATTGCTGTTTCAGGGAAAATTTTATTTTTATTTCTTACATCAGTTACACTGAAATTTTTTTAAAAAGTATGTTACTAAAATTTTTGATTTTCTTAACAGTTCAAATTTCAAAACAATTTAATAATGTAATTTTAGATATTTGAATTTTAACAGAACTAAAATTAATTTCATTTCTAACTCTACACAGACAGCATTGAACTATGTACACATATTAGCATTAAACTATGTAATGTAATTCCAAAACTAGTCTAATAGATAATAATGTAAAAGGTATATGTTATAAAACGGCAAATCAACGGATAATATTTACTGAAATAAATAAAAAGTCTGCAAAAATAGCTATGTTATATGTGAAAGTATGGTTATCATGTCATACGTGTGTGTCGCACTGCTTTTGGCACTATTAACTCAGGATTGGCAAAACCAATTTTCTTCAAATGTGGCTCAGATATTTCTGTATATGGAACATCGATAACATTAATTTTTTTTCGGAATTTGTTATGGGGGTGGGGATATCGTGAAAAACAACAATTTCGATTTTCTTCTTAAGCATTACAGAGAAAACTTTATTAAAGCAAATTTAGCTACAATGCATTTATAATAAATAATTATGAAAAAAATAATAATTATCCTCACCCCTTAATTCATTTTTTTCTTTTCTGTCGCAGTATTTAATTTACAATCTGTTCGAATTCATCGAATTCATAAATAAATTTGAACAAAAAAAAATTAACATGCAGAAAGGTGTTTCCATTGAAATCCCTCAAAGAACGGTATATTTATGCATATGTGTCCATTTCTTATAGACTATACATAAATACAAACATGTAAATACAAAGATAAATCCAGGGAAAGAACCTTTTTTATTATTGATGAAGTTTATAACATGAAAAGCAAACAGATCACTAAAAAAAAATACTTTAAGTCTTATTAATCATACAAAGAGTATGATTACACTAATTAAGCATAGGAACAGTGAAATACTAAAACAAATCATAGAACCAATAAGAGCAAGTGGCGAAATGAAAAGAACAATTCTGATGACGCACAATCTCTAGGGCAGCCGATTCACCTCAAATCTCGGAAAACTTACCGATATAATATATACAATTGCTTTAGGCACGTAGCGACCTCGCTGTTATCCAGGAGGTTAACCGCGAGGCAGTTCACATGTTAATTCAGTCTCATTTTGTTTCTTGTACTGAAACGCCGTATCTTCTCTCGAATGGTTGGCAACCCAGAATATCGAGTATTTCAGTCTATTTTGTTTTCTGTGCCTTCTTCTTAAAGTTTAATTTATGTTTTGTTTTATTCTTGAAGGAAACTTGTTAAGTTTAGTCTGTACTTTTAACAAATTTTTATTTAAATATATTCCCCGCCTTTAAAAAAAAAATTATTCTTTTTTTTTGCTCAAATTCTTTTAAATTATCTTATTAATAGACGGAAAAGTCATACAATACGTTATTTATTAAAAAACTCTTTCCATGGTAATTTACTTTTCTTACGGAATTTTTTTATGAAAGCCAATTATTTTTCAATTTATTATCAAAGAACTACATAGACGTATTTTCATGAAAATCTTAAAAAAACAATTGATTCGTCTAAAATCAATTAAAAACATTTAAAAAACCAAAGATCTTTCAAAAAACTGCTTTATATGAAAAAAATGAAGGTTCAGCAGAACGAAAAATTCAATTTCTCAGGAAATATTCTTTCCATACGTAAGGCACACAAAAAACGTAAATGATTTTAAAATTTGTGAAAAATTGCAGAAAAATGTTAAATTTTTTTGCCGTTTTTAACTAAATAACGTTCATGAATTTAGTGTACTAAAAACAACAAAAGCTTCATATCCAAAACATTTTTAGCAGTTTCTTGAGTTGTGATTTTTTAACAGAGCTCTAACCCCCAATTTTTCCTTTTTTATCCCCAAAAACACAAATATAATTTTAGATAAATCGTTCGTATCAAGAAGTATAAATCGTTAAAAGGAATGAATCGTTAGAGAAGTATAAATCTTTCGAACGAAGGATCATTCGTGCGCAGCTGCCATTTTCACAATTTTCACAAAATGAAATTTCACAATTTCATTGTCTGTTTAGCCACCGGAAGAACCGTAAAGTATTACTTCAGAGGATGAATAAGGATGTATGAATGTAAATGAAGTGTAGTCTTCTACAGTCTCAGGTTGACCATTCCTGAAATGTGTGATTAATTGAAACCCAGCCACCAAAGAAAACCGGTAACCATGATTTAGAATTCAAATCCTTATAAAAAATGACTGCCTTTACTATGATTTGATCCTTTCAACTTTAGAATTTGAAATCAGCTGATCTGCGATAACGAGTTCACCGCTAGCCCAACCCGATGGGTTGCGGGCAGCCGCCCGGGGGACACATCGGTCCGCTCTACGGTCTTGCTAAAATAAAATTCTGATGTGGATACCACACGACTACCTTGTACGCCTATTAAATTACATAAACACATTTTAAAAAATATATACAATTTTATTTCACTAATAACTTCTTATTTTATATATTTTTATTGTTATTATTGAATTATTATTTATTGTAAAAGTTTTTTTTTTTTTACAATCAGAGGTTAATCAATAAATTTAAATTTAAAAAAAAAGTTTAAAAAAAGGAAATGAAGTCGGGTTCAAACCATGTGCCTTCCCCTTGTACGACCCAAATGTTTCGATTATTTAAAATTTTATTTGGCTACAACTCTGGAACCAATGAAAATAAGTATTTATGATATATCATTGAAAAACTCTCAATGAGGGCTGATTACTGCAGTTAAGAAAAAGGCCTAAATCCAAATTTTTTGGATTATGGGCTTTTTTAGACACTTTTTTTCAGTCGATTGCAATCAAAAGAGAAGGTGCACAACTAGATGTTACAATAGTCCTAAATCCTAAATTTCAACATCCTACGGCTAGTCGTTTTTGAGTTATGCGAGATGAATACGTACGTACGTACGGACGTCACGCTGAAACTAGTGAAAAAGGGTTCAGGGATGGTCAAAAATGAATATTTCCGTTGAACTCTGAAAACCGAAATTTTTCGCGATTACAATACTTCCTTGTACAGTAGAAGGAAGTAAAGATGTGAGCACGTACAACAAACAAATGAACAAACCCATGCACAATCCTTTTTTATAGAGAGTGAAATTTTATCCTGATAATTTTACGGTAGTTTTTTCTTTACTGGTAATCATTTTTTTTAAATAAAATAAAATATAATTTATAAGTAAAAATGATAAAAAAATAATCTGGAAAAAAAAATTATACTGTAAAATAAACATGTCAACAATATATTAAATCTTCTACTTGCTAAAAGTATAATAATTCCGTTGACTTCTATCAATTCTGAATTTAGTTCAGGTACAAAAATTTAATTTTGGAAAACTTTTTGAATTACTTTAATGATTTGTAGCTGCGGCTCTTTTATTTCTGTAAATAATTTGTTTAAACCTAGAAAAGAAAATTAATTTAAGAAAAAAATTTAAAAGATATTAATCTATGAATTAAAACAAACAAAAAACCGAAATATAAACAAAAAAGATTTATTAAAGTAAAAAAGACTTGTATTTTTTGTTTAGTTTAACTAGCAGTCTGTCTGGTTTACTTTACAGGTAAGTAAATTTAATTCACAAGTACAGTTCTGAAATTTTCATAAACATTTAATTTGTTGTCAGTATACGTTTTTTACGGTTGTTTCTACTGTTAGTTCGGTGCTCAATGATAATGCAAAAATTTGAATTACCATCCCCGCTGAAAAACGATGATCCAGTACCCCCAAAATTCTATGATCTATGTTTCCAGTCTATTGAAGCACAGATTTCCTAATTAGGGTTTTAATTATTCATCACTTGATCTGGGTCCCATCACTTCCCACATAAATCTGTAACCACCTTCATTTCAAATGTTTAATTTTTTAATTGTTCATTCATTCTTAAGAAATTATAATTTTTATAACAATTTATTTTTATTATACGAAGTAAATAATAAACTATAAATAAATAAATAAATAGAACAATCAATGCACAAAAGTAGAAGACTTAATAGACAAAACCGATAAAAATTATTTCATATTTAAACAAAAAATAAGTTTTGTACTCAAATCTAAATTTAAGAATTTAATTAGTTTTTCTTCAGATTCTTATCAAATAATCGCTTGAGGTTTAGAAAGTCTAATATCTGTAAGAAATAAATATAAGAGGCGGCTGAAATGTAATATACTGCGGAACATAACTGGAGAAAAAATGTGGCACAAAAAGATAGGTGTTACCATCTTGTAGTTCATACTCCTACTACTAAAATAATAATGACATTGTTCAAACTCTTTCATTAGACGAATAAAAAACCACAAAAGAAAATTTATTAGAATAGATCACCTTCTATAATTAAATAGACGAAGGAGAAAATTTGGCCACCTAGGTTCGGTAACCTATGAATACACTAAATAAATTAGAACGAAATTCGTAACAGGTAAGATTTTAAGATTTATATGCCAATTACAGTCCATTGATTTTTTTCTTATTATTTGAACGTATCATTTACATAATATTAATCGATTATTTCATTGTAAAAAGTAAATAATTAGGCGTTTAAATGTCCTTTTTAAATTCTTCATATTTTTATTATTAAGTTTAATACTGAAATAATTTAAATAAATATCATATTTATACAAAAAATTTTTTTATATATAAAGAGATATATCAATAATTAAATAAAAATTTCTGTAGCAGTAAGAAATATGGATAAAAACAATGTGGATGGTGCGTACGCAAGTATTTATAAAACCTATATGAAAAATTACCGTCTTGAAGCTTCTGCACATAATCTTCTAATCTTATAAAAAAAAAAAAAACTGAATTAATTTCTGAGAATATCGTTCATTAAATGTATTTTTTTTTTTTTTGTTTTTAAGAGGTGAAGGAACCCCATTTACGGGCGCCTGGGCAGTGTCGGGCTCGCTAACAGGTTTCGCAAGATGTTATTCAATGCGTATGTGTTCCTGCGCAACTACCGACTAAACCTCCACCCCTGACTACCTCTCCATCATGGTTCAGCTGGTATGCATTACTTTGTAAGGGGGGAATACGCCCTCACATATATTCAGGCACCACAGTTAACAGACACGGATCTCACACCCACACGATACCAAACATCAGGCTTAAGTCTCATCACACACTCCACGACATCCAATTATCACTCAGAAAACATACCTCACGCCGTACACCACACACATCACATTAAAACCATTCACATCCAGTCACATATACAAAAACCTCACAGACAATCGAACACTACAGCATACTTACCTCATGGATCACCATCGGAGGCGGGAGCGGAGTGCCCACAACCTCATCGCATCCAGGCGACATCCCACACGTACGTCGAACCCCCTAGGTTTCAGCCGCGTTCCTGTCCACCCCAGCACCATCCGACGAACCTTTCTTTTACCACTGCGAAACTCCTCCCAGACGTACAGATCCTCCATGATCTTAATAGCAAAACTTATTACAGCCGTCCAGTTTTCCGCGCTTTCCAACTGATCTGCTGCTATTCCTCTGAGAGGAATATTTCCCTTCTATCTATAGTGTCCAATATTTCTCTCCTAGCATCCTCAAATCGAAGGTAGCGAAAGCAGACGTGATATGCTGTCTCTTCCTCGTCTTACATACCGAAAAACTAGCGGAGTGATCTAGCTTAAACCTAAAAAGGTATTTTCTGAACCCCCCCATGACCCGTTAAAAACTGTGTGGGACAGGAATCCAGAGAGCCGTGGGCCCGGTCGCACCAACTTCTCAGGTCCCCAATTATTTGGTGTGTCCATCGGAATCTATCACTAGTGTCCCACCGCATCTGCCATTGTTTCCTTATTTCGTCCATAATGGAGCTAGCCACTCTCCTTTTTCCCGCAGGTGTTGAATTTTCTTCCTGCGGGTAATCTGCTGATCGACAAGTAATATTCCTATCAACACTTCGATTGCCTCTCGAGAAACTGTACGATATGCACCTGTAATATGGAAGCAGCTCCTTCTGTGTTTCATCAAATGTATTTAATATATTTTAATTTCTTGTCAATTAAAGAGGTAAAAACAATTTCATTAATTTATCTGGAACGATATAAAGTTATAATTTTTATACCTTTAAAAATCTTAATCACTGAAACTTTACCGTCATAATTACAAAATATGCGAAAATATTTTCAAGGAAGGACAAACTTTTTATGTGAGCTGAAAGAGAGCTTCATAGTTTAAAAAAAACTACGTACATGAAAACTATATTAAAAAATTAGTTATTACAATCCATACTTTAAACGAAAAGATTAGAAAAAAAGCAATTTTTAAAACAAGTTTTACAGTTACGATTTTCAATAATATTAATTTATATTATTTCAGTAATTTTTCATAAACCATTCATAGGACAGATTTACGTTGTCATTTGCAGGCGTGTAGAGTCCAATCGCTGTACTTACACACTTCTTTAATTATTTAAACCTTATCAGATTTAAATTGTATTTAATCCAATAGGTTTAACAAAATTAAATTATATCAGTTAGTTAAATATCTGCTAACAATTAAAATTATTTTAAATTCAAATCACTTTAAAAACTTAAATTTTTACAACATTTTAATCAATTTAAATAAAATAAAAGAAACTAGACCCAGTTAATCACAACTATCAAATTGCTTTAATTATTTTTATTACTAAAAAATAATTCTTTATTGAATTTAATCTTGAAATATTGACTTTATTAAAAATAAATTCTTTTAAACATTATAGTCAAGACTGAAAAGCCGTAAAAGGTTGATACTGCACTATTAATATACTAGTAGTAAAAGTTTTCAAAGGTAAATAGTGTTAATGGGTTATGTCATTAACCCATTAACTTTAATGACACTACTTAATGATCTTTACAAAGTGTTGTGTCCTATACAAAAGATATCAGATATAAAAATTAGTAAATGATATTCTAAATACTGATGAACCGAAATTATAACGTCTAGGTTAAACTAAAAACAACTTTATTAAATATCTAGGTTTCCTATATTCCCAGTGTAATCATAGCTACGTTTAAAATTATTTTATAAAATTAAAATGTTTAACTGTCTTTGGTAATTTTCAAAACTCTTATGTTTCGTTTGATAAAAAACTTAATTAAAGTCGTATTCTAAATTAACATCAGATAAACTGTTTACAAATGAAGGATATTTAAATAAATCATATTTATTATAATTATATATATATATATATCCTACTAAGAGAATCCGTTACTTCGAGAATAAACAATGAATTTTGAGAATGATACTTGACTTTGACAATGAAATTAGCTGAGAATGTGAATTAGCTCTAAAAAATCTACGTCAGAAACTAAATCCGGATTCTAAATATTACATTCACGCAAAATATAAAAGTAAAACTCAGTAAATACCTTTTAATTTTACGTCTTATTAAAAAAAAATAAAGAAACCTGTTGTCTTGTTCGTACATCTAAAAAAGTTTTGAAACGGAAAAATTTGAAACGGAAATTTTTTATTTCATTTGAAATGTATTTAATGTAATTATTATGAATAAACCAGTTAAAGGATGAACATTAAAAAAATATTACATAAACTAATGTACGGTTGTTTTTGTGTGTTTTTTCTTGTTAAATTAATTCACTACAGAAGCTTACATACAGACAAGAATAAAAAAATAAGTTTTATATTTAATTATTTATAAAAGAAATAAATTTATAATTCAATATTATAAATTATAAAATATTAATATTTATGAAATATATAATTTAATAGGAATTGAATTTAACCAACAAACCGTTCATAGGATTGTATTATTTTAGAACCGTTCGCTTGGAGGCACCAGGACATATAGTATGCGCTTTGTGCAAACAAAATGCTTAAAACCCGCAGCTACTGTTCTGCCACATGTAATTAAGGCAGCCATCATTTCTACTGTTCCTCAAATACTGAATTATTTTCTGCTGTAAGGGCTGTAATGACGCAAATCTAAATTGAAACATTAAAATAAAATAAAAATCATTCCTTTGAGTCTTGTGTTACTCCATTTGAACCTGCGGGTAATGTTACTTTATATTTTTAACTAATTTTTATCTTTAAATTTTTACTTTCTCTTTTATATAGCTAGCAAAATCTACATAAAATGGAAAATATGGTGATCAAGTCAAAATGGGATATTGGGTTTTTTTTAGCAAATCTTCACGTTTTAAAGTCAAAGTAGTTATCAAAACCAAAAAACATATGTATGTATTTGTGATGAACTGTTTTTGGCCTTACATCTCATGATTGGTTTAAACGATTTTCTTTAAATTTTTCTAAAATATTTTTATCCATGAGGCATTGACCAAATTTTTTTTTTCAAAATTTTTTAAGGGGGTGAGAAAATATCACGAAAAACTAATTTTTATTTTTGTAGAGGCATTTTAGAAAAAATATTTCTGTTATAAAAAATACAAATATAAGTAAACAAAAAACAAAATAAAATAAATAAATTAAAAAATCAATCCCCACCTCTTTAAATTTAAAAATACGATTTTTTATTTGGGTTTGTTGCTCTATCTTCATTCGGTTTAAATATTTTTTGAAAAATGCCATAGGCTACATAGAGCTATCGAGAAATGTCTACAATTTTGTAAAATTATGGACTTCAGACATAAAATACATTACAGTTTTTTTTACAATTTCCTTTTTATTACTTAACCTTTACTGAAAAGGATGATAGATTCAGGGAAAAATTTATTCAAGCAAATTTAAGCTTTATCTATATAGGAATAGTTTTTATAAATAAATATATATATATATATATATATATATATATATATATATATGTGTATATATATATGTGTGTGTGTGTGTGTGTGTGTGTGTGTGTGTGTATCTTTTACATTCATTTTCTAACATAATTGGATAAAAGTAATGTAAAATTTAAAGAACAGATCTTTTACATTCCTACCAGCTCTGAAAGTACTCAAAAAAAAGGAAAGTAGTCTTTTTTGCATTTCTTTAGGTTTATTATAACCCAGGGATTAAAAAAATTGCGGGCTAATGTTCGTACGTACGTATATGTATGTATGTGCCTTCCCCTTATAAGATCCAAATATTTCATTAATTAAAGTCTTATTTGGTTATAACTCTGGAACCAAATACTCAGGAACACATATAAGTACCACCTATTATATATCGTTGAAAAGCTGTCAATCAGGGCTTATACGGGCTTGTGTGTGTATGTGTGTGTGTGTGCATGTGTGTGGGTGTGTGTGTTAGCACTTTTGATATTTATTATTAAATTCCTATGAAGTCACTCAATAGTTTGCCAGTTTGTTTTTAAATTAATTAACTAAACGATTTTTTTATTTAAAAGAATGTAAAGAAATTATAGATTTTAAGTATTCAGTTTTATTGTTGTACTAATTCAACTAATAGATCAACAAAATTAAGGCTATCAATTTAAAAAATATTAAACCTTTTACTGAAATAAATTTTAATGCAGAGGAATAATAAAAACTTTTATCCTTTTTCATAACCCTAATAAGTAATAGATAATTATTAATAACTAATAACTAAGTAAACAATAATGTATCAATAACTAATTGTGATATTACTAATCTACTGTACTAACTTGTAATATTAACTAATATAATTTATAAACGATTAAAAATGATGCTTATAAGATTATTTTTTTACAAATGTATTTTTTGTTCGTCTATTTAATATTAACGTATGGAACGTTTGTATACAGATCCCACACTGTTAAAATAATTCTAAATTTATTAAATTATTTACCTATATAAATTATTTAGGAGAAAATATTATTACTCCCAGCCACTGAAAAAGGGAGGTGGTGTATTATCAAAATAGAACTGAAATGGAAACGCTAAGAAGCCAGGATAAATTATTGAAAAGGAAAAATGTTAACTTTCAATTTTCAATAAATGTAGGCCTTATATATATGTATTTAGATACATGATTAGAATTCCTGAAATAAGCAAGATTTTCATATATATATTACTGAGTCAGAATACATCGTAAAAGAGGAGATGATAACAGTAATTTAAATAATTAATTTACAGTCAGGCATAATATCACACTGTTTAGGAATAGAACGGAAATTCATCCCCTGGGTCTAACTAAATAAAGACGTCCCAATTCACACCAGATGATGTATATCTGGGGAGTTAAATTCATACTTATGAAGATACTGGGTAATTTTAGAGCATATTATGATTATATATGATAAATGGATTTATTACGGTTATGTATTATAATAATTTCATACGTTTTTGGAATACGTTAATTTTAAAATATAAAAGGCATTTATCAGAGGAGGGTATATTTATTTCTTAAAGGAAGCGACAGATAATACAGCACAAATTTACGTGATATTCAGAAATTTAATTTGTTGAGATTACCCAAATTACAAAAGTACTTTATAATACTTGCCATATCATTTAATAGATATAATTATAAACGGCAAACATATCGAAACAAGACTATAGAGAGAATATAAAAAATTTAAGCGACTTAGTGACTGAAAAAAAAACTAACATATATTAACAAAAATTCATACAAAAATTGCGAATATTTCATCAAAATAAAGTTGATTAGCTTTCAAAAGAAAATAGACAATATTCTATGGATAAATCAAAAACTCATAATCCCAGAAACTAACAAACAACAGAAACGTACCAAAAATGTTTTTGTTAAATGACGAATTAAAATAGACAATGAAACACTGAAATTCCTAGGCAGACTGATATTTATCAGACAAAGATACATTACTATTCAGAACAACAAACAAAACATTGAAAATCACTACATATAAAAATTTATCACCAAAACATTAAAATTTTTAAGTTTCATAAAAAAGCCAGTCTCAGAACAAAGGAAATGAATAGAATTTGAAAATTGACAAACAATTTTTATAAAAGCAACATATTTAAATGGTAGTGAAATTATATTTTGTTTTTATAAGATTTATTACGTAATTTAATGTACTATTTGATTAAATTTGTATAAGTAAATATAAGAATTGCATAAGAAACATTTTTTTTTGTAAAAAAAAGTTTTATTCAAAATAAAAAAAATAAAAAAAAGTGTAAAAATTTCGTCTTATGCTAATATAATATGTAACAGAATCATTGAAACTGAAGAACAAAAAAACAGAACTACAAGCTTTTAAAATGTTTATTTAAAAGAGGATAGTGAAGGCAAAATGGACGGATGATGGATTCAAACGTGAGTGGCAAAATAGAGGAAGAAATATCATTGCTACAGTCCATTAGAGAGAGAATGAAACATTAGACTGGGCAATATTTAGGAAGGAAATGTTTATAGAAAGATTTTATGAAACATGGGGAGGAAGGAAAGAGGAAGGAGAAGGTTGAAAATGATTGATGATAATAAAAAAGGATAGCACTATAAAGTGAATAGATCGGTGAACAACATAAAGCAATGAAGAACAAAGCATGCAGTACCTGCTGCATCAGAAGACTGATGATGATATTGATATTGAATTTGATACAGTAACAAACGTACAATTTTAAAATATTAGTTTTCTTCGTTGAAAAAATCAAAGGAAAAAATAATAATAAAAAATTAAACTCGAACGTAAGAGTTTCATCGTAATTTTATTTTACAAATAGAATTGTCACAAATACGGAAAAGCTAATAAAAATAATAAAAAATTAAATTAAAACACAAACAAAGGGTAGATTACATAAAAAAAAGTTTCTCAATTAGAAAAGTAAAATTAACTAAATTAATTCTTTTAAAGCGACCCAAATGAGAATTAAGTTTTACCTGTGAAACCAAAAAAAAGGAAATAAATAAATAAAATAACAAAAAATAAAGAAATTATAAAATTAAAAACAAAAAAAATTTGATTTTTTATATAATACTTTCAAAAGAGTAAATGTAATGAAAAAATAATAAAAAAGATTAACCGAAGAAATGTTTATTCTAAAAAAAATCTGACAACAAAGTTGTTATAATTTCATTGATTTGGTTATTTATTCTTATATAGTGGAAAAATAATGAAAAGGAAAAAGGTTACGAAGTTCAAAAAATCGATATTTTAGTTTGCTCTCCTAAAATATTCTCTCAAGAAAATTTATTGATTTGTCTACTTTTGCTACATACGGGAGTAACTAACAAAAATTACACTAGAAATGTACAATAAGTAAAAATTTCTCCACGATTTCTTTTTTGGGGGGAGGGTGAATTAAGATGAAATTTTATTGTAATATGAATATATTAAATTGTAATATGAAACGTACCAAAAATGTTTTTGTTAAATGACGAATTAAAACAGACAGTGAAACACTGAAATTCCTAGGCAGACTGATATTTATCTGATGATATATACAAAGATAAATTACTATTCAGAACAACAAACAAAACATTGAAAATCACTACATATAAAAATTTATCACCAAAACATTAAAATTTTTAAGTTTCATAAAAAAGCCAGTCTCAGAACAAAGGAAATGAATAGATTTTGAAAATTGACAAACAATTTTTATAAAAGCAACATATTTAAATGGTAGTGAAATTATATTTTGATTAAATGATTAAACAAACAAAAAAGTGTTAAAATATTAAATTAATCGATATAATTAAACTTTGAAACTTTGATCGGTTCACATACACCCATTACTTGCACTGCTTCTTTAGGTAAAACTCGGTTAAAAAATAAAAAATAAATAAAAATTTAGTCTTTTTTCGATTTTGGGGAAAGATGAAGAATTTGAGCAATTTGTTTTTTAAACAGTAAAATAAGCATTTACGCAAGTCAGTACTTGTGTACTTAATATAGCTTAATATAATGTGAGGATATGTTTGCAAAATTTTGAGAGAATTGACCCCAAAGAAATTATCTATCCCCTTCCCGTTATAGATATTGACCCAAAACTTTTACCAACAAATTACCCCATGTAGATGAATCTATGACAAACTTCATCAAAATAGGTTTATCTAGTCAAAACTTATTAAACTTCAAACACACAACACACAAGCGCTTATAAGCCCTTATTGACAGCTTTTCAACGATATATCATAGGTGGTACTTATATGTGTTCCTGAGTATTTGGTTCCAGAGTTATAGCCAAATAAGATTTTAATTAATGAAATATTTGGATCTTATAAGGGGAAGGCACATAATAAACGTACGTACGAACATTAGCCCGCAATTTTTTTAATCACTGGGTCATAAACCTAAAGAAATGCAAAAAAGATTTTCCTTTTTTTTGTGTACTTTCAGAGCTGGTAGGAATGTAAAAGATCTGTTCTTTAAATTTTACATTACTTTTATCCAATTATGTTAGAAAATAAATTTGAATATTGAGAGAATTATTATTTGCCATCCTATAACTTCAGAATGACTACAAATTTCCTGATATAATTAGCATATTATTTATCTTAATTATGCGAATATTACTACTTCAAGGTTCATAAAATTTTAAAGGCGAATATTAATCTTTTTAATGGATATTTGTAGTTTTGTTAAAATTGGTATTCTTTACTTCCTTGTACGAAGTAAAAATAGTATTGTAATCCCAAAAATTTCGGTTTTCACATTTCAACGGAAATACCCATTTTGACCATTCCTGAATCCACTTTGACTAGCTCGGCGTGACGTCTGTACGTACGTATTTTCATACATATGTAGGTATGTATCTCGCGCAACTCAAAAACGATTGGCCATAGGACGTTGAAACTTTGTATTTAGGACTGTTGTAACATCTAATTGTGCACCTCCCTTTTTGATTGCAATCGACGACCAAAAGTATCCAAAAAAGCTCAAAATCCTAAAAAATGTTGATTTTGAACTTTTCTTAACTGCAGTAATAAGCCCTTATTGACAGCTTTTCAACGATATATCATAGGTAGTACTTATATGTGTTCCTGAGTATTTGGTTCCAGAGTTATAGCCAAATAAGATTTTAATTTTGGGGAAGGCACATCGGTTTGAATCCGACTTCATTTCCTTTGTTTTATTTAAATATATTGATTTGTTAATAAATCTGATTGTAAAAAAAAATACGATAAATAATAATTCAATAATAACAATAAAAAAAAAGAAAACTATCACAAATTATTAATGAAATAAAATTTTATGTACTTTTCATTTTAAAAAAATGTGATATGTAATTTAACAGACGTACAAGGAAGATATGTGGTGTCCACATCAGATTTTTTTTTAGAAATATTATTACAATCACTTTATGAAAAAAAAAAAATTACAAACAATTTTACGAAAGGTTGGTACTTTTTTAATATTTTAATTTAATTTTAGCCATGAATAAAATAAACATTAAAAAACTTAAAAAGTTTTGTATACTTTTTTAATTAATAATTTTATACTACTTCATTTTAGAAGAGAAATATTAAGATAAAATTATTAATTAGGTAAATTATTAAATGGACTTAAAAGTGCATATACCAGACAGATATTTATTTTTACTTAAGTCTACAAAACAATTAACACCCAATATACAAATGTTAAAAAAAAATCGACGTTTTTTTAATCTTGACATAAAAAAAATATTTATAATTTTTTTTTCTTATTAAAAGTACAGAAAATTAAATAAAATTTGACTTATAAATTGCGTTTAATCGCTGTTGTTATACTAATTATGATGAACTGAAAGTTCCTTCAATAGAATTATTTTTATACTAATTTTTTTTTGTCTTCACTCATTTGACTAGTCTGATGCAGGTCTATATGCTGTCTCTATATACAGATGCAGTGTTTATACCCCCTACATCCATTTATAAACTAAATTAGTAGATAAAATAAATGAGAGCACTTCGAAAACCTAGAAATAGGTGGGAATAAAAAACTGAATATTTATTTAAATGAAAAATATATTTTGGTTTTGAATGTAGAAACACATTAACCATTCGTCTGATGTGTAGTGCCACTAGACTTCATACCATTCATGTTACATAGGTGATTATTTTAACTGTTTTGAAATCCCAGCTTTTTGTAGCTGTAATAACACTGTCGTTTGGGATCAATTAATAGTACTTTCTAAGGGATAGTTTGTTACTTGTTGGAAAAGACAATTTGTCAAAATGTAGTTGGACTTACAATCTAATGGTCACTAAGTTATACTGCCACTAAATAAAAAAAGTAAACCGTTTTTATGATATTTTTTTTTTTATTTTTAAATGAAAAGAATATAAGAATTTATGTACTGAAAGAAGAGAAACGAAATATTTGTTACAAACAAATCAATTGCGATATAGCAAAATGATTTAGGAAAGCCTGAAAAAATGAGAGTTGATAAACATCTGGTGTCTCAACAGTCAAAACCTTACGAATTACAAAAAATACTGTGTCAAAAAATCGTACCTGTACACAAATACTGAAGTAAGATAGGTTTAAAGATTTGTGCGGATTTATGTATTGAAATATCTGTGAAAGGATGAAAGGATCTCTCAGAAAGAAGTTGTAAATGAATAACTGTTGTGAGATGAGATGTGTAAGGTGATAATATAATACAGAAATGTATGAAACCTGATAACTGAAAATCTAAATTAACTTCGCAACCACTATGATGCGACTTTCAAAGTGATCACTGAATACTACGCTGTCGTGACCTGAAACGATTATCAGTTGACTCACAAAAAAAGGGCGCTGCCTTTTCTTTTTCTTATCATCAATCTCATCCTTTTCCTTTCTTCTTTTCCCATTTATTCCTTCATTTAGTTCCGTTACTTTGTTCAACCTTTTTTTTATTTTTGTTGAATATATTCTGTTCCGTTTCTGTAAGATCCGTTCTGTTACATATTTTTTGTTGTTACCAGATATAAATGAATATCTTCAAATATAATATGACCGAGTACTAAAAATTATATATAATATATTCCAAAAAAAAAAATAAAGCCAATAATAATAAATAAAATTATTAAAAAAGTTTTACATGAAATATTTTATAATTAAAAATAAATAAAACTGAACGGATTGTATATACGAGTAGTAACATAATCCTCAATTCTATCTTGTCTAACCCGCAGTGATGAATGCCCGCTTATTTGATCAATCTCCACCATGCAGACCGGTCATAGTACCATCATCATATATTTTTCACATTAGAATTAACATTCTACGTCTACGTCTACCTCGTCATCGGTTGACTTCTTGGTTGGGATCGACAATGTTCAATTCAGTACCTACTTCTGCAAAACTTCTTCGCTCCCACAATCTGATGTAGCTAAATGATTTCTGACAAGCCTATAACATTTTGGATGCGACTGGTATAGTTTATTGGGAAACCTTTAACATTTAACTTCTGACTCTATTGGGTCGGTTGGGGCAGTTAAAAAATTCCTTAATTTTCATAATATTCAGAACATGCATATGCCGAGTTGCTGGCAATGACTCGGTCTAAAAAACTTAAATAAGTAAACATCAAAAATTAATATTTTTAACTTAGGTTTTCTTTTATCAAAAAATTTACCCTTTACAACTTTCTACTCATCAATTTGCATATTTGCACCTCACACAATCAGACTTTGCATTACGCTTCCATTTTTATAAGGTTTACAATCTGTCAGTTTTACTAACTGGTGAAAATTCGATTATCACGGTTAGAGATAATAATACTCCTTGCTTTTTCAGTTTTCTGTGACTGTGTTATGTATTTTTACAATGCGATATACATTTCACCTGCATAAATATGACTGAAAACTCTCGCATCATTGGCGAAGTTCTAATATTCTGTTTCTCTTTTATATCTGGTCGGAGGTAATAATGTTATCGCAAAAGAAACGTGTGGAAATCATCCTGTTGTGCGGCCGTGAAAGTTAATAATAAGTTTAATCGACGTCCTCCTGAACACCAAACAGTATCGCACAGAACTATAAGAAGATTACTTGAAAGATTTAAGGAAATATAATATTGCTGATTTTCTCCGAACGGGAAGGCCACGGACTATGATTCAATACAAGAATCTGTGATTGCCAAGTTCAGCGGCAGTTCAAAGAAGTCAATCCAATGAATCAGCTTGGAACTGAACGTTCCTCATCCAACGTCTACCGTATTCTGAGAAAGAAAGAATTTCACCCACTCAAGCTCCATCACCTTTAGCACTTAACGGAATATGATCCTGATATTAGAATGGAAATATGTTGGTAATTTTGCAGATTATTGTGGATAATACGGACTCTCCATCCTCTGTATTGTTTTCAGATATAGCGAATTATTACGCGAAAGGTGATGACAGCAAGCAAATTCTATTGGTTACAGGAGAAGCGCTACTGCTCACAGGAGATTGCTCTTTGGTAGGATTACTCCGTACAACATGGGTATGATTGTATAGTATGGCATCTTGAATGATCATATACTGGTCCTCACTTTTTTTTTTGAAGGAAATGAAGACGACTAAAAGTACCAGGAAATGCTCCTACTTTTGGCTTACTTTGGGATAAATCATGCGAAATCAATCAAAACTGGAAGAACTTGTTAAAGAACTCAAGTCACTGCTGAAATAGGGAAAAATCAGCTCTCAGGACCAGATTGTACTTGCGCTGCAAGAAGTGGGCTTTGGAAACATAAACCAATCCAACCAAGTTCTCGCGCATCGTGACTAAATTTGGCGGAACTGGGGCTCCACCAAAAAATCTGATCCACCAGCCCGCTGAAAAATCTGGTCCTGGATGTCAATCATAATGACGCGCTACTGGTCATCCATACCACTCGGCGCAGAGCAGCTGATTGCCCGTATGAACGATTTCCTTGGGAAAGCGGAAGGCATTCTCGACACCATCGTCGGCGGTTATCGCCAATATGCGATTCAATTAAACATATGCGTGTAAGAAGATGATGTCCAATTCATGCAAGACCGTCTTGCACGATTCATGACCAGAAAATTCTGGTCTTGCATGATTCACGCGAGTACTGTTCGGCACTGGTTGGATGAAAACTCTCCTGAATACAAAATTTGTCCCAGAGAATCTGTTGAATAGGTTAAACGATCTCCAAATTTTAATCTAACGGACTTTTTATTCTAAGGGTATTCAAATCAATTGTGTAGAGTGTGAAGATTCGTGATGTGGTTCACCTACGAACCAGGACTGATGATGAGAACGAATGCCATGCACAGACAATCAATACAGATCCAGGGTGTTAAGCAACCAGAAATACCACCTACAGACCAGTTTAAGATTTGATGACGAGATACTGAACCAATACTATGATCTCACAAATCATGCGGGACCTTTCGGGAAGTCTGTTGATTTACTTGAAGTTTCAATTAAAACACATGCATGTAAGAACAGACTTGTTCTTTTATATATATATATATGTTATGATAATGTTTATTATTACTGAGTTTAATTTTTTAAATTTTAAATTTCCACCTGATACGACCTTTGATTAGTTTCAACATTATTACTTAATTTTTAGAGTTTTTAAATTTTCCAGTCTCACTCATGGAATGTAAACCCGAAGAAGAGTTTCACTACTTCTTTTTTAGAAATCAATTTGATCACATACCCTCAGGAAGAGAATAAAGGAAGAAACACTATTAAATATATCCCTCCTCTTTAAAAATAAGGTAGAGTAAATAAAATATTGTAAACATGTGACTTTTAAATAGATAAACGATTAATAACTTAAACGTTTAACGTTTAATAACGCATAACGTTATACGTATAACGTATAACGTTTAATAACTTAAATTAAAATGTAACATTGAATTTTTATGATCTCAATAATGTCTTTAACAAAACGATATAAGAATAAAAAAATACTTGCATCTCATAAAAATCCATAACAAGTCAATCTTCTAGACAACAGCTAAGACATTCACAAGTTAAAAAGATGTAAAAGTAATAAAGTTACGGTTCATATTAATTTTAAGTAACTAATTGGTCATGAATTGTCCAATTAGACTTAAATTTTGAATTATGAAGTTTTATACTTTACATTTCTAACTAAAACATAAATAAAAAAGGGAAGGTTTCCTCATTACAAATGCAGAAGACTTAGGAATGTGGTAGTAATTGAAAAGTGTTTCCTACCCCTAGTAGTAGGAAAACATGAACAAAAGTAATTCATTAGAAAAGCGTGGTTTTTTTAGTATTTTTCAACAGTATTTTTAAAAAAATATATCAATAAATATTTTGAAACTAATCGATTTATTGGGGTTCAGTTTATACCGTGTTTTCCCTCCAGTGGCGGCTCGCGTATAGGCATAATAAAACCAGCACCGCCTATTTCCACTTGATATTATCGATAACATTTAATATAATGAGTTCTTTTTTTTTAATTCTTTCTTTATACTTGTACATTACATAACCTTAAGCTTAATGTCAGTAGCCGTCCCCAAGTTTATGAAAAAACATATAAATATCTTTGTATGGAACTGAACGCTTCACAGATCCAGCTGCGTGGTGTTTGGCTGTTGTGCGCATGCGCACACAGGAAGTTACACCCGAGGCTGCGAGGGAGGGAGAGATAGAACACTGTCGATCCCGCAGTGCCGAAAATGGCGTGCTGGTGAAAGGCAGTTTTTTTTCCGCGTGCATATGAACTTTCCTTTTTCGTTCCCTTTTCTAGTTTAGTCGATGGAAGGAATACGAAAGTGGTTTAGCTGTTTTCTCACTAGTGATCAGAAGATGGTGGGAAACAAGGACTCTTTGATCGCCAAATCTGTCCAAAAACACGTTGGAACGGCGAAAGAAAAGGTAATTAGTAAAAACTAATTATCCCTCTGTTTCTGTGTGCATAGAACTTTTAAATTAAGCACCATTGGACTAAGTGTTTTTAAGGGTGTTTTTCTTAAGTAATTATCTAATAATATTAAAAAAATATTATTTGTATTAATATTTTATTACTTATTCGGTTAAACCGAATACGGTTTTTAAGCACATGTTGTATAAAAACCTTGCACCATATTCTAGAATGTGTTAAAGTGTAGAATTTAATTATTATCCTGCTTCCAGCTACTCTATTTGATTTATTTTTTTCGGTTCTTTTATTTTAGATAAAACTTTAACCATGACCCTGAAATAGCCAAGAATAAAACATTTTCTGGAGCAGCACCCCAACTAATTTTAGCTACGAGCCACCACTTCTTTAAACAGGATTTTTTAAAAAAAAATATGTCACATGCTCTTTTTAATTAAGTCAGATTAACAATGAACCGCTGTCCTATCTTATATTTAAAAATACATTGTTATATCGGGTTAAATTGTAATTTAGGAAAAATTTAATTTTTAATCTTAAACTGTTAAAACGTTAAGGAATTAAAAAAAATTCTGAAACTACTGCATAGCATTTCTTCAGCATCTATTGATGAATATTTAAAAATCAAACTGACCATCTACGAGGTCTGTAAATAAAGCAATGAGACTAAGTTTTTTTTTGTTAGCCAATATGGCAACACTGTAAAGTTACTAGTAAACATATGGTTATATGAAAAGCTGATTTATATTAGGTATTAATATTTTTAGTCTATTATTGCCACGTGAAACAAAACTTGTTTCACTTTTCGTGAAACAAATTTTTGTTGTGCGTTACAAAAATGAGTGACACTAATTATGAGCAATGTTGTGCAATCAATTTTCGTGTTAAACTCTGTGAGAATGCTACTGAAACTTTTTCACAATTGAAAAAGGCGTATGGAGATGACGCTCTGTCACAGGCCCAAGTTTTTAGGTGGTTTAAAGCATTTTCAGATGGCCGGGAATCAGTTGCGGCCGATCCACGCTCTGGAAGACCGTTAACGTCAAAAAGTGACAACAATGTTGTGTGAATCAGAGACTACATACGGTACGGCCGGCGATTCTGTCAGAATGATTGCAGAACAACTGAATTTGAACCGTACCACAATCCATCAAATTTTGACAAGCAAATTGGACATGTAAAAATTTTTGTGCAAAATTGGTCCATAAAAACCTCACTGTTAAACAGAAAAACAACAAGCTGGAAGTGTACCGCAATCATCTAAGGCAAATTGAAACTGATCCTGGTTTTAAAAAAAAAAATGTTATTATTGGGGTGATGAATCTTGGATATTTGAGCACAACTCATAAACAAAACGCCAGAGCAGAGTCGCATCAAGCACACCACGACCCATAAAAGCAAAAATGAGTAAATCAAAAATCAGAACCATGCTAATTTGTTTCTTCGACAGTAATGGCATTGTTCATAAGAAGTTTTTGCCTACAGGGCAGACTGTAAATCAATATGTTTACCGAAAAATTCTTGAAAGACTGCAAAAAGCAGTTGTCCGCGTGTGACCAGCCATCAAAGATAACTGGATGCTGCATCACAACAATGCACCTTGTCACACTGCAATCTCAATCAATGAGTTTTTGGCAAAGAAAAAAATTCCTGTAGTTCCTGAACCACCTTATTCACCTGACTTTGAGTCCCTGAGACGTTTTCCTGTTCCCGACTTTAAAAAACACCTCAAAGAACACCATTTTGGAACAGTAGAAAATATTATAAAAAATTTAACCGATCATCTGAAGGATATTCCGGTTTCTGAGTTTCAATACTGCTATGAAGAGTGGGAAAACCGTTTGAAGCGTTGCGTGGCTTCTTAAGGGTTATTTTGAAGGTGATACAGTCCATGTATAATTGGATCGAAAAGTTTTTCTGAACCAGTCTAATTACTCGTACTTTCTTTACAGACATCGTATTTTTAGATTTTTCGTAATTTTTTGACTTTTTGTTGTTTTCCACTGTATTTCAGTAACCCTTTCTTACAATTTGTTCTTTGGACATTACAAGTTTCTATAATTTTCTTAAAAATGATGTTAAGTTTTTATGCTTTTCAATAAAATATAATAAATTTTTTATTGGTTGTAATATGACTACTCAAGGCGTGCTAATTTCTATTTCAAAGAAAAATTTGATGATTTTTTAGTAGTATGTAACTATTTATATAGAAAATGTTTACTTAACTAAGATTTAACGCGTTGTTTTTTTTTTTCCAAGTGTAATAAATGAGTAAATCCAGGGATTAAGGCTAATTTATTTATTTGTTTAACTATTTACAGTAACCTAATAGGATTTGTTATTTAAAGTAAGAATAAGTAAACTTGTAAACAATATCTAATTAATTCTAAACCTAGTTAATAATAAATAATGATAAAAATTATACTAGTCATTTTATATTTTTGAGAAGGAATTTTAATTTTAACATATATGTGAAATAATATTAAAAAATTTAAACTTGTAATTTCTGAAATTACTCTTATAATTAGCTCGGTAAAGGAAAACCTTGTTTTTAAATTATCCTTGTCCAACATATCCTTTTTTATAACTTGATAAGATTTTATACAAAAAAAAATTAATACTTACAAAATATATCTTGGTTGTATAGTTGTTTTCTGGTTATGTACTATTTCCCAATAGTAATTACTATTTAAGTTAAGAATTGTCATTTTTACTGGATATATAACTATGGTCCAGGTATTTTATGAATTGAAAAAGGAAAAAGACAAATTATTATTAATTACTGAAAAGAAGAAAAGATGTATTGGGAATTATTCAATTTGATTATAGTATAATCTTTGTCTGTATGAATATTCGTACAGTAAATATCGGATGAAAATGACATGAATATTAATGCCCTCTTATTAGCAGCCCTTATTAATGCCCTCTTATTAAAATTTATGTTTCAAATTTAAAAGAATTTCAAGTATAAAATTTAATTTTAGTTTTATAGAGAATTAGTACATCCTATAATTTTAAGACAAGCATCAATTGTGATTTTATATGTACCATCAAATATGATTACGGTATTTCCAACATGTTTTTCCTGACCTTTCGAAAAAAATTACAGCATTATTTTCGGACGATTTGTAGACATAGAAGTGAAAATGAATTTTCTTATGAGGTATGAGGAGTACGTAAATACCATTGACTTAAAATGTGGTTTCCTTTTTTGTATTTATAGCCTTATGTATAAAATTTTATGACTCGAAAATCTCCAAAAAAAAGTACTACATCAATTTCATTAAAATTTAGGTATGCTGTAGTAGAGTACCTGAAGTTGTACGTGTAAATATTTGATGAAGATTAGTCGAGTCGTTGTTGAGTTATGTTCAATTTAAGGGGTAAGAAAACCGAGCGGGACAAGTTAGAAGTGTGGTTCGTTCTGATTCTGCAAGTTGGAACGTGGAAACAAACTAAGATAACGAAAAGTCGGTTGTTATGCGCAGAACTGCGCAAATATTTTTATTTTAAAGATAAATAATGGATAGAAGATAACTACTATAACTGAAACAACAAAATTAACAAAATTTAATAAATATTTCCTTTAATTACACAAAAGAAAATTGTATAATTAAAACACGATCTTTAGAAGATAAACAATATGGCGATTCTTCTTAACAGAAGTAAAAGAATAATTATATCACAATAATTTA